>NW_024070188.1:54522469-54808246 GCF_014754425.2 Oryx dammah
GAGAAGTTAGAGAAATGGGCAGACAGAAATCATACGTTTCTTATATAAAACTGAAGAGCAATTTACTTTAGAAGCAAAAATCTCATGACACTAAAATAAGATGAGGGAGAAATTACTGTGTGTGCAAGTGTGGAGAAAAAAATAGCTTGTGATACCATAGTGATGTGAGAGCTCATTATACATCAGCAATGAAGAGCTCTAACTACCATGCAATTAAAATACTAGAGAGTATAAATAAGAATGCATCATGTGTGGTGGCATATAAAAATTCTGAAGTGGATGGAACTTTAGTAGAATGATCCTCTTGAAAAGCAAGACTGATTAGGAATATTTAATTAGATAACAGTTACACAGACAACTTCTGTAATATCTTTCAAGCAAGAATGTGTCATTTGGGATATCATACTTATAGTAAGAATGATAAGCCAAAGATGCATCATCCCTGGATGCTGATAGCAATGTTCTTGTTCATGGCCAGGAGTGTCTATCCTAGACTCCATTAACATCTCTCGGTCACTTGACTGCCAAACAAGATTGAGAACTGAGTAAGTTTCAACGTGGATAACCAGTAACTCCTGCAAATCAAACAGAATCCTATTCCTCTCTTCTCTGTGACCTAAACTCATGGATTCTAGTGGCAATAAGACACTTTTTAAAGATCTTTGAAATACATATAATGGTATTTATTTGGGGGCAGGGGCAGACTCTAAAGAAAATTAAAACATTTAAAGGTGACTGAAGTGAAGTTATTAAAGAATATAAAGTTGGTGAGGATGATGTCTTAATGTCTACTAATAATGGAAGAAAAAAGACATGCTTCCACATAATTGTGAGAAAAACTGAGGAAAAGCCCCCGCAAGACCAAAGGCAAGTTTTAAAAATGTTTATAACCTGCAAGACTAAGCTATTTTGGATCATATTTCGACAGTAGCTTTTCAGAAATTTTCAAATTTTGAAAAAGGTAAGTGGATTTTTAGGAATGGGATGGTTACTTTTTCCTCAGATTTCTAAAGCAACTAACTGTAGAGCTTTTTTGCCTTTACCCATTGCAAAGGCTCCCTCTTGAGCAAAAAAATACAGTTTTTCCCTTTGAAAGTAGCTGACTCAGAATCAGATGGGCTTCTCTAAGAGCCGTAACTTATAATAGCTTCATCGCCAAACTCAGATTTCAAGTCCTTGCCCACTTGTCTAAGGTGAAGGTTAACTGACTCTGGGTTCTCTGGGCTTGTATCCATTTTTACCTTGGGACACCCTCTAGGCTTGACCTCTTGACCTCTGGCCAGACTTATCTTGAATATCTCTGAAATTCTCTCCTTCCTACCTGTTGTCACCCCCTTCTCCAGTCCTTCATTGATTGTTTCCAAGGTGAAAATTTTTCTAATATAACTTATACAAAAATTCTATTATATAATTCTCTTGTATTAGTCTGAAGCTCTGTGAAGGTGAGAGGCTGCCTTGTAGTTCATTCTTAAATTAGCTGCCTCGTTGAGTGCAGTTGGAGACATTTGCGTTGAGACAGTTGGAGAAATTCAATGAATATGTTACATGTAGTCAAAGAGAAATCGGGATTGGATTTGAAAAATACAAGTTCTATATTTAGGAAATGGTCTATCATTACTGATGTTCTATTATTTTATCTATATATTGAAGCAAATAATACCTATGCTATCTATTTTATAGGTTTGTTGTGAGAGTTAAGAGATAAAATATTTTATAAAATTCAGTGCTACATTTTAAAAAAATTTATTTTTGTTGTTTGTGGGAATGTAAATTGACATAGCCACTATGGAGAACAGTATGGAGATTTCTTCAAAATCTAGAAATAGAACTACCATATTACTCAACAATCCACTACTGGGCACGTACCCTGAGAAAACCATAATTGAAAGAGACCCATGTACCCCAATGTCCATTGCAGTGCTATGCTTTTATTATTGCATTACTCAGACAAACATTAACAGTACATACTATGCAACAAAGAAAAGTTCATGGTTCTTAGTTTTGTTTTTGTTTTAGATCAAACTAGAACAAATATACTTCAAAATTTTAAAAAAGAAATTAGAACTGATATGAAATCAATTCACAAATGTCATTCATTAGTGAGATTCATTAATATCTGAATCTTAACTGAGCATTTGTTTGATGTCACTTTCACCAGTTGTCTCTGAGAATAGAAAGTTTTGTGAATTATGATCTCGGCCCTCAAGGAACTTAGAGTTTAGTGGTCGAAGAATGCTGGTAAAAAGGCAAAAGCAAAATTGAAAAAACCTCATTATATCTGAGTTTATATGTGCTTGGTAAATGAAAAGTATTATTAGCAACACTATGCTAAATGACTATAAAATGCTGATTTTTTTCACTTCAAGTATTTACAAGAGCAAACAGAATATTTGTGAGTTTTCTTGCATATTTATGTGTGTGTTCAAACAGCTGCTGGAGAACAAAGTGTTTTGCTATAAACACTGTCAAATCTCACTTTGAAAAAAAAATTGTCTATAAAACAAGTATTTCCATAGATATACTGAAACTGCATAGAATTTGCTTTTAAAGCATAAAACTGAATGAGATGCTTGAGTCAGCTGTGAAGTGTTTTTTCATGCAACTCTCATTCTAAATCTTCACCCTATGGATCAGGCTAAGAGCCTGTACAGTTTGGAAGGGAGGAGACAGCATAATGTTCCAGCAAAGAGCATAATTTTGTACTTATTAGAACATTTATATTCTTCTAAAGGGTTTATTTTTGTAGGGAGACTTTTGGAGGAGGATGGACATAGACTGGGATATTGGGAAATACATCATTCAATAAATCTAACTTCTGATTTATCAACCAAACCAATTGAATCCCAGAGGGAATTCACAGTGGCTCACACAAAACACAAAAGACAGTTTGTTTATTTTCCAAGACAGAAAATAAGAACCTACCCAGAGCTTAGGGACGTGGATTTAAGAAGATAGTTAACGAACTTTATGGAAATAATGGTTTTAGCCCTGGATGCTAACATTATTTATCTTGTGAAGTCATTAAAACATTAAAAGAGAGGTATCTTTTTTTGTTTTGTTTTGTTTTTTAATATAAATTTATTTATTTTAATTGGAGGTTAATTACTTTACAATATTGGTTTTGTCATACATCAACATGAATCCATTTTTTGTATGCTGTTTTTGTTGTGTTTTGCTTTTTCCATGTTTTATTCTTTTGTATTTTGACCAAAGGAAGTTCTCCACTTCTTCAGAATGTGACTATACCCTAAGTTCTAAGATGAGTCTCCTTCTAGAATATTTTGAGCACCTTTGTGTGTCTAGCCATGGCTGGGCTCAGAGAATACAGTGGCACAAAGTAAACAAAGGGACTTGTTTCTTCCATCATGGAGCTTCAGTTCCAGCAAGGGAGATAGACCTTGGGTAAATAATCATTATGTAAAATTACACATGGGAGAAACATGGCATAATTAGGAATTATAATGGGGAGTTGTTTGGAAACTGTTAGGAAAGATATCAGAAACTTTAAGGTATAAGGAAGAAAGATTTGTGAAAGGTAGGAAGGTATGAAGAGTGGAGGAAAATTAAGGCACAGAGATTTCTAGGCAAAATCCTGAGGAAAGAAAAAGCAGAGCCTTATTTTAGAAGCTGACTGAAGGCAATATTCTTTGAATATGATGAAAGAATATTACATAAAATAGGATAATTTAAAATTTTAACCTAAATGCAATGGTATTCCCATGAAAGAGTTTAAGAGGAGTGACTTGATCAGATTTGTATTGTAGGAAAATCCATCTCATTGAAATGGATTGAAGAAAGGCAAAGGGTAATCAAGAGCTATTTAAGAAGCCATTTAAGAAGCTATTGCAAAAGTCCAGATGTTATAAATGCCTGTGGCTTGGTATTGACACTAGGGAGAAACATGTGGATCTGAGATTAATTTTGGAGTTAGAATGGTGTTTGGTGATGGAATGCATCAACAATGACTCCTAGCTTTCTGTATGAGACACTGAATGAGTAAAATAAAATGTGTTGAGCTAGTGAGAACTCAGGAATAGCTAACTCAGGATGGCTATTAGGGGAATGGTGGTAGTGCTTGGACCCTGGAAATCACAAGCTCTTCTTTGGGTAAGTTAAGTTTGAGATGCTAGTAAGAGACATCTAAGTGGAGGAGTCAAAATGGTATTTGGAAAATTAAACCTGGAACTTTAAAACTTATCTGGCCTGGTGATATAACTTCAGTATTGTTGACTATGAAGATGGTATGTAAATATCTTAGAAGTAGATGAGATTACTGGGGATTATTTGGAGATTATTTGAGGATGAGAATGAAGTAAGAACCAGATTTAGGATCAAGCCCTGAGGAATTCTAATATTTAGTGATAAAAACAAATGAAAAAAGAGCAAAGTAAATGAATATGGCTTTTTTTTTTTTGGCTAGATGTTCTAAGCCAAAGGAAGCCCAGTGTAGAACAATTTTTTTTTTAAACTATCTGTTTCATCATTAGAAATAAGAAATTGTGTAGCAGTTCTTAAAGAGCTGGACCCATGGGGAACAGCATCTTTCCTACTGTCATTATGTGCATCAAAGCTTACATGAGTCCCTTCTAATATTTTTGTTTGAGGGACATAAATACAAGCTCATGCTATTTGCATAGCAATTAATTTAGAGGTTTGTTATACTTTTATACTTTGGATTGTCAACAGCAGACACAGAGGTTTTTAAATTTGTTTTCTATATTTTAAACACCTCTGTTTAGGGGTAATTGCCAATTTAAGGCTCTAAATTTAATTTTCAGTGACTTAAAAGTGTTTTTTGCATTTCCTCTCCTTTACCATTTTTACTTCTCATTTTGAATTTGCAGACAGGCCTGCCAAAGAGACATCTAGTTTATAGGCTTGGTTTTGGAAGCCAGGCAGGAGAGAAGAGAGGAGATAATGAACATATGCTCTGCTGATATTGATGAAGTGAGGTTGGAGGAAGCAGGGAAACAGTCTATTTCTCCCCAGCTGCCACCCCCTCAGTGAATATTTTGGGTACCCTTATGTTAGTATATACTAAATAAATGCCCTAGCTGTAATAATTATTTTTATCATGTGATTTTGAAAACCTCTAGGATGATTCCAGATTTTTCTACAAGTGAAGCATAAAAAAAAAATTAAAGCAGTTTGTGGATACTAATTTTAAATGGATAATGGGTGAGATTTCTATGCAGATTAAAAGGACTAGAAATTCTGTGACCAGGGCAGTGCCCACCAGGTCCTCAAAAAATAATTGAAATGCAAATAGTGAGGACCTGTATTTTGGGAATATAAATTTAAATTTCGATAAAGAATCTATTCAATCTAGGCCTACAGATGATATTTTGCTGAACAAAGATCATCTAGTGAAAGCTATGGTTTTTCCAGTAGTCATGTATGGATGTGAGAGTTGGACTGTAAAGAAAGCTGAGCACCGAAGAATTGATGCTTTTGAGCTATGGTGCTGGAGAAGACTCTTGAGAGTCCCTTGGATAGCAAGGAGACCCAACCAGTCCATCCTAAAGGAGATCAGTCCTGGGTGTTCATTGGAAAGACTGATGCTGAAGCTGGAAATCCAATATTTGGCCACCTGATGTGAAGAATGGACTCACTGGAAAAGACCCTGATGCTAGGAAAGAGTAAAGGCAGGAGAAGAAGGGGACGACAGAGGATGAGATGGGATGGCATCACTGACTCATTGGACATGCGTTTGGGTAAACTCAGGGAGTTGGTGATGGACAGGGAGGCCTGGCATTCTGCAGTACATGGGGTCATAAAGAGTCGGACATGACTGCGCAACTGAACTGACTGAATGAATATATCCATTTCAAGAAGTCTTTATTGATCAGATGCAATGTGGTCAACTTCAATTTACTGTGCATTCAGTAGTTAGAGATTTGGTTTAAAAAATATATTTGGAGGCGTTTGAGAAGCTTTGAGTACAAATGCCATACTTTGAGTCAAGGTAGTAGAAATGTCATGTCCTCCCTGATTTATCTGTTAGTGTTCTTAACAGAAATCCATGTCATAGTGGCAGTTATTTTCTTATGTATATTGTTTTAGATTATTGAAAATTGATGATGTATTCCTACCTTAATAAGATCAATGATTATCCTTTGTCTGAAATTCAATAAAATCCTATAGCGCTTGGTTGAGTTAACAGGCTAAGATGGCACTTGAGTTCACTATGGCTCGTGGAGTCCTTATTTTAGCAAGAATATCTGTACACAGAGTTGATATTCTAAAAGCAAAACTTGCTAAAGACCCATTGGAGTATGTGCATTTGCAGCTGGTTTATTTTGTTTCCTGTGATATTCAAAATACTTAAATGTTCATCTCAATTTGCTTAGAATGAACAAAGTAAACAATTTTTAACATGAGCTAAGTATAAAATGTAATTTTTTGATTAAAAAAGTAGAAAGGAGACTAAACCAACCCTTAAGCCCCCAAGAATATCCATGTATTTTTGGAGAACCAAGCTGAAAAGCAGAGAACTAAGCAACAGTATAAGACACATTTGAAAGGCTGGGTAGGACTTCTTTTTTTTTTTTTTTATTCTGAACAACTGGATTTAACATTCTTTTTTCCTCCAGCTTACAAACATTGTTTTGTCTAGATGGCTATTAATTCAAATTGGACTGATTTTCTAGTTCTATAAAACTCTTCATCTGCATCATGGATCAAGAGCATTAAGTTGCTTCCTGCAGTGCACAGCTGGAAATCATTCTCTTCAGCAACATTTTATTTTGTCCCATTTTTGTTTTATTCGAATCTGATCCTACACACCCACATAGCTCAGGATTTCCGTCAAGTATCTTCCTTTTTTCCTTGACAAGTCTTAGAACATTTTAAATTGGCAGGTTCTCTTTTGTCTTTCAAATGCTGAATTACTTGCAAACATCTCTGTTTGCCTGCATGAAATTTTTAAAAAATGCTCCACAGACCTAGAGACTGAAATGAAAAGTTAGAAACATTCAAACAGACAGTTTTCTCTTATTCTTTTGAAAGGAGAGAGATGCTTAGCATAAGCAAGCAAGAGAAATTTGTGAACCAAGACTAGGATGACAGAGGAGGAGAGTGAAGGAGAAATGTGTATTGTGTTGTTGTACAAAATATGTGACGATTTTTAAAAAGTTATTTATAAATTGAATATATTGGAGAGAATTCATTGATTGGATGACTTTCCCATAGCAAACCTTAGGTACTGTCTGTAATCAATTACGTTAATGATGGCTGTTGTGAGCTGAACTATAGATGTTGAAAAGAAACACTTGAAATTAAAATACAATATATAAATATGTTTATCAATATCTCTGAATGTTAATTAAAAAATATTGTAATATGCTAGGCACAGGCAGTGAAGACAGCTACTCGACAATATTCATTTAGTTTAAACTGATGAGAACTAGAAACTGGATTTCTTTTAGCAAAACTACATTAGGAAGATTTTAAGATATGAATTAGATCACTGTCATTTTAAAATGCTGGTTTACCAAACTTCACACAAAGGTAATCAAAATAAAGAGCATGTTGGAAACAAAACAACCTAGAAGGAAACTTTTACCAGGAAACATTTAAGGTGACGCTGTGGCCACTTTGGGAGATGATCATTAATCAGCCTTGGGTCTTTGTGTAAAAGTTGATTGTTTTCACTACTGTTGTTTCACACTTTATCCTAAAGATATTTAAATGAAGTAACTATATTTATATATATATATTTATTCATACTGTTACTTTTAATAAAGTTGTTTTCTCAATTTTCCTATCTTCACTGTATGTGTGTGTGTGTGTATGTGGAGACATCAGTTCAGTTCAGTCGCTCAGTTGTGTCCGACTCTTTGCGACCCCATGAATTGCAGCACTCCAGGCCTCCCTGTCCATCACCAACTCCCGGAGTTCACTCAAACTCACATCCATCAATTCAGTGATGCCATCCAGCCATCTCATCCTCTGTCATCCCTTTCTCCTCCTGTCCCCGATCCCTCCCAACATCAGAGTCTTTTCCAAAGAGTAAACTCTTCGCATGAGGTGGCCAAAGTACTGGAGTTTCAGCTTTAGCATCATTCCTTCCAAAAAACACCCAGGACTGATCTCCTTTAGAATGGACTAGTTGGATCTCCTTGTATTCCATGGGACTCTCAAGAGTCTTCTCCAACACCACAGTTCAAAAGCATCAATTCTTCGGCACTCAGCTTTCTTCACAGTCCAACTCTCACTTCCATACATGACCACTGGAAAAACCATAGCCTTGACTAGATGGACATTGGTTGGCAAAGTAATGTCTCTGCTTTTGAATATGCTATCTAGGTTGGTCATAACCTTCCTTCCAAGGAGTAAGCATCTTTTAATTTCATGGCTGCAATCACCATCTGCAGTGATTTTGGAGCCCCAAAAAATAAAGTCTGACACTGTTTCCACTGTTTCCCCATCTATTTGCCATGAACTGATGGGACCAGATGCCATGATATTCGTTTTCTGAATGTTGAGCTTTAAGCCAACTTTTTCACTCTCCACTTTCACTTTCATCAAGAGGCTTTTGAGTTCCTCTTCACTTTCTGCCATAAGGGTGGTGTCATCTGCATATCTGAGGTTATTGATATTTCTCCCGGCAATCTTGATTCCAGCTTGTGCTTCATCCAGCCCAGCGTTTCTCATGATGTACTCTGCATATAAGTTAAATAAGCAGGGTAACAATATACAGCCTTGACGTACTCCTTTTCCTATTTGGAACCAGTCTGTTTTTCCATGTCCAGTTCTAACGGTTGCTTCCTGACCTGCATATAGATTTGTCAAGAGGCAGGTATTCCCATCTCTTTCAGAATTTTCCACAGTTTATTGTGATCCACACAGTCAAAGGCTTTGGCATAGTCAATAAAGCAGAAATAGATGTTTTTCTGGAACCTGCTTGCTTTTTTGATCATCCTGCAGATGTTGGCAATTTGATCTCTAATATATGAAATTTATATCCCTCTGATTTCATGATCACAAGCAATGGGAATCACTAAAACTGTTTAACTTAAGCAGAAATGTATTTGAAATCTATCACAGAACTGGCACAAGTGCTGGAAGGATTTGAAAACCAGGCTTAGGAGATGATGAACCTCAGTGTGCTTCCTACTTTTCACTGCTTGAAAAGTCTAGTCAGGGTCCCTTTGTAGACATTCCTGTCATCACTTCCTTTCCTACTTGCGCTGGTTCTATTTTCTCTTGCACTATTACGATCTTATTTTCCTTTTCTCCCCAACTCTGTGTGTCAGGTGCTCCAGGGTTGGAGCCCAAGGCCAAAATCACGTGCACAGTCTGCCCAAATTGCTAGAGGGAGGGGAAAAGAAAGATCCTTGACTTCCATATCCTTGGAAAATGGTAGGGTACTTCATACCTTTTGTACTGAATACAATGCCTGTTAGCTAAGAACAGAAATGGAGGCTGGGTGTTGGACAAATAAGCAGTGATAGAGATCTACTGCATTTTTTAAATAGCATGGGTTTCTTGAATTATTTAAAACAGAGTTCTGTATTTTTACTAAATCAAGGATCTGATTAGTTTATTAGTTTTATTTGCCAGATTTCTCTCCAGAAAGATTGTACAAGTGTACAAGTGCGTGAATTTATTCTCATTCAAGAAATTTAAATTTGAATGCTATTATATGCTACTAGTGCTATCCCTGTACTCAATAATGTTATAGACTAGAGATCCACTGTAAAAGTTATTAAAAGTTTCAGTGTGATAAGGGTTATAATAAAATATAAACTAAGTACTATGTAGACAGCAGGAAGGAAATAACAAATTCTGTGTTGGAAAGTCAGGAAACACTTTCACAGAAACATGGATATTTGAGCAGGGTCATGCAAGATGCTTTTGAACTGTGGTGTTGGAGCAAACTCTTGAGAGTCCCTTGGACTGTAAGGAGATCCAATCAGTCCATTCTGAAGGAAATCAGCCCTGGGATTTCTTTGGAGGGAATGATGCTGAAGCTGAAACTCCAGGACTTTGGCCACCTCATGCCAAGAGTTGACTCATTGGAAAAGACTCTGATGCTGGGAGGGATTGGGGGCAGGAGGAGAAGGGGACGACAGAGGATGAGATGGCTGGATGGCATCACTGACTCGATGGACGTGAGTCTGAGTGAACTCTGGGAGTTGGTGACGGACAGGAAGGCCTGGCGTGCTGTGATTCATGGGGTCACAAAGAGTTGGACACGACTGAGCAACTGAACTGATGCAAGATGAGCAGATGACCATGTATGCAAAAAAGGAAAACATTCTATGTAGGATGGACAACATAATGTCATGACAAAGAATTTTCAAAACATCTGATATATCTGTAAACAGTAAGATGTCAGTACTCTGGACATGTAGAAGATATTAAAGAGGATGGAAACAGTTGAGTTTCCTAGAGTGGTAAATAGTGGCCTGATTACAAACATTCAGATTATCAAAAAATTTGGCTGCTTACCTTATTAGGTAACCAGCATCTCACAGAGGTTTAAACAAGAAAATGATGTGAGCAGACTTAATTTTAGGAACATAAATTCCCCAGCAGTTTGGTAGATGAATGGAAGTGGAGCATGAAGGAAGACTAGTGTGAGTGATGTTGCATTGGATGTATGGTGAGGTAGTATTAATATATGGTTATCTGAGAGTAAGGATAGATAACATTAAGTTGCAGACAATTCATTGGAAGCAGAAATCTTAGAATTAAGATTAGCAGTAAGGCATATTTATCCTTAAACTACCATATTAATATTTTGTGATTTCTATGCAAAAACATTTTATTATTTTATGTTCACTTACTTAGTAAGAATGACAGATTTGGAGGATAAAGATTATTGTGAATCAGTTAGTGTTTTTGTTGATGGTCTTCATGAAGTCAGTTAACAAGGATGAGCACTTGGAAAAGTTGGATGATTTGACTTTTTAAAAAGTTATGAGTGACAGTGAGAGGAACCCATTTATAAGTAGTGTTTAGAAGCCAGAAGGAGGCTGTTTTTCCTGTCCCAGTGATTCTAGGGATCCACCAGGGAGATCTATGGAAGTGTGCTTGTCAGAGGAAATCAAGACTTCAATTACAATAAGAAGGTTGAAGGAGTGCTTTCTTAAAATGGAAAATTTGAAATAGAATATGGACTTGTAAAACTGTGATGGAAGTTGGCTTGTGGTGTGCATATAGAAGAGAAAAGGAGAACTAGATGATGCAAATCTCAGGAATGACACAGGAGAAAAGGATTTTCATTTAGATCAGGAAGGGGAATGAGACAGGGTGGGTCTTTAATGCTGAAATTAGTTCTAACTTATTTGGGTTTGCAATAATTGTGTTTGAAAACCAGCTGTGCGACTTAGTTTCTGGGAATTATTTTCCTCATTTGTAAAATTCACATTTGAAATAGACTTCTTTTTCCTACTGTATAACAGCATTCTAGATCATCACCTAAAGAGACATTGCCTAAATCCTAAGGAATGAATGAGTCGTGCCACACAATAGGTCACTTACTGATATGTTTATTGCATTTCTGACTCACTTGTAGTTCTTCAAAAGACAACAAGTACATATTAAATATGATGCTAAGTCAAAGTTCTTCATTTTTATGAAATAAAAAGTGGAAGGACTGAAAAGCTGTATAAGGAAAATAAATTAACCTGCTAATTGCCAGTCAGTAAGTGTCTTGGAGCGACATTCTACTGTTTGGCTAATCCAGTGCTTTTTTTCGCTCAGTTTTTCTGATTCTGAGCAAAACTGAAAAGACTATTTCCCTTTATACTGTCTAACCAGATTTTTCACATTTGATTTGAGAAGTGTCAAATTGAAGTTTTATTGTTACTGTTTCTTATAAAACTCAAATAATGACATAAATAATATATACAGAAATGTATATATATGTATATGTGTATATATGGTTATTCACAGATATATACTTATATGTGTGTATATATAATATTTTTATATATTGACAAATTTTAAGAAAAATTTTCCCCATGTAGAAAAGTTGTAAGAATCATACAATAAATACCCATATACTTAGCCTCTAGATTCTAAAATTAGTATCTCTCTGTATATGCTTTATCATACTTTTGTCCATTTATATGTAAGTATCCATCTTTATACTTTGATCTGTTGCATACTTTGTGCCAAGCACTTCATCATGAATATCATAAATTAAGTTTAATATTGGTTTACTTTTTTATGGTAGAACTTACACCCAGTAAATGCACAAGTGAGTACAACATTCACTCATCAGTTTTAACACTGTTTTAAAATATATATATATCTGTATAATACAAACTTAAGAATATTACCATAAGCCCAGAGATTTCTTTTATGCCTTTTCCCTCTCCCTTAAAGTCAGCCATTTTTAAAATTCTGTTTTATTTTCACAATATGTTTGCCTGTTCTAAAAGATCACATAAATGAATAACAACATATGAACTGTTTTGTAAACTGTTTTGTCTTTTACTTGGCATAATGCTTTTGGGATTCATCTTGTGGCATATATCAATAGTTTGATCCTTTTTAATGCTGAACAATATTCCATTGTATACCACAGTTTCTGTATGAATTCTCCCATGGGTGGAAACCTGAGCTGTTTCTATATTTGGCTATTATGATGAAGGCTTTTATGGACATTCTTGTATAGGGCTTTTCATGGTCATATACCGTTATTTCTCCTGAGTATTTTCTTAGGAGTGGGATTTGGGGGTCATGAGGAAGATCTAGGTTTAGATTTACTTAAAAAGGCCTGTTTTCTAAAGTGGTTGTACTAATTTACACTCCTAACAACAATGGAGTGGAATTCCAGATGAACCCCAAAACATTTAAACATTTGGTACTGTCAGTCATTTAAATACTGTACTGCTTAATGTAGAGCATAAAAGCCTTACTGATTTGTGTGTCCATTTATTGTGATCCTTCCACCCACCATTGCTTTTCTCTAATTGTCATGTCTTACATTGTACCTCCCATAGGGTCGCAAAGAGTGTGATACAATTGCACAACTGAGCATGCACGTATGCAACATTACAATTTTTCTTAACATTAATGTATAGTTAAACAACTTGGGAAAAATCTGTTAAATTATATTCAGGTTTAGTTATTTGATTCTGACTTTTTTGCTGATCTCATGTAATGATTTTTTATTCTAGATATTGCATTTTTCAGTTTTAGAATGTATATTTGGTATTTTTGTAGTGTCTAGTGACTTTATTTTTTATTATGAGCATTTGTGTGTGTATGTCTGTGATCATAGTTATGAAAGCTGATTAAAATTGTTTGGATACTAATTTCAACATCTGGTTGATATCAGTGCTGTTTTCCATTCACTGCTTTTCTTCTAAGTATGGGTGGCATTTTGTTCATTGCATGTCTATCTAATATCTCGTTTACACAATTGCATTCTGAATGTTATAAACAGTCCATGGTAGAAAACTTGGGATTCTTTTATGTTCTTTTGAAGAACAGTCATCAGTCTTTTAGTTTTGTGTTATATTAGTTGCTTATCTGGACTCCAGCTCCAAACTTTTGGCATGCCTATGGAATGCAGCAACTATGATCACTTGTACTAATCATTTGTTCATTTATTCCCAACCAGTGAACTTGGAGCCTGCCTAAGGCATATATGTATATCTGGTATTGATAAGAGACTTGGGAAGAATTCATATGCATATTTTGAGGTTCTTGTGGCTTTCTTTTTTCTAGTATTCTTCCTCACTTTATAGCAGCTGTAATTGTCCTTAGTTCTGTTTCTGGTTCTTCAAGACAGTAAAGTTAAAAAAAGACAGTGAAATGTGGGTTTGCGTTTTAGTCACCTTGCATGTGCAGTCTGAGACATCCATTATCTTCCTTCTAAGCATATACATCCCTCCTGGTTTACTTATCTATTTTGCATTGCTCTTCAGTGTCTTCAAGTATGAAATTTTAAAACATGAATTTTGTTTAGAATTCATAGCTGTTATCTGTGAACAGTTTAATAGTAGCTACTCCATGCTTGGGCTTCCCTGGTAGCTTAGCAGTAAAGAATCCACCTGTAATGCAGGAGATGCAGGTTTCATCCCTGGGTCTGGAAGATCCCCTGGAGAAGGATATGGCAACCCACTCCAGAATTCTTGCCTGGAAAATCCCATGGACAGAGGAGCCTGGCAGGCTACTGTCTGAGGGGCTGCAAAAGAGTCAGACAGTGAGTGACACAACAACAACAACTCCACGTTAATAAAGTAGAATCTCCATATGCAGGTTTTAAAGATGTCTCTGCCATTTGAAACCAAAATGTGGGATTTTAAGTCAGATCATCAAGATCATACAAAATTCCATAAATATAGCACAATGTTTGAGCAAGCAAATATAGTCTAAAAACATTCAAATAAAAGCAGTGAAAATTTGGCACATTTCTAACTGTTTACCATATGATAGCAGAATTTCTATTTTTCACATTACATAAACTTAGCCTTTTTCTAGATTATTTACTAAATGTATATATTCCAGAACAGAGTATGTTTTTTATTCTCTAGTGTACATATTCTAATCTCTAATGAAATATACAGTATAGTGAAAATAAATATTATTTGTTTTCTGTTTAGACTTGGTTTTTAAAGCTACAAATCCATCTAAATTTATTTAGTCTAGATACTATTCAGAAGAAAAATGTCAGTCATAATCATATGGGTAATGATGACTGGCTTTTATGTCATTAACATTACATGACCTCAATTTGAATTGAGGTTGTAAGTTGATACTCTATAAAGGTTTGCCATCTACTTGTAGTTCATTTACACTTGAAATGTTTATATAATCTTTAAGTAGCCCATATTGCATATAGCAATAAATATTACTCTGCTGCTTTTGAGTGGAAATAAATAGGTACAGTCTAACAGATTTAACTTATAATGAAGTGGGCTGCATTCTATAATACAACCTGCTGAAGATTCAATAAAAGCTCAGATATCAACTGACTCTTCAAATTGGTCATTAGCAACTAATTGGGGACGTTCCTTGACCAGTACACTTTACTGATTTTTAAAAATAAACAACAAAGTAGCTAGTAAAATTTCAAAAGGCCACACTGTTCCTTGACCACAAAGCAAGGCAAGTAAATTATGAAGAGGTTAATTTCAAGCACATGATCAATAAGTGTAACAGAAACAAATCAATGGAAAGAACTGAAAGATAGTAAATGTAAATTTTATTGATGTCTTTAGTTTATGATTGGAAAACTCTATGAAACAACAAAGGGGTGGAGGCTGGATAAGTTATTTCTTTTAATAAGTGTGTAAATTGATAAGCTCTGCTGAGAACCAGGTTTTGACTCTTCTTTAAGTCCCAATGAGAATTAGCCTTCTGAGTTAAAGAGCTAAGTTCAAATCTTAGTTATTGGTCTTGCTAATTCATAACTTGGTGCATATTGTTCATCTTCTTTGTGCTGCATTTTCTTCACTTATAAAGTGGGACTAATAAAAAATACACATGGGGTTAGTGGGGATTAAATCATATTATTTAATGAATATGAAATGGCTTCTTAATCAATGTTACCCCTATACCCATAATCCTTTCATAACCATGTAATTTTGCTCACATTTATATATTTAATAGTGAGAAATTTAGGATATAATTCAGTTCTATATTTTGGAACATAACAATATATAGAAAAATAATTTTCACCAGTCATCTTCTCCTTTTGGCTTCCTCCCATGATTCCTCAGATCTGAAAAACTCCAGGCCTAACCAACTCCAATTAAGCCCCACAGTTCAGTTCACTCAGTCGTGTCTGACTCTTTGTGACCCCATGGACTGCAGCACGCCAGGCCTCCCTGTCCATTACCAACTCCCAGAGTTTACTCAAACTCATGTCCATTGAGTCAGTGATGCCATCTAGCCATCTCATCGTGTGTCTTCCCCTTCCCCTCCTGCCTTCAGTCTTTCCCAGCATTAGGGTCTTTTCAAATGAGTCAGTTCTTCGCATCAGGTGGCCAAGGTATTGGATTTTCAGCTTCAGCATTAGTCCCACAGGGGTGCACCAAAGCAGGGCATGGAGAGTCTCACCCATACCTTCAAAATAGAATCCAAAGTCGAGGTCAAGGTCAGGACTAGTCAGAAGTGAGGGAGACAAATATCACAAAGTAAAACTAACAGTATCCTGGGGCAATTTTAGAGGTATTGGCTCCTGCCTGAGATGAATTGTATGTAAATAACATTGTTTTGTTTTTAGAAGCTTGCTGTTCAGTTGCTCAGGCTTGTCAAACTCTTTGCGACTCCATGGACTGCAACACACCAGACTTCCCTGTTCTTCAGTATCTCCTGGAGTTTGCTCAAACGCATGTGCATTGAGTTGGTGGTGCCATCCAACCATCTTGTCGTCTGTCTTCTCCTTCTCTTCTTGCCTTCAGTCTTTTCCAGCAACAGGGTCTTTTCCAATGACTCAGTTCTCTGCATCAGGTGGCCAAAGTATTGGAGCTTCAGTCTCAGCATAAGTCCCTCCAATGAATATTCCGGATTGATTTCCTTTAGCCTTGACTGATTTGATCTCCTTACTGTCCATGTTACTCTCAAGAGTTTCCTCTAGCACCACAGTTTGAAAGTATCAGTTCTTTGGTACTCAGCTTTCTTTATGGTCTAGCTATCACATCCATACACATGACTACTGGAAGAACCATAGCTTTGACTATACAGATCTCTGTTGGCAAAGTAGTGTCTCTGCATTTTAATATGCTATCTAGGTTTGTCATAACTTATATGTGTATCTATATCTACATATGATCACATAATCTAATAGATTAGAACAGTTACAAACTCAGTCCTCTGTCAGTCACTCAGCATCCACATAAGCTTTCAGAATAAAGTCCATACTCATATAATATTCCCTCTGCCTGGCATGTTTGCTTTTTTCCCTTCATTTTCTATACCAAATACATTTCTATTTTTTCACCAAGATACAGTTCAGGATCACTTCACACAGTAAGCCCATCTTAATGGTATTTTCATTCTCAAATCTTTTATGGTATCTGGTGTAGTGTGTGCTCAACATATATTTTAGAAAATAATAATTGTACAGCTAGATGCAAAACTGGAGTAGGAAATGGCAACCCTCTCCAGTATTCTTGCCTAGGGAATCCCATGGACAGAGAAGCCTGGCAGGCTACTGTCCATGCAATTGCAAATGAGTCAGACATGACTGAGCTACTAAAGCAAAATCAACAGATGTAAAGTAGTGATGAAAGACAGAAGAGAAACCTTGTTTATTTAATCACATATTATTTACTAGCATAGAGAACTTAGTGTATAAAGGTAGATAGAGTATGTTCTGGGATGAGCTAATTATTTTAAAAATTGTAACCTGACAAATTTCACAAAACAGCTGAAATGCAGGATGGAAATTTCAGTAAGACTTGTGCCAATAACATGAGCAGACTTTTTAAAAGTGTGTTTTAGAGACAGAACTTTCTAATTAAGTAGTAAAGGTTAAAAATTAAGAAGATAGTTTTAGAATTCATATTTAAGACCCAGAAAAAAAATGCTAGTTTGATAACACATGCTATTTATGTAGTATTCTTAATTAAGTCAGATATTTATCACTGATTATTCTATTTTCATTTAATGCTTTGGAAAGCATCCTATCTTAATTTCATTTTAAAATGCAATAAAATCATCCCACACACCTTCATTTGTTCATCTTTTTCAGGTTTATTCCCTGCTGTCCTGAATCTTGCTTCCAATGCCCTCATCACCACAAATGCAACATGTGGAGAGAAAGGACCCGAAATGTATTGCAAATTGGTAGAACATGTCCCTGGGCAGCCGGTGAGAAATCCTCAATGTCGGATCTGCAATCAAAACAGCAGCAATCCATACCGTATGTATTTAGGATTAACTTGTATGGAATTTGGTGGAAGATATCACTGAGAATGTTGAGACCAAAGTGCATTAAAGTCAAAGGGCTTGTCTTCTCAATTTCTAGATCTTTTCTTCCACTGTAAGTTTTACAGCCCTTCTCTGTCTCTTGACAAACATTAGAATTCCCTACATGTAGTGTTTATGGTGCTTGCGGAGAGTTTTCTAGCTGAAGACCTGTGGCAGTCATTGACTTTACTGCCTGCAGAAAAGTATCTGAGGGTGTGGTTATTAATAAAGGCTTTAGTAGGTTAGTAGTCACTATGTCCAGGTACTGTACTAGGAATAGCAGGGATAAGATGTGGCCTCTGGCTCGGTTGAAGAAGTGGCAAGAAGCAGATTATTGCTGTCGAGTGTGGTAGGCATCAAGGAAAGAATCAGCATAGGGGCTTCAGGGAGAAGGAGAAGAGTCACGGATTCAGTGCTGGTATAGCTGGAGGCTTGCCAGAAGGGCATCGGAACTGAGATCCAAGGGCAAATATGAGCTGAGAATGTAAAGAGGAGACAGAGGGAAGAGAAGGAACACCAGGAGGAGGGGCTCAGAATAAGATAGAAAACATACTTGCTGGGAGAACTACAAGTAGTTAGAAATGGTTGCAAATTCAAGTGTCAGAGGGCTGGAACAAGTCTGTATGCTTAAATACCACAGGAATAGTGTTTTAAGGAGAAGTGTCATACAAAGCTCTCTTGGTTGGCCTCTAGAAACCACACTAATATCTCAGACTCATTCATGCATTTATTCAGCAAGCGTTTGAAGACAGGCTCCTGGTAATGCATTGTTCTGAAGCAGTGTTGAATCGTACATAGCCCTTGACTTAAAGACTTAGGAAGGGAAATAGGGGAGATAAAAAAGTAAATTGAGTGCTAAGGGAACACCTAGGGACTCCTGGGGAAAAAATGACCCATATGCTTAGAAAATAAGGGTTAGTAAGATGAAAACGGGAAAATTAATCTATATATATAAAAGCATACAGAAATTTGAAGACAGGAAACATCATGATATATTCAGAGAACTATAAGAAATTAGGTTCACTAAGTAAAGAATTTATATGGATAAGGGGAAAATGGTATGAGATAATTCTAGACATGGGAGTTGATCTGTAGACATACATTGAGAAATCATCAAATATTGGAGATATTAATGCAGTGAATACTTACTATCAGTGAGGCGAATTACAGTAGAGATACAGTTTCACAATTATATTATTAAAAAAATTAGTTTTTCCTCTCTTTTGGTTTAAAGTTGAGATGCTTATAAAGTGAAAAAGCTTTTTCTCAGAATTTATATTTTTTAGCTTGAAAGAAAGCTGGGAGGTACCCTGCATTCTTTAGTCCTGTCTCTATTATACAGTTTAGAGATGCTGAAAACTTTAATATTGTTATGTTTGAAGAACTGGGACTTTTGTGAATACGATCACTGGTCTTATATACTGCAGAATGTTTTCAAGAAACAGTTAAGAAACCAAAGATGCCAAGCTTCAGAAATCTTTCTTACCTTTTAAATGACTCTCATTATTTTCTAAGATGTAGATTGTTATTGGTGTAGGAGGGGGAATATTAGAACACATCCTATCTATTTGCTATTCTTATATAGAATAGTATGGGCCAAAGCTGAGGTCAGAGTAAGGGGAAACATCAGGACAAGAAAATTGAGGTAAAGGCTAGAAAATAGATGAATTGATGGACTATGAACTGTAGGTTCATTAGGGAAGAAGATGAAGCTTCATGGGAAGAAAATTGCCTTTGGTGCAAGAATCGGTGGCCTTGATTTCACTGAATGTGAGAAGCCCAGAGACATGAAATGATTGGGAGGGGATTATAGGGGTGGTTGAGGGTGTTTTGAGGATGGGTCGGGCAGAGAGAGAGTTAAAGTTTGTAAAATCATATATATGTGTATTTGTGTGTGTGCATATATACAAGCATGTGTATATATGTAGGACTATCTATACATTATGTATATAAATATATACATAATGTATATATATATACTTTTATATATATATATATATATATAAGTATTTATAGTTCCTGTACAATGTTAGGATAAACAGCATTTGGGTATAAAAGGCAATTTAACAAATATTCAAGGGAGTAAACTCAGGTCAATACCTTAGGGTACATGTCATTAATGATATAGAATTTTGAAGAAAGAAAACATCATTGGGACCTGAGGTAGCAAAAGAGTTCCAAGAAGGTTGTCAGACTCAGAAAGGGTTTAAAAACCTGAATTAGAGGGAAAGGCATTCCAGAAAAGGAGAAACTGAAGGAAATGTGTACACAGATACAGATGGAAGGAAGGTACAAAGATTCAGGTAGACGATAATTGAGTAGACATTTTGTTGGGAAAATGAGTGAGATGTATTCACCAAGTTAAGTCCTTGCGTGAATGTCACTCTGCTCTTCAGAGTTCCATATTCAGGATCTTTTGTTTCTCAATGGAAGACATCTATATTTTGGCAAGACAAAGAGTGAATAATTGTTTTAGCAAAGCAAGACAAATATGAGTTACATTTCCCATCTCCTATTTTATTTACTTGTGGTAAGTTTTTAAAACTTACTACTACTACTACTAAGTCGCTTCAGTCGTGTTCAACTCTATGCGACCCCATAGACGGCAGCCCACCAGGCTCCCCCGTCCCTGAGATTCTCCAGGCAAGAACACTGGAGTGGGTTGCCATTTCCTTCTCCAATGCATGAAAGTGAAAAGTGAAAGTGAAGTTGCTCAGTCGTGTCCGACTCTTAGCGACCCCATGGACTGCAGCCCACCAGGCTCCTCCGTCCATGGGATTTCCCAGGCAAGAGAACTGGAGTGGGGTGCCATTGCCTTCTCCGTTTTAAAACTTATCACAGCCTAAATCTACTTCATGTGATTAATTTTGAATGAAGTGTGAAGTGTAATGCTTCATTACATTTCAAAATAATGGTTTTGAAATCAGAAATTTAGAAAGAATAATACACCACAAGAATAAAAAAAAATTAGCAGTAATCCACATGGATATAGTTTAGTAAAAGTTGGAGCAACAGATGATAAAATTCCACAAATTGACTGAACAGCTAGAATGAATCTGGAAGGTCTGTACTTAATTACCACACAAAGAAAGGGAAATTTGAACCTCCTGGCTATTAATGGATTGTGCTTTCCAATTTTTTTTTTTTTTTTTTTTTTTAATTTATTTTTAATTTTTACTTTACAATTCTGTATTGGTTTTGGCATAGATTGACATGAATCCACCACAGGTGTACATGCGCTTTCCAATTAAAATAGCAGTTTGAAAGTTTTACTTCATCAATGATTCCCTTGCCAATTTTCAGTTGCAGTTAGCCTTTGGACTGACTTGAGAAACTATGAGAATGTTATAAGTTTCTATCTCTTTTTAAATAAGGGAAATATGCCAACAATTAATCAGTACTTGCAAATTAATTACGATTAAGCTTTCACAATAGGGATTATGGTTAATTGTTGATTCATCTCCCAGTCTTCCTTTTCATGACTAATTTTCATATCAGTTTAACCTGAGGTGGTAGATTTCAAAATTTCCAATTAGATAGCTCCTCTCACAATTACCTACAAGCCACAAGTGTGATTTGGAAATGTGATTGTGTGCATATTTTTCTATCACATTTTAAACCCACAATCTGGAAAGAAGGTTCTGGAGGATGTTTAAGGAACATATGCTGTGATATTTATTTTTCTTCAGAAGCAATGCAAGTAATATTTCATTTATGGTTCTGATTACTAAATGTGCCGATTTCAGCACCCACTCATACCACCAAGGGCATTTATTTGATATTTGGTTATCTTCTGGTATTTGTTGTTATTATAAAGACTTAACACTTTCCCTGTCTTCAGCAGAGTAAGTTAACTAGTGCTAAATTATTAAATTTATTCAGCAATTTTGGTTTTCATTAATGAGATAAGGTCTCTCATCTCAGTGGACTGCTATTATAATAAGACATAGTAGAAAACAAAGTCCATCAAGCTGTTCATTTGAATTAAATAATTTGCCAATATAAATAGATTATTTTTGTCTTGTCTTGTAAAGTCATATTACCATAAGTAAATCAAAGATTAAAACCTTTTATTTTCAGTTAAAGAATTTGTAGCAGACTATGTTAATAAAATTAATATATAATAAAAATGTTCACAGTCTGAAAATGGAAAATTTAATAAATATTCTGTTTTTTTATAAATTTTTTGAAAGATTTTATTTTACCCTCAGATTTCTTTTGCATTGAGGCCTGATTGGTTTTCATTTTAAAATTTTTTATTAAATATAATTTATCCTCAGTAAAGATTCAGAATCCTGCATATTTTGAACAGATACATAATTCATTCTATGTATATGCTCCAGTATTTCTTGGAGAGTTCAGTGTACAAAGGAGCCTGGTGGGCTACAGTCCTTGGGGTTGCAGAGAGTCAGATACAGCTAAGTGACTTTCACTTTTCACGTATACATAATAATGGTTAGAATATTAATAACTATAATGTTCTTCTGGTAGCTCTGTGAGTTGACAGTTCCCATCCAAAATATTTTTACTGGTCCATGGCAAAATGAGAAAATGAGAACAAAATTCCAATTTTTTAATGAAGATAAAATGAATACCTGTTGAAGAATTTTCTTTCATTTTAATATTATGATTTTTTTAAACTTTTGTTGTTTTTAAACGTCCTCCATTTTATGAAACAAGTGATGATATCTTAAATAGCTGTAGTAGCAACACTAGTCTGGATGCTACTATTACTTGGAGAAATAAAGAACTGTAACTCCGATTTGAGTTATACCACAAATTGTGATATAACTCCACAATTGGTATATATTTTGGAGTCATATCAATTCCACAAATCTCTTTCACATATATATTTTTTAACTTTTTCTGAAAGTTAAGATTTTGGAAACTTGTACCATGAATAGAGTTTTATTATCCTCACTTCAATAATGACACAGTTTAAGTGATTTGTCCATGGGCAGTTAAATGCTAAATGGTGGATCCAGGTGAACTATCCAGCTTCTCATTCTCCAGAGCTTCATGATTCAAATCTTACGTGCTTTCATCTCTAATATCTTTAAAACACCTGGCTATATTACTGCATTATGTCCACAGATTGAGAGTCCATGATTGTTACTCATAGTGATATGGTTTGTTCATTATTTGAAATAGTCCTTCAATTTGCAAAAAAGATTATGTTCTAATAAAAGAATATTCTTAAGCCATTCATTTGAAACAGCCTTCCAAAGGATTAGTGTTATGAAAGTTCTCAGGACTGACGGTCCAAATAAGTAATCCATATTTACCAGAGAGTAACAGGGAAGCTAACCTCTTCCCATTTACATTTCTGCACGCAAATAGGCTGACTTCCAAGTGGGATGTTAGGGAGTTAAGAACTCTTACTGCAGCCCTGGGAATAGAAATAGGAACATCCTCAACAGCCTTTCACTCCTGCCTCCTCACCCACTCCTGAGCTGGGTCAGATTAGGAGCAGAACTTGTATTACTTGGGAAATAAGTAGCAGAGATAACAGACAAGAACGAAAGACTGCAAACCAAAAAGGAACAAGAATTTTGGCATTCCAGAGGCAGCGGTTGCTCTTGCGAGATGCGTGGAACTAAGTGGGAGAAGCAAGGAATCCGTGAGTTTTGAGGATGATAAGAAGGAAGGAACTGTAAGAACGGACTGTCAAGGGAGGTGGCAACAATTGTCCACACCTCCTCTTTTCTGTTTCCAGTCTTGCTTTACTTCTCACAAGAGGTCCTGTTCTCATCTGTTTGGAGTAAAGGCCAGGGAAGACCCATGCTTTATTGGTAGGATGGAGGTTCATGTGCCGTCCTATCCTTGTCTTTATTGTCCAGAACCCCACTGTTAGTGATTATGGGGATGAATGGGTAGCATCCTGAATGGAAGATTTGGAGTATCTTTCATTTTATTTTTAAATAATGGTTTAAATACAAAGTTGGCAGATTGAGGACTGACTGCAAAAAGCCTCTTAGGATGGATTTGACAGCATTTTATATTAAAACCAGATACATATTGAATTGCCCAAGTCTTAGTAATAATGTATGTGTCAGAAGGGCAAATCTTCAAGTACCTTTCAACCACAATTCAGGATTTTATGTTTCTGTTCACAAAGTTGATGGCATACTAGAGCCAGCTCAAACAGTAGAGTTTTTGCTTCTGTGAATGACTGACACATCAATTAGATTTCAATATTATTTTTTCACACTTAATTTCTGTAGTTATCTTTAAAGTTGCCCATTTTAGTTGATAGCCAGAGTGCTGAACAGCATCTTCTCATATAGTTTAAGTATTTAACCATTTCATACTACCTTGCCGAGTGCTGTGAAAAAGTCTACATTAAGCCAGTTGCTCTCTGTTTCTATTATTTTAATGTTTGACATTCATATGGTGATGGTTTTAACTTAGTTTTGCTTTTTGCTTGTAAAAACAGCTATAAATTCTTTATATGATCTTTTCTTCTTTCATATGTTGCTGCTGATTCAATAGAGAGGCACCCGATTACAAATGCTATTGATGGCAAGAACACTTGGTGGCAGAGTCCCAGTATTAAGAATGGAATTGAATACCATTATGTTACAATTACGCTGGATTTACAGCAGGTATAGTGCCTCTTCTTATTTACTGATTTTATCATTTTCTTCTTTGAAATTGTATTTGCATTTACTATTTGGTATACTTACTAGTTCTTGGGTGAAAGGATACTCTTTTATTACTCTCCATTATTTTCTTGACACAGTGACAAAAGGACTTATTCATTTAGTATATTGTTATTTAAAAATATTTGGCATTTATTTCTAAAGCACAATTAAAATGAATTCACATGAGGAATTTAAAACTGAATTAGGAGCTGACTAATATACCCTCTAACTAATTAGGATTAATGATAAGAATATTGATCAACAAAATTTCACAAAAAATATAATAGTGCCATTTAAATTTTATTTTTGTTGATCACACCACATGTCTTGTAGAATCTTAGTTCCCCAACCAGGGATGAAACCTGCACCTTCAGCAATGAAAGTGTGGAGTCCTAACCACTGGGCCACCAGGGAATTCTCATGTTTTAACTTTTAAACTAATAGAGTGCTGCTACTCTGTTCATGGTGTATATACTAAAAGGTTCTTGGATAACAAGGCTCTTGAGTAAATTGCTTCTCATTACTGAGAGTTAAACAAGCTGTGGCAGTTGATTCTTAACTTAAACTTGGGCCAGTAAATGAGGTAACAAGCATTGTAGATGTATAAAAGTTGATGTTGGAGCACACAGTTGTGTTTGTGGCACACAGGTCTAGGTGCCTTCTATGCTTAATTTCTTTCTCCTTTCTGTTCACCATATTCAGCTCAGGTTGAAATGTTTAGTCAAGAATAACCATAAGCCCGAATTATCTAGGGTTGCAAATAGGATGGAAACTGAAAGAATGTTCCTATATTTTACTGTTATTCCAAATACAAATTTTCTTTGATTGACTGAAGGCTGAGACTGGAAATATTGAGCCTAGAAGGCTTCTTTAAGTCAGCCTATTCCTCCCTCACTCTCTGCATTCAGCAGAGGAAAGACTCTCAGCCAGTCCTCCCTGACACTGTGGACGCAGAGCAGCAGAGGAGTTTGGGGTTAGTGGAGAAGATGTAGTTAAAATAGCTAATGACAGACACTCTACACCGTAGAGGTTGTTTTTTCACGTGTGGTCACAGTGGAGGAACGTACCAGCCAATGGGAGTTAGTTACGTTCTCAGGAGGCCAGATGGGCACCAGGCATCTCCCTAATGGATGCTGTTTGTCATCAATGGGAGTACAAACTGTCCCCCTTTAGGTTCAGGGCCCATTATGGCCAGGGTCCCCAGATCCAAGAATTGCAAAGAGCTATTTGGTGGGCCTCAAGGCAGACACTCTTTCCACCTATCTGGAACTCAGTTTGACCTGAGCAGCAGGGTAGTGGCAGGGACTCAGTACTGTAGCAATTGCCCACAGGTGTGGATTTATTTCTACTCATCGTGCTAAGTCCCTTCAGTTGTATCAGACTCTGCAACCCCATGGACTGTAGCCCTCCAGGCTTCTCTGTCCTTGGGATTCTCCAGGCAAGAATAAGGGAGTGGGTTGCCATGCCCTCCTCAAGGGGATCTTCTTGCATCACAGGTGGGTTCTTTACCTCTAGCACCATCTGGGAAGCCCTTACTCATTTTCTACTCATATGGGCAACTGAATAGCAGCTTCGAGTTAATAGTATTTGTCAGGAAGTCTCAGAGTACAATCAGGGAAGGCAGGCAAACTACTACACTGATGAATTATGCTTTAGTGAAATCTTGTACATGAATTCCCTTAAAATCCTAGGCTCAAAACGGACTTCATCCCTCTCTGGATAAAGACAGCTTCGTCCTTTGCCAGTCACAGCAGTCGTCCCCTGTCATATGGTCACTAAAAGTTGCAGTCTAACTTTCCAGTCAGTAATGAGTCTGCTGTCTATTGTCTTGGTTCATCTCCTGGGATAGAGAATCGATAAATAATGATGTTTCATTGCTCAGGTTTACTCTCCACCTATGCTTTTAGATCACACATGGAGCAAGACACTCAACTATTAATATAATTTGCTCAGATCATGTATACTATTCTTTGAGCTCAACCACGGTAGTGTTAACAGGCAGAGCTCATTTGATAGTGATTCATTTTATTGTGTTTTGCAGGTATTGCACTTTTTTTTTAATTGGAGGATTGTGACAACTCTGTGGCCAACAAGTCTCTTGGCACCATTTTCCCAACTGTCTCTGCTCACTTCATGTCTCTGTGTCATATTTTGGTAATTCTTACAGTATTTCAAACTTTTTCATTATTATTATATTTGATATGTGATCTGTGACCGGTGAGCTTTGATGTTGCTATTACAACTTTTTTTTTTTTTTTGATGAGTAGAAAATGAGTAAGGGCTTCCCAGATGGCCCTAGTGGTAAGGAACCCACCTGCAGTGAGCTTGTTTAGATGAGGTGTCCTGCACAGGGTGGTTAGGTGCTGCCAGGTATTATATTCAAGTGGTTTCCTTTGTGTGAGTTCTCACTGTTTGATACTCCTTAGGGTTAGTTCTCTGGTAGTCTAGGGTCTTGGAGTCAGCACTCCCACTCCAAAGGCTCAGGGCTTGATCTCACAAAGGACTTTTTTCTCACTTTTGCAACATGATTGTAAGAGTCCGCTGTGGCTTTTCTCTGCATCGTCTTCATTCTGTGACCCAGGTGGAGGAAGAAATACCCTTGCACCCCTTACTTGTGCCAAGTTAAGACTTCTGCCCAGATGATGAGACTTCTCATTCAGTGTCCTTTCCTCCATTCCATTTCCCCAAATGCGGCTGCTTGTAAAGGTGCTTACGAGGTGGCTGGCACTCTGCCCGAGCCAGACGTGGAGGCCTGGGCTCTGGTACCCTAGGGCAGGGGATATGAAGGTGAAGGAAGCTGGCAGCCTTCCTTCTGTGGAACTCACCCTAGGTAAGGTGGCAACAGAAGGAATGCTCGCTACCCTAGAGGCAGAGGGTATGACAGAGCCTCTGACACACTCATGACACAGTGGCAAGAGGCCTTGTGTTCCAGGTGCCAAAGCCACAGCTCCCCCAAAGACACCAACCTGGTGCTGCAAGTAGTGGGGAGAAACCTCTTCACCCAGATCTCGTGAGATGAGCCGGGTCAGGTGGGAGGGGGCGGACCAGCAAGGTCTATTACAACTTTTTGGGGTCCATGAACCATGGACCTATATAAGAAGATGAATTTAGTAACTGTTGCATGTGTTTTGACTGCTCACTAGTTGGTCATTTCCTCATCTCTCTTCCTCTCTTTGGGCCTTTTTTTTTGCCTGAGACATGCGACATTGAAATTACTAACCCTGCAGTTAATAACCTTGCAATAGTTTCTGAGTGTTCAAATGAAAGGAACAGTTACATATCTCTCACTTTATGATCAAAAGCTAGAATTAAATAAGCTTAGTGAGAAAGGCATGTCAAAAGCCAAGATAGGCAGAAGGCTAGTCCTCTTGCAACAGTTGGTCAAGTTTTGAATGCAAAGGAAAAGTTCTTAAAGGAAACTAAAAGTGCCACTGCAATGAATACACAAATGATTAGGAAGCAAGGTAGCATTATTGCTGACCTGTGAACATTTTATTGATATTGACAGGAGATCAAACTAGCTATAGCCTTCCCTTAACCCAAAGCCTAATCCAGAGCTAGGCCCTCAGTTCAGTTCAGTTCAGTCACTCTGTCGTGTCCGACTCTTTGCAACCCCATGAGTTGCACCACACCAGGCCTCCCTGTCCATCACCAACTCCCAGAGTTTACCCAAACCCATGTCCATCGAGTTGGTGATGCCATCCAGCCATCTCATCCTCTGTCGTCCCCTTCTCCTCCTGCCCCCAATCCCTCCCAGCATCAGAGTCTTTTCCAATGAGTCAACTCTTTGCCTGAGGTAGCCAAAGTATTGGAGTTTCAGCTTCAGTCCTTCCAATGAACTCACAGGACTGATCTCCTTTAGGATGGACTGGTTGGAGTCTTCTTGCAGTCCAAGGGGCTCTCAAAGTCTTCTCCAACACTGCCCTAGCTCTGTTCAATTGTGTAGAGGCTGAGAGAGGTGAGGAAGCTGCAGAACAAAACTGTGAAGCCAGTAGAGAATGATTTATGAGGTTTAAGAAAGATGGCATCTCCATAACATATAAGTGTCAAGTAAAGCAGCAAGTGCTGATGTAGATGAGAAGCTGCAGCAAATTATGCAGAGGATAATCATGAAAATGGGGACAACAGATTTTCAGTAATCTTCTATTGGAGAAGAAGATGCCATCTAGGACTTTTATAGCTAGAGACAAGAAGTCAATACATGGCTTTAAAATCGTTAAAGGACAGGCGACTTTCTCTTAGCCTGTAAGGGCTAATGTAGCCGGTGACTTGAAGGTAAGGCCAATGCCCATTTACCAAATCCAGAATCCCCAGGGCCCATGTGAATCATGCATTTGTTAATAATATACCTGGGCTCTATAAATGGAACAACAAAGCCTAGAAGATCACAATCTGTTTTCAAGGTGGTTTACTGAATATTTTAAGCCTACTGTTGAGAACTATTGCTCAAAAAAAAAAAAGATTCTTTCATAATATTACTGCTCATTGACAACACATCTAGTCACCCAAGAGCTCTGACAGAGATGTACAGTAAGATTTATGTGGTTTTCATGCTCGCTAACACAAGATCCATGATGCAGTCCATGGATCAAGGAATCATTTCAACTTCTATGTATTATTATTTAAGAAATATATTTTGTAAGACTACAGCTGTCATAGATAGTGATTCTTCTGATGGATCAGGGCAAAATAAATTGAAAATTTTTGGAAAGGATTCAACATGCTAGATGGCATTAAGAAATTAGTGATGCCTAGGAAGAGCTCAAAATATCAACATTGATAGGAGTTTGGAAGAAGTTGATTTTAACCTTAATGATTTTAACCCTTGGAGCAGTTCAAGACTTTAGTAGAGAAAGTAACTACAGATGAGGTGGAAATAGCAAGAGAAGTGGAATTAGAACTGGAGCTTGAGATATGACTGAATTCCTGCAGCCTCATGACTAACAGACGGGGAGTTGCTTCTTATGGATGACCAAGGAAACTGGTTCCCTGACATGGAATCTACTCCTGGTGACAATGTTGTAAGGAGTGCTGACATGACAAAAGAAGGAATTAGAATATTGCATATCTTAGTTGACAAAGTAGCAGCAGTGTTTGAAAGGATTGACTCCAGTTTTGAAAGCATTTGGGTAACATGCTATCAAATAGCATTGCATGCTACAGAGAATTTGTTCATGAAAGGAAGAATAAATCAGTGCAGCAATGTTGTCTTATTTTAAGAAATTGCCACAACCACCCCAACCTTTAGTAACCACCACCTTGATATTCAGCAGCCATTAACTTCCATTCGGGACTCAATGCCAGCAAAAAGATGGTGACTTTCTGAAGGATCAGCTATATTTAGCATTTTTAGCAACAAAGTATTTTAAAATTGAGATATGATATTTTGTTTTTTTTTTTTAGACACAGTACTGTTGCTCACTTAATAGGCTTCAGTATAGTGTAAATTTTATATGCACTGGGAAACCAAAAAAATTCATATGACTCACTTTATTGAGATATTCACATTATTGCAGTGGTCTGGAATTGAACCTGCAGCATCTCCAAAGTATGTCTGTATTTGTTATTAAAAATAGCAGCATTTTTCCTTCTAATTCGTAACTGTGAATGCAATCATGAGTTTTTACTAAATCATTTTTATTCAACATACTGATCATTATGAATTCCACAGATCAAAGTGTGCATCTGAAAACCCACTTTTTTCAATAAAGTTATTGATATTTTCCCATTTTCTTTGCGTCTCCCCTCCTACATTCCCACATGGTATCTCAAGAGGTATTGTGGACGTGTTTTCCTGTTCTCTCATTTACCTCTTTCATTTAATGGCCTTAAGTTGAGTGAACACTCAGACATCTTTTATGGTTCAGTCTTCATAACAAGTGGCAGAAATATGTTTATAAGATCGATTTAGCTGTCTGAAATACACCTAGTGGAAGTGGTATAGAGATGTGTCCCCATATGGCCTCATAACCCAAGATGGCGCCCACCCATGTCCTTATTCACCTCAGCCCTTCTTACTGCCTGTAAATCAACTCATCATGTGTTCAAGAGAAGGGGAAAGCAATCTACAAAATGAAATAAATCCTTATTTCTGCGTGTCTCAAGGTTTTAATTTAGCCAATGATTTAATGATATGAAAAGCTAAACAGGTTTTATTACCAGATTTTATATGGGAATTCCACAGATAGGAAAGGGCTTTAGACCTCTTGTTTGGCTTCAGGCTTTGGAGTAACAAAATGAATAGGTTCTTAGAACCTATTCAATTAAGGAGTAAAGCTGCAGGAAGGCATATTATAATGCATTGGCAACATAGAAAATGTGAACATCTTTATTACTTCATTTATTTCTCATAATTAGCCTATAAGGTAGCTAGTATTATTATCCCTTTTAATAGTTGAAGAATGCTGAGACTTTAAAAAGTTAAGTGACTTGGCCTTTTAATAAAGCCTGTTACAGGTAGGACTGGAATTTCATCCTGAGTTGTCTGAATTCAGACTCCAAACTATGCCAGTATTTACTAAATTGGTATCTGAAGACCTAATTTAGGGAAAATTTTTGGTATATAGTTTCAAGGGGTCCATACATTGTTTGGGTTCAAGAAATACCAGTTTATCCTCTCACTTATATGAGAGAGTAGAGCCAACATCTCTTTTGTCATAAAACAGATCTCATTTTCTACTACACTTCAGCATGTCTTCAAAATAGCATAACTTCAGCCTTTTTCACCTACAGCATGAAGGATTAAGAGGTTATTCATCATTATATGGCTATTATTCAGCTGGGAGACAAGGGCATCAGTTTTATAATGAATAGGCAAATATCACTAAATGTTTATTTGCCATTGATTCAGCAAGAGGTTTGACCATTTATTAATTATCCTTTTTATTTTGAAATGCATGAAATTCAACAAGTGCCAGTTTTAATTTTTTTGTCATCGATATATAGTTGGCTTCTCTATGAAATACTTTTAATAAATTGCTATTTTAAATAGCAGTCACCATTATATTTCCTTAATTGCATCATTACAGATTACACTGGGGCATTTCTCTGGTATTTTAACATTCAAGGTAAGTACTAGAAAAATATAATACTTACTGAGAAGAAAGTAGGTACTTATTTTACAAATTGTTTTAGGTTTTTATTACTATGGAATTATTATTTTTTCCAAATTCTACTATTTATTCACATCGTATATTGAGCAAATAATTTAATCATGCTGGTACCCTGAGTTCTAGATTAGCAAAATAAGTATTATAATATCATGGCAAGAAATTGAAATAAGGATAATAGCAATGTAACAACTAAATCCCATCTGACAATTACAGTTATTGTAAACAACCTAGTATCCACGTAAACTTGAAAAAAAAACAAATCCCCAGTATAATGGCAAAAAAAAAATTACATCAATTTAAATGATAATAATAGGGAAGTGAAGATTAATAAGATGTCTATCCAACCAGATTTTCACTATAATCTGTGTTAGAATATCTGATCTCATTTTGTGACTTTTTAAAAATCTGGCCAGTTTCTTAGACCTGCCCTTTGGTTTGTTTAGGAAGAGAGTTGATTGGCAAGTAGGTTAAAACACAGAGGGGCAGCTTTTTAAAAGACCTTTAAAAAACAGATTCATACTCATTCCTATATAATCCAGGTATGCCACAGAATTAGTTATGTGGGAATCTCCATTATTTCAATAAGTAATTCCCTTCTCTTCCTGGTTTATCCCCCAAAACTAAAAATGCATTTGTCAAGGAAGATTGTCTTCCAGCTGCAGAGGTCAACTCTATATCTTATTGACCTGAATATTTTATTCATTGACCTTATAGAACCATATCTAGTGAGAGTGGTTAACAGTTTAAAGAGACAGCTATGTTTTAGAGGAGATTGAATTAATATTTATATACAAATATTACTATAGTTTTGAAATCTGTGTGAATAGTATGTTGTTGTTGTTTAGTCACTCAGTCATGTCTGATTCTTTTGTCACCCCATGGACTGTGGCCTACTAGGCTTCACTCTTCGTGGGATTTCCCAGACAGTAATACTGGAGTGGGTTGCCATTTCCTTCTCCAGGGGATGTTCCTGACTCAGGGAATGAACCCATGTCTCCTTCATTGGCATTCAGATTCCTTACCACAGAATCATCAGGGACTCTTGTGAATTACATAGAACCATTTTTTTCTTGAACTGTTAATGTAATTAATCCCTTATGTAATAGTAAAGCATGAAAAGCATAGGATAGGTACAGTTAACAGCTAGAAAGGGGTTGTAAATGATATTCCTGCATTTAATATCCCATTATATAAATAAAAGGGCTTCTTAGATGGCTCAGTGGTAAAGAATCTTCCTACCAAGGCAGGAGATGGAGGAGAAGTGTGTTCAATCCCTGGGCTGAGATCTCCTGAATTAGGAAATGGCAACCCACTCCAGTATTCTGGCCTGGAAAATTCCATGGTCAGAGGAACCTGGCAGGCTACAGTCCATGGGAGCTCAAAGAGGCAGGTGTGACTGAGCACACACGCGTCTATAAATAAGGAAGACACACACGTGATATATTAAAAAGTCAGGCAAAATTTACATAGTCCTGTTTGAATATGATTCTCTTCAGCAAAGTCTGTTTGATCTGTCTCTTGGAGACCTGCTAGATTGCACATTCTTGAAGACAGAGTTCATAGACTGTTTCTATCCCTCATAGCACTCAGCATCTGTCAGGAATTCAGCAGATGTGATGAAAGTATGGTTCATGATTGCTCTTCAAATCACTGAATTTTTTTTGTTGGTATTGTTTGTGTCACTGCTAAATTGATGAATATATAACTATAGTGGAGATTATAATCTATACATTCAAAATGACCTATATGACATGTCGTGTTTAGTATAGCAGAATATAATTAAATTCACAGTTCCTTTAGTGTTTTTTTAAGATCATTGATTCATGTCACAAGTAGGATATGTGGTTAATTAGAAAGCATATTCTGTCTCTAAATGAATTTGTGCTGACCTTTTAATCACTGCTTTCCTGGGTAGCTCAGTTGGTAAAGCATCTCCCTGCAATGTGGGAGATCTGGGTTCAATTCCTGGGTTGGGAAGTCCCCTGGAGAGGAAATGGCAACCCACTCCAGTATTCTTGCCTGGAGAACCCCATGGACAGAGGAGCCTGGCAGGCTACAGCTCATGGGATCGCAGGAGTCGGACACGACTTGGTGCTATATTTCTTTTCTTCCTTTTTAATCACTAATAAAGGTGACTATCAGCTTTAGTGTCTGTATTGTGCAGAACATTAGTTCTGATTATCTCCCCTTCACTTACTTTCAACACTGCACTCACATTGATCTTAGCAGAAAATCAGGTCAGATCTTACAAAATCAGATCAGATCACTCCTTCCACAAAAGCTTTAATGGCACTTGATGGAAAAAGCACAATTACCCACATGGATTTATAGGCTCTTTACCTTACCTGCTTTCATCTCTGGTCTCAATCTCCCCTTTTCAGTTACTCCACTGGCTAATTTACTGGCTCTTGAAATCTCTTGCACTTGCTGTTTCTTCTGTCTGGAATCATTTCCCTCTATTTTCATATAGTCTGTTTCCCTATTTCGTTTGGATTTTTACTCAAATATCCTGTTCTTTGCAGGAATTTCCTTGATAATCTTATTTAAACTTGCAAACCCCTCCCTACTTCCTAACCCATTTCCCTGCTTTATTTTTCTTCATAAAATTCATGGCTGTCTTGTTCATTTGCTCAGTCATGTCCAACTCTTTGTGACCCCAAGGACTGCAGCACGCCAGGCTTCCCTCTCCTTCACTATCTCCCAGAGTTTGCTCAAACTCATGTCCATTGAGTTGGTGATGCCATTCAACCATCTCATCCTCTGTTGCCCCCTTCTCCTCTTGCCCTCAGTCTTTCCGAGCATTAGGATCTTTTCCAGTTGGTCAGTTCTTCACATCAAGTGGCCAAAGTATTGGAGCCTCAGCTTTCAGTGAATAGCCAGCATTGATTTCCTTTAGGATTGACTGGTTTGATCTCCTTGCTGTCCAAAGAACTCTCAAAAGTCTTCTCCAGCACCACAGTTTGTAAGCATCAATTCTTTGGTTCTCAGCCTTCTTTGTGGTCTAACACTTAATCTGTACATTACTAGAAAACCATATCTTTGACTATATGTACCTTTGTTGGCAAGGTGCTGTCTCAGCTTTTTAATACACACTCTTGTTTTGTCATAGCTTTTCTTCCAAGGAGCAAGCATCTTTTAGTTTACTGGCTGTAGTCACCATCCACGGTGATTTTGGAGCCCAGTAAAATAAAATATGCCACTGTTTCTACTTTTCCCCCCATGTATTTGCTATGGAATGATGGCTGTCTAACTTACTAACGTGGCTGCTTAACTTACTGCATATATTTTTTATAGCTTTTCCTCAACTTATGATGAGATCACATTCCAATAAACCAATAACAAATTGAAAATATTATAGGCTGAAAATGTGTTTAACACACCTAACTTACCAAACGTCACAGCTCAGCTGAGCCTGCCTTAAACATGCTCAGAACACACACTGAAAAAATCACCCAACACAGGCACTCCTAATAATAAAGTGTTAAATATTTCACCAGTAATTTGTTGAATGCTGTACTGAAAATGAAGAACAGAATGGTTGTGTGCATACAGAGTGTGGTTATAAGTGTGTCAGTTTCTTACTCTCCTGATCCCATGACTGACTTGTGACTTGCTGTTCCCGGCCCTGTTCAGCATCATAAGAGAGCATCATTCCACTTATCTCAAGGCTGGAAAAGTTCCAAATTCAAAGTCTGAAGTGAAGCATAGTAAGTCTAGGACCATCTGTATTTATGCTGAATGTTGTTTATCTCGCCTTTTAAAATTTTCATAAGAGTGGAGATACTTTTTTGTTTTTGAATTGCCACTTTCTAAACCCTTGGAGTAGTACTCAACATATAAGAGATATTCTATAAATTTATATTATATTTAATAGATTTATATTAAATGAATAAATGATTGAATGAATAAATAGTTAAAACATCAGTTCATAGTATAAGAATTTTATTAAACCTGATACTTGAAGAAATATTCTTACCATGTTTCTTATGATAAAACATGCTATGCATTTTTAAATGTATGCTTTTTCCTTTAAGTCTCAGGTTAAATAGCATGAAGTAAGTTTTCTTACTAATCCTTTTACTAAACATGTTCTAAATTTCAGTCATATTTGTCATAATCCGTGTGACTTTACCACACTTATAGCTTTATTGGGGTAAAGCAGATTTTAATAAATTTTAAGTCTTCCTTTATAACATAGAAGTCTAGAACTGTAATTTTTTAATTGATATTTTAAAATTTTCTTGTGGAAAAATGTATATAAGGGGGAAAATGCCATCAGAGTGCTGTTTAAACAAGATTCTAGACAAAGGATATTTTGGATATTTTGTGTTTTGATGTAAATAGCTAATAAACTAAATTCTTGCAACATCATGAAAATGTAAATTTTTTGGAGATGCAAGTCCTCTTTCAAATAGTGTCAAGATGACTGCCCTGGAAAATGATTCTTGAAACCAGAGAGTAACTTAGAGAATTGTTTATTTAAAAATAGAGATAATAATACATGATGAAAAGATCTGTTAAATATCTGTGGGAAACTATCTGTTAAAAATTTTAAATCATACTGATTCTGTTATGGAAAGTCTGAACAGGACTGCCTAAAATAGACAGAACGTGGGCAATATTTCACAACTGTCTGATGACTTCCACACATGAAATACAACTATTTTGTCGTGTTGGTGGAATATAGTGTATTCTCCCGCTATATTCTTGGTGTCTAGTTTTCACTTACTGTAATAATTATATATAGTTATACATTATATGCTGTGTTTAGTCATTCAGTCATGTCCAGCTCTGCGATCCCATGGACTGTAGCCCAGCAAGCTCCTCTGTCCATGGCAATTCTCCAGGCAGGAATACTGGAGTGGATTGCCGTGCCCTTCTACAGGGAATCTTCGCAAGCAACGGATAGAACCCAGGTCTCTGCATTGCAGGTGGATTCTTTGCTATCTGAGCCACCAGCGAAGCCCAGTTACACACCATCAGTCAGTCAGTTCAGTCACTCATTCGTGTCCGACTCTGCGACCCCATGAACTGCACCACGCCAGGCCTCCCTGTCCATCACCAACTCTCAGAGTCCACCCAAATCCATGTCCATTGAGTTGGTGATGCTATCCAACCATCTCATCCTCTGTCGTCCCCTTCTCCTCCTGCCTTCAATTTTCCCAGCATCAGGGTCTTTTCCAATGAGTCAGCTCTTCGCATCAGGTGGCCGCAGTATTGGAGTTTCAGCTTCAACATCAGTCCTTCCAATGAATATCCAAGACTGGTCTCCTTTAGGATGGATGGGTTGGATCTCCTTGCAGTCCAAGGGACTCACAACAGTCTTCTCCAACACGACAGTTCAAAAGCATCAATTCTTTGGTGCTCAGCTTTCTTCACAGTCCAACTCTCACATTCATACATGACCACTGGAAAAACCATAGGCTTGACTAGACGGACCTTTGTTGGCAAAGTAATGTCTCTGCTTTTTAATATGCTGTCTGCTGCTGCTGCTGCTAAGTCGATTCAGCTGTGTCTGACTCTGTGTGACCCCATAGATAGCAGCCCACCAGCCTCCTCTGTCCCTGGGATTCTCCAGGCAAGAAATACTGGAGTGGGTTGCCATTTCCTTCTCCAATGCATGCTGTCTAGGTTGGTCATAACTTTACTTCCAAGGGTAAGCATCTTTTAATTTAATGGCTGCAGTCACCATCTGCAGTGATTTTGGACCCCAGAAAAACAGTCAGCCACTGTTTCCACTGTTTCCACATCTATTTGCCATGAAATGATGGGACTGGATGCCATGATCTTAGTTTCCTGAATGTTTAGCTTTCAGCCAACTTTTTCACTCTCCTCTTTCATTCTCATCACGAGTGAAATATACACCATATGCACATATAAATTAGACTTTTTTCCCTAGAAGTTGACTATATATTTAACTATATATTTAAGTTATGTGATGGCATGTGTATTTTAATTTGTAGATAATACTTGTTTTCAGTATGATCCTGAGTCTTAAAAATACAAAAATGGCAAGAAGTATGAGTATGAGGCTAAGAAGAAGGAGTAGATATAATTTTGCCCACTTCCATTTCCTGATCTATCACTTGTCAGTTCATCTACATTTGGTAAATTGTCCTACTTTTATACTCCTCAATTTGGTCATATGGAAAATAGAATTAATAGCACCACTTCTTTCTGAAGAAGACTGTTATAAGAATGAAGTGACATAATATAGGCAAGTAGCCAGTATGCTGCCACACAGTAGTTGATAGTAAGTAATGCTCCCTGACCTTCTACACCGGTAATAATGCTGAGCAGAGAACAAATGGGCTTCCTGGTAACTCAGCTGGTAAAGAATACACCTATAAGGCAGGACCCTGGTTCAGTTCCTGGGTCTGGAAGATCCTGTGGGAAAGGGATAGGCTACCCACTTCAGTAAACATGGGCTTCCCTGGTGGCTCAGACGGTAAAGAATTCTCCTGCAATGGGGGGAAACCTGGGTTCCATCCCTGGGTTGGGAAGATTCCCTGGAGGAGGGAATGGCAACATACTCCAGTATTCTAGCCTGGAGAATCCCCATGGACAGAGGAGCCTGGTGGATTAAAGTCCATGGGGTCACAAAGAGCTGGACACAACTAAGTGACTAAGAACAACACAGAGAACAAATGGGCTAGAATTGTAATGAGCATGACTTAAAGCAAAAGGAAAGCTGGTTTAACAGTTCAAAAACAGCTTAATTGTTGGGGTATTTGAAGGCTACCTATAAATTTCACTTGGCATGCAACTTGAAGAAATTATGTCCCCTCCCTCTTGAACCTCCCTTTACCCCCACCCATTCCCATCCCTCTAGGTTGTCACAGTGCACTGGGTTGACCTCCTTGTGTTATACAGCAACTTCCCTGGATAAATAAACAATTCAACTACATACTACTCACAACATATGTCCCTTCAATATAAAGACCACAGAATAAACCAAAAAAATTGGATTGTGTAAACACTAACAAAAAGGAAGCTAGTGAAGCTACAAAAGTAAATCTTCCATATGAGAGCATAGTATTGAAACATATACATTACCATATGGAAGGTTTACTTCTGTAGCTTCACTAGCTTCCTTTGTTAGTGTTTACACAAACAATATAGATTTTTTTGGTTTACTCTGGGGTCACTGCCTTTAAATTGGATAATTATTTGCATTTAATATCAATCACTATTAATATTTGGGTTCAAAATGCCATGTTCACATTTGTTTTCTATTTGTCTTATTTTTGTTATATTTTTCCATCTGACTTTAGTTTTTTTGGATATTGAAGATTTTTTCCCATTTACTCTATTTCTCCTTTCATTAATATGTATCCAATGAAATCTTTTATTACTTGCATTAATTACCATAAATATTACAGCATGCATTTTCGATTTCAGAACTTGCTATAAATTGGTATTTTTACTACTTCCCAGACAAGGCAAAAGACCTTATGACATTTTAACTCTAAACTCTTCACTCACCCACCGTTTTCCCTCACTCCAGTTAGACTGTGACCTATAGTTCTAGTGTGTTTAATCCTATGTATATATTAAGCTCCAGAAGTAGTCATTATTACTATTATAAACAGGCCATGTTCATTTAATTTTAAGCACATGTTTAACTTTTTCTGTTGCTCTTTGTTAATTCTTTTGTTAGCATACTTTTGTATAAGGTCATTTTCCTCTTTTTACTTTTTAATGATTTGCTGGTGACAGATTCTCTCAATTTTTTTTCCAAAAGTGTTTATTTTCCCCTTAATTTTGATTTATATATTTCATTAGGAATAAAATTATAATTTAGAAGTTTTTGCCAACACTTTTACAATTTTATATCATTGTTGCCTGACTTTGATAATTTACATGGTGAAGTCAGTAATCATCTCATTGCTTCTTCTTTGAAAGGAAGGTGTCTTTTTTTTTTTACTTTGAAGGTTTTATTTCTTTGTCTTTGGTTGTCCAAGTTTTACTACAGTGTGTTTAGGGGTGATTTCATTTGTATAAATAAACTGGTTGGGATTCAAAACCTTCTAGATTCTATGGTGGATGTATTTCTCTGGTTTGTTAATCTCCCAGCCAGTATTTCCTCAAATGGTGTTCCTGTCCACTTTTTCTCTTCTATTTCTGGGACTTCAGATACACATATGTTAAATTTTTCCTAATGTGCATTATATATTTTATACTTGTCTCAATTTTCTTCTTTTCTCTCTCTCAGGCTTTCTTTATACATTTTTCTGGTATCCTATTTTTTCAGTATATTAATGCTTTCTTTTGTTTGATCTCATCTTCTATTAAATGCATTTACTGAATTCTTAATTTCAATAAATCTATTTTCCAGTTCTAGAGTTTCCATTTGACACTTTAAAAATAGATTCCAGACTACTTTTTCATTTAGTCATCTGGAACACATTAATTGTAGTTATTTTTAATTACATTTCTGATTACTAACATTTGAAATATGTGTGAGTGTGTTTCTATTTTCTTTTTCTCCCTTCTTGGTTTACTGGTTCATGGAAAGCTTGGAAGTTTTTTTAAATTTTAAGTAATATATATTGTGTCTGAAAATTTCTAAAAATTCTCTTAAATGACTTTATTTTCATTCTGGCAAGAGTTAGAGTAGGATCAGATTGCCTTAATTGAATCAGCTATTTAGATTTTTGTGGCTTGATCAGGAATTCTGGTGGCTATTTCTGATTTTCCCTTATTTCTATGGGTAGAACTTCAGGGTTCATAATTGAAAGGTTTTTCTTTTTTTATTGGCAGACTCTGAGCTTTAACTTTTGTTTTCTCAGCTCTGTGAAACTCACCAAAGATCTGCTTAGCTTTTCACCTCTTGTGAGTTAGTTTTTGCATGGTGTTTATCTTCTGGCTTCTTTACCACTTAACTTGTCAAATCTCTTGAAGACAAAAGCTGAGCAGAATGTGAGGTTTATTTCTCTGTGGCTCATGGCTCTTCACATGCTAGCTGACTTCATAACCTTGATCTTCAGTGTTCATCTTTTCATCCTCTGAGACTGAGGAAAGCTCTAGGATGTAACTTTGTAGAGCTTTGAAGATGTAGAGGAAAATGCCCAGCTCATCTTGATTTGTGTCTCTTTAATCAAGTCTGGCTGCTCTGTTTACTCTGTGATGCCTTAAAACAGCTGTTTTTAGTATTTTATTCAGCTCTTACACGGAGAAGGCAATAGCACCCCACTCCAGTACTCTTGCCTGGAAAATCTCATGGATGGAGGAGCCTGGTAGGATGCAGTCCATGGGGTCGCTAAGAGTAGGACACGACTGAGCGACTTCACTTTTCACTTTCATGCATTGGAGAAGGAAATGGCAACCCACTCTAGTGTTCTTGCCTGGAGAATCCCAGGGATGGGGGAGCCTGGTGGGCTCTCATCTATGGTGTCGCACAGAGTCGGACACGACTGAAGTGACTTAGCAGCAGCAGCTGCTCTTACAGTTTTTCTATTAGAAAGGAAATATGTGTTTGTTTTGTTTATAGTTAAAAACCAGAGAATATTATCTGATAATTTTTCAGGGTTTTTGGGTGAATTTAAGCGGCAGTTTCAATTATCGCTTCAATATTTAAATATACTAATTATTGGAATATTGTGATGGATTATGAAAAAAGCAAGAAAGAATATTTAAAACAGGGATCATCCTGAAAAATCTTAGAGGCATAAAATTATCATCTGAAGCAATCCTAATCAAAGTAGGGGTGTGATCCTAGGTAGGAAGCACCATGCCCCCATGGTATCTGCCCTAAATAATACATAAAGAAAATAATTTAACAGTAATACACTTGAAAAATATTTATGGAGTACTACACGATGGGCACTTTCTAAGCCTGAAAGTCTGATTATGAAGGAGACAGAGATTCTTGTTTTTCAAGCTTTTATATTCCAATTGTAGTGGTTGTTAGGAAGAGGGAAGGGACATGGAAAATTAAATAGTTTACAGTAGTGAAAATGGCATGGAAAAAACAAAACAGGACAATGTGATAGTAATACGAGTGGCTGATTTATTTGTATGGTCTATCTATGCATTATTTTAAAAAGTGATATTTGAGGTAAGAATTACATAACAGAAAGTGTCAATCATGAAAAATGCCAAGTAAAGTTTACACCATGAAGGGATAAACTTGATAGGCTGAGGAATGAAAAGAAAATCAGTGTGGCTAGAGCATGGTGATGAATAGCAGAAGTTATGTGAAATGATATCTGGAAACTATCCAGGTCTACATAAGGTAGGAGAGAGTTGTCTATCACGCTAAGGAGGTAGATTTAATTCTAAGTGTAATGAGAGAACCACAGTGGGATTTAAGAAAGAGGCACTATGATTTCATTGATTTTGTTAAAAATATTATTATGCCTGCTAAGTGGAGAATATTTATAGTGAAATAGCAGTGAAAATTCAGTGACAGGTAGGAAACCATTGAAATGTTCTAGTCAAGAGATGATGGTGACTTGGACTGTAGTGGTAGGATCACAAATGGACGGAAGTGGTAGGTTGGGATTTACTGTGGAGGATGATGTCACCAGATCTAATTGTGCAGTGGAGAAAGGAGTGGGGCAAAGATGTTGACTCCTAGGACATTAGCCTGAAGAAATAGGACTTACTGAGACAGTTATAGACTCAAAGAGTAACAGGATAGGGATAGTAGGTAGTAAATAAGGGCTCTGTTTTAATGTGTTATGTTTAAAAAGCATATTAACCATCTAAGTGGAAACATTAAAGGCATGATTCAAATTATGAACACTGTATTTAACACTAAGGCCCTATTTAAGATCACCTAAAAAGAAAGTACAGAGTTAAAAGGAGGGATTGGAAATGAATCCTAGGCACTTCAAAGTCAGTGGTGAGTGGAGTAGGGAGGAGAGAAAGTCAGAGAAGCCAAGATAAAGTCTATCAGGAAAGAGGCAATGGTCAACTGTGGCAATGTAGCTGCTAAGAGGGATGAGTTCAACCACTCGGGTATTGGAAATATCAGAATATAGGGGGGAAAAGTCCCATATTAAATTTCTGTGAGTGACAGCATTTTTTTATTAGATTTTTTTATTATTAATAAAAGTTGAACGGCTCCAAACACCAAGATTTAATTTGAAAACTTTCACCACAGCTGCTGCTGCTGCTGCTAAGTCGCTTCAGTCACTCTATGCGACCCCATAGATGGCAGCCCACCAGGCACCCCGTCCCTGGGATTCTCCAGGCAAGAACACTGGAGTGGGTTGCCATTTCCTTCTCCAATGCATGAAAGTGAAAAGTGAAAGTGAAGTCGCTCAGTCGTGTCCGACTCTTAGTGACGCCATGGACTGCAGCCCACCAGGCTCCTCACCACATCAACACCTACCAATGTTCAGTTTATTTAAACACACGTGTTGATTGTCTCATTTTCAAATTAAGGTGATAGCTAATAAGACAGTACAGAAAAAATAGATTACAGCATCCTTTACTTATTAGCCAGCTTGTGTCTAAATATTAAAAGTAATACGTGTCCTGTCAAAATACTTCAGTTTTCTTTGTTTTTACAAATATTTTAATGTGATATTTCAGCCAAGTTTGCTGTTGGAAGGTCATGGTAGATTAATCTCAAATTAGCTGAAACAATGAACTCAACTAAAAGAAAAATCAGTACCATAATGTAGTATAACCAAGGAAATCAGTCCCAAACCCTAATGAGCAATTGCCTCTCTGCATTGGGTCATTATGATTATATTAATTTAACAAGCCAGGTGCGGAAGCACAGATGAATAATCTTCCAAATGCACAGTAAATACTTAATTTATTGCAATCTGCCCTCATAGTATTGACTGTTTCTATAATAAAATCTTGCATTTGAGAGATGGAATGTGTCATTTTCTCAGTAATAATACATAAATAGTTTCCATGTTTGCTTCATCGTCATCGTCACTGCCACTTTCCTCAGTTAATTCATTTCAGATGATAAGCTTTTCCATCCATCAGTGTTAAGAATGATTTATTTAATGATTCTGGAAGTATAGCACTGTTTATAAAATAAATTAGGAAATGGAGTAAGACATTAAAAATATATTTTCCACTGCTTTTAGAATATACTCAGGAAACTTTGTACCCATTAAATAGTAACACTGCCAGTTCCAGCCCTGGCAACTACTCTTCTACTTTCTGTCTTTATAAATTTAACTATTCGTAGTCAGCATATTGAAAAGGAGAGACATTACTTTATCAACAAAGGTCCGTCTAGTCAAGGCTATGGTTTTTCCAGTGGTCGTGTATGGATGTGAGAGTTGGACAATAAAGAAAGCTGAGCACTGAAGAATTGATGCTTTTGAACTGTGGAGAAGACTCTTGAGAGTCCCTTGGACTGCAAGGAGGTCCAGCCAGTCCATCCTAAAGGAAATCAGTCCTGGAAGGTCCTGGAAGTCCTTCATTGGAAGAACTGATGTTGAAGCTGAAACTGTAATACTTTGGCCACCTGATGCGAAGAGCTGACTCATTGGAAAAGACCCCGATGCTGGGAAAGATTGAGGGCAGGAAGAGAAGGGGACGACAGAGGATGAGATGGTTGTATGGCATCACTGACTCAATGGACATGAGTTTGGGTGAACTCCAGGAGTTGGTGATGGACAGGGAGGCCTGGCGTGCTGTTGTTCATGAGGTTGCAGAGAGTCAGACACAACTGAGCGACTGAACTGAACTGATTCATATAAGTGGAATTATACAGTATTTGTCTTTTGGACTTTTTATTTCCTGACAACCACTGTTCTACTTTCTGTTTCAATGAATGTGACTATTCTAGGTACATCATATAAGGGGAAATATACAATATTTGCCTTTTGTAGTGGTTTATTTCATATAGCATAATGTCCTCGAGGGCCATCCATGTTGTAGCATGTCAGAATTTTCATCCTTTTAAGGCTGGAAAAAGTCCATTGTATGTATAGACCACAATTTGCTTGTCTGTCCATCCATCTGTTCATCTTTTTCAGCCTTCTTTTGGCTATTGCTAATAAGACTGATAAAACATAGATGTACAAAAATCTTTTTGAATCCATGCTTTTGTTTCTTTTTTGAGTATATACCCAGAAGTGGAATTACTAGATCATGTGCTAATTCTGTTTTTAACTTTTTGAGGAGCTATCCTAGTTTTCCATAGCAGCTACACCAATTTGTATTCCCAACAGTACATGAAGTTTCTCATTTTGCATACCCTTGCCAACCCTTGTTATTTTCTGCATTTTTCTTGAGAGTTGCCGTCCCAATGATGTGAAGTGATAATGGTTCAGATTTTCTTTCACAGTTTTTAATCTTTCTTGTGATAATTCAGAGAGAAAGTTTAGACCATATGCTGTTGGAAAGAATAGCTATAAAGAGTGCCCATGTAAAATTTGAGACTCTTGAAAAATGACAGATAAAAGAGTTTTGTTCATGTTGCTGAAATGTGTCATCAATAAGAGGCCTATGATAAATCTGAGTCAGTTAGGACATCAACTGTTTTGTGTATCATAATTTATTTGTATAAATTATGCTCTTTATAATATAAATAATTTTATAATATAATATAATATGTAGAGTACCTGTGTTTAGAAATACAGCGGAGGCATTTTTATCTAGGGAGTTACTACTGGTACTTTTTGCAAACCTGTTTTGTCCAAGACATGGGGCAAAATGTTTTACCTGGGTCACCTTCAACTTTATAAGACACTATTACAGATGAGAGATGTAGTAGCCTGATCAAAATTTCACAGTTGGCAAGAATAGAGCCAGAGTCCAAACCCAGTTCTGCTTTCAGAGCCTGCCTTCTTTACTCCCAATAGACATTCATGTAACTTAATTCCTTACCTGAATCTTAGAGTAATTAAGAGCATAGAACTTCTCTGTATACCATATACATTTGCATGTAAAATGGCACGTGTATGGCAGTTATTGCATTATTAAATGCTATTCATTGCTCAATTTAAATATGTTTCATTTAAGGAATCATGCAAAGTTCATGGACCTCTATATGTTCATTGGACAGTTAAAACTGTAATAGACTAAACGCAGTGCTAGAAGATTTGAAAAAGATTATCATTGATTCAGTTTGGTAAAATGACTTCTAGAAGTTTAAATCCTTATTTCTTCATTTTTAGTGTTATTCATTGATTTTCCTAAGGAAGGGCTTTTAAACTTCTCTCCTGTAATCACAATGAAAGCCTGCCTGAATATTTGCATATCAGCATAGCTTTTAAAGTTCTTAGTGCTTACTTACACCAGGGCTTCCCTGGTGGCTCAGACAGTAAAAGAATGCCTGCAATGCCTGGAAACCTGGTTTCAGTCCCTAGGTTGGGAAGATGCCCTGGAGGAGGGCATGGCAACCCATTCCAGTATTCTTGCCTGGAAAATCCCCATAGGCAGAGGTGCCTGGTGGGCTTCAGTCCATGGGGTCGCAAAGAGCTGGACACAACTAAGCGACTAAGCATATAGCACAGTACTTACATTAAATAGAATTCCATACTCTGAATTTTACATAAGAAGTATCTCTGAAGGTACATAAAGTATAATTTTTTAAACAGAAAAAATGACATGCTTTGTTGTATCATTGTTAAATATAGAAAATGAAGGTTAATGTGCTAAAACAACTTGTTAGGAAACAATGATCTATTATAAACTTTTTTGACCTGTATATAAAATAGTTGGGGTTTTGAAAAGTCATGCATATCAATCAAAATATTTCTAAAAACATGGTGATACCTTTGACAAATCCCAACAATCTGTGGAAGATGCTTAAAGAGATGGTGTTTAATACCAGACCACCTTACCTGCCTCCTGTGACACCTGTGTGCAGGTCAAGAAGCAACACTTAGAACCAGACATGGAACAGACCGGTTCCAAATTGGGAAAGGAGTACCTCAAGGTTGTATATTGTCACTCTGCTTGTTTACTTATATGCAGAGTACATCATGAGAAGCGCTGGGCTGGATGAAGCATAAGCTGGAATCAAGATTGCTAGGAGAAATATCAATAACTTCAGATATGCAGATGACACCACCCTTAGAAGGTGAAGAGAAACTAAAGAGCTTCTTGATGAAGGTGAAATAGGAGAGTGAAAAAGCTGGCTTAAAATTCAACATTAAAAAAAACCGAAGATCGTGGCATCTGTTTCCTGTCACTTCATAGCAAATAGATGGGGAAACCATGGAAACAGTGACAGACTTTATTTTCTTGGGCTCCAAAATCACTGCAGGTGGTGACTGCACCCATGAAATTAAAAGATGCTTGCTCCTTGGTAGAAAAGCTATGACAAACGTAGAGAGTGTATTAAAAAGCAAAGACATTTCTTTGCCAACAGAGATCTGTCTAGTCAAAGCTATGGTTATTGCAGTAGTCATGTGTGGATGTAGGAGTTGGAGCATAAAGAAGGTTGAGTGCTGAAGAATTGATGCTTTTGAACTGTGGTGTTGGAGAAAACTCTTTGAGAGTCCCATGGACTGCAAGGAGATCCAACCAGTCCATCCTAAAGGAAATCAGTCCTGAATATTCATTGGAAGGACTAATGCTGAAACTCCCATACTCTGGCCACCTGATGCAAAGAGCTGACTCATTGAAAAAGACCCTCATGCTGGGAAAGATTGAGGGCAGGAGGAGAAGGGAGCAAGAGAGGATGAGGTGGTTGGATGGCATTACGGATTTAATGGACATGAGTTTGAGCAAGCCCCGGGAGTTGATGAAGGGCAAAGAAGTTTGGTGTGCTGCAGTCCGTGGGGTTGCAAAGAATTGGATATGACTGAGTGAACAACAACAACCTTTGACAAAATAATATTTTATACTTGAAATAAAATGTATACTGAATGATTGGGTTAAAAGTCATAATTGCATATGATACTATTTAAACATAGAAATATGTAAGCATTTTTGGTAATTCCTTTACAAATTTTCATTACTGTCTAGGATCTGTGGATATTGGTGACTGACAGTAATAGTTGCCTAGTAAATAGCTGATGAGTAAACTCATGGCTTTGTTGAATCCTTCGGTTTCTCTGATAACTCAGTTGCTAAAGAATCTGCCTGCAATGCAGGAGACCTCAGTTCGGTTCCTGGGTTGAGAAGCTCTGCTGGAGAAGGGATAGGCTATCCACTCCAGTATTCTCAGGCTTCCCTCATGGCTCAGCTGGTAAAGAATCGCCTGCAATGCAGGAGACCTGGGTTCTATTTCTGGGTTGGGAAGATCCCCTGGAGAAGGGAAAGGCTACCAATCCAGTGTTCTGGCCTGGAGAATCCCATGGACTGTACAGTCCATGGTTTGCAAAGAGTTGGATGTGACTGAGTGACTTTCACTTTCTGTCTCTGAGCTTTCTTCTTTGTGTTGCTATGTTATTACCTTCTATCACTCTTTTATAATAAGATTATATAAATTATTCCTTGCTCGGGAATAACGTAAATTGCTAAGCCAGCTTCTTAGACTTAACACTGGTTTTCAGTAATCTAAGTCTCTTAAATGCCCAATAAAGTTAGGATATCATGTGTGACTTCTGTAGTAGGTACCTACTCTCAAGTTTCCAAAAAAAGTTTTATTTCAACAAGAAATAGTTAAACATTCATATCTATTGATTATATAATGTCAGAATTCTGTTTGGGGAACACAAAGTAGATAATATTTTAAATTGTAAAAAATAGGACTCATATACAATCCTTTCTAAATAAGTCTATTTTTAGTTTCCTAGGAATAGCTTTTTTTATCTGAATACTGACTGTATTGACTATCTTTAATTCTTTTGATTTTCATTAAAACTCTGCACTCCAGATTAATTTGTAAACTACATGACAACATAAAAATATACTTCATCAAACATCTTTTTCCTTATCTCTTCAAAATCATTTCATTTTACTATTTCCAGTATGGTTTAAATGAACAATTTAAAATGTTATTCTTGAAACATTTTCTTTTTTCTATCTCTGCTTTCCTGTTGATTGTTTCTCTATTGTACATATTAGGATTTTTTTACCTACGTTTCAAGCAAGCTTGGCTATACTTACAGATGTTTTTTCTCATGAACTAACTTCTTGATGTATATATTCTACTTTATTAATAAGAAAAGTTAATAGCAATAACAGTCAGTTTTATTTTCCTTCAGTTCTCTTCTACACACATGTACATACTCACACATGTACCAACACATGTGTACATACAAGTACATATACATTTTAAATTGGTAGCCTACTGTAGATAAGTTTTATCTTCCTTTCAACTATGTGTTTCTTCAACTGGATATTACATTATGGGCATCTTCCTTAATTATATATTCTTGAAAATCTAGGTATTTAAAAATTAAATAGCAAATATATAGTCTCATAAACTACCTTTTTCCAAACTTCCTAGAAGTTGTGGACTCAGTGAAGTACAGGGGTAATATTAGTGTGACAGAATACCTAGCCAGATCACAGGAAAACCATAGACTTTATGGCACCTGCAGTATCATGGGAGCAAACAATATGACCTTTCAAAACAGGTCATGAACCTCAATAGTAAATCAGTTTAAAAGTGTTTTCTACACATCTGTGTCTCTTTTGCTGTCTCGCATACAGGGTCATCATTACCATCTTTCTAAATTCCATATATATGTGTTAGTATAGAGCGAACTTTTGGACTCTGAGGGAGAGGGAGAGGGTGGGATGATTTGGGAGAATGGCATTGAAACATGTATACTATCATGTAAGAAACGAATCGCCAGTCTATGTTCGATGCAGGATACAGGATGCTTGGGGCTGGTGCACGGGAATGATCCAGAGAGATGATATGAGGTGGGAGGGGGGTTCATGTTTGGGAACTCATGTACACCCGTGCTGGATTCATGTCAATGTATGGCAAAACCAATACAGTATTGTAAAGTAAAATAAAATAAAAATTAAAATTAAAAAAAAAGTGTTTTCTACCTTTGCATTATTTATAATCTCTTTTCTTCATTTTTTATTTCTCATAATAGTAAAACAAAAAGTGAAAATGTTAGTCACTCAGTTGTCTGACTCTTTGTGATCACATGGACTGTAGCCTGCCAGGCTCCTCTGTCCAGGTAAGAATAACCGGAGTGGGTAGCCGTTTCCTTCTCCAGGGGATCTTCCTGAAACAAGGATCAAACCTGGGTCTCCTGCATTGCAGGCAGATTCTTTACCATCTGGGGAAGCCCCTGAATACATACATAGAATACATACATATTCTATGTTTTGGCTAGGAAATGGGTGAAAGTATGGCTACCTAATATTTTAATGAGTATGTACTATGGGCTGGAGACTGCTGTAAAACTTTATGTGTATTGGACTTTGTAATTTTCACAATTTTGTGATGGAAATGTACTATTATTTCCATTGTCCATATGAAAAAAAAAATGAGGCACAAGAAGGATATGAACTTTTCCAGGTGGCAGTAACCCATTTAACACTACTCTGTCTTGCTCTCTCAACCAGTGACTCCACTTGAATCTCCTGTGGAACACCACATATTTTATAGTTCGGAACAAAGATCTTGATAATTTACTTTCTCCAAACATATACCTTCTCAGGAATAGCACCCATTTGAATCCTGTTTTTTCAGGCAAATAAATAAATACAAACAAAAACCTTTGGAATTATTTTTGACTATCCCTTTTGCTTCATCCCGCTTATCCATGTTCTGGAAACTCAACCAGTATTATTCACAAAAATCAATATGTGCAAAATATTGAAAAATGTATCCTGAGTTCGGCCACTTCTTATCTGTACCACTACCACCCTAACCTAAGACACCATAATCTCTCAGTTGGACTACTAGACCAGTCCCCTAACTAGTCTGCCTGCTTTCCCATTCCCTATTTGTAACCTCCTCATCAAGCAGCAGTCACAGTAATCTTTTAAAAATATATGTTGGATATTATTGTCTCATTGCTCAAAATTCTATAATGATTTTCTGACATACAGAAAACAGAATCCACACTTCTTGCCACATCCTGTCGAACCTGCAGGCTCTTGTGTGCTTCTCCAACATTATAACTGACAAGAATCTGTTGCTGCTATTTTAGTCTAGCCGCATTGGCCTTCTTGAGATAAATCAAGTTCCTTTCTGCATCAGGCTCTTTATATGTGCTATTTCCTTTGCCTTATATGCTCTTTCCCTGGATCTTGATGTGGCTTCATCTGTCATGTCCCTGGTTTCTGCTCAATTCAAACCTTTTCTCTGATCATCATCTATTATAGAAATCCATACCTAAAATTGCATTATTGATTCATTTATCTTGTTTTTTTTGCAGTGGAGTCCTGGCAGATGTTGAACAGTTGATTCTCTGGGGGTACAAAAAAGCCTTGATTTGTAGTGTTGGCCAACGTTCATGGTGTAAATACTCACATTGGGACTGATTTCAAGCTACCAACGTGATTTCACTAAACAAGGAATTAGGAAGAGATAAACACAAATGGCTTTTTAAAAATTTGAAGTATATTTGACAGACAATGTTGTGTAAATTTGATAGGTACATGTTAATTTCATACATGTATATTTAATGATATGAGTGACATGGCAATAATTAATATCTCTATCATACTATATAACTATCATTTATTTTGAGTGGTTGTAATAATTCTAGTTTCTTTGTAAGTGTGTTGATTATAATGCTATCTTGTCTGCATTCACCATACTGTATGTTCCATCTGTAGGATTTAATTTGCCACGTGATGGAAGTTTGTACCTTAAACCACATCGGTCCTATTGCTTTACTCCCCATCCCCTGGTAACCACCCTTTAACTTTCTGTTGTCACTAGTGTGGCTCTTTTAGATTCTATATATAAGTGATATCATATAGTACTTGTCTTTCTCTGTATGACGTTTCTAACTTAGCATAATATGTGTACACAAGGTCATCCATGTTGTTGCAAATGGCAGGACGTCCTTCCTTCTCATGGAGAAGTAACAGTCCATTGTGTGTTATGTGTATGTATGTGTATATATATATAAAATCTCTTCTTTATGTATTTATCCATCAGTGGACCCTTAGGTTGTTTCCATATATTGATTGTTGTGAACAATTCTGCAGTAAAGACAGGAGTGCATATATCTCTTCATTACTCTGTTTTCAGTTCCTTTGGGTATATACTCAGACATGGAATTGCTAGATCATATGCTACATGTGTTTTTAATTTTTGAGGAATCTCCATGTTGTTTATCTGATTTATATTTCCACCAACAGAGTACAAGAGTTCCCTTTTCTCCACATCTTTACCAAATTGACTTTTGAAAGTCAGCGCAGGCTGGCTCCAGCAGACTACTGGTGTGTTGTCTATTTTTCTGAGCCACCAGAGAATCCCCATATAATCCCCATGAGAGAACAATTTTGCTATCCTCATTGCTGTATTTCAACTCTTTGGGTAAGGGCTGGCACAATAAATAATGTTTGTCTTAATGATATTTGTAGAATAAATGAATCAGTGAACTAATTTATATATCATTATGTGAGCCTTTAAAATATGTATGGAAGTACAGAATTTTAGAATCCATAATAGGAATCTTGGAACAAAAAGGTGAGAGTAACACTAGCGCAAGTGAATTTGACTGCATTTTAACTGTCTTTCCCATCCTTCCTAATCAAGTCATCCCAGTTCTCATTTGAATATATTCTTTTAAGCCTCTAAATAGATTACTGAGAATGTGGACATTGAAATGTATTCTGTTTATATTTAAATAATTTCATTTATGTTTAGTCTGCAAAAATTTACCTGAAGTTATTCCAGTATGTTGTGTTCTTTAAGCACTTGATGTCTTTCTAAAGTGTTGTCCATGTCAATAATATATACAATTCAAATCATGACCTTCTTCTGGTTTGTACTATTATATTAAAGTGACCTAGACACACAAAGGATTAGACTAAAAATTGTTAGTGCTCATACAGCTATTCTTCATTTCTTTCACTTCCTGATACTTGATAGTGTGCTATGCTGAAAAGGCAAACAATGGGAAAAGGTCTCCTTCACACACACAACATGGTAAAATCTGCTTTCAATAAGTAACTGTATTTACTTCCTGCTGTTCATGGTCACTATTTGTAATACCATATTTATACACACTGTAGACATGAAGCCTGGAAAAGAAAAAAGTTCCTCAGTCTTCATACCTCTTATAATGCTTTGCTAATAGCTGCAGTTATTTTGCAGTAATCCACAGTAGAGTGTAATAGTTGCTCAGTCGTGTCGGACTCTGCGACCCCATGGACTGTAGACTGCCAGTCTCCTCTGTCCATGAATTCTCCAGGAAGGAATACTGGAGTAGGTTGCCATTTCCTTCTCCAAATCCACAGTATGTTTAGGTTTAATGGAATCTTGGCTTAGTAATGAAGCACTTCATTAAAGTATTGTTTATAGTGTTTCTATTCACAGTGTTTCTATTCCATATATGCTTATGGTAGAATTGTATGGATGTTCTGCTCTCATCCATTCTCTGCTGTTTAGACAGATTCAGTTTATAGTGTCAGATTTTACTCTTGATGATTTTGTAGCTTTATCATTTGATGTTGAATAATTGTAGTCAGTCAAACTGTATAAGAAGCTGTCTGGATTCTGTTTTATGCCTTGGGCATCATAAATGAGATAGAGTTTGATTCCATATTGATGAAATACTATTTCTCTTTCTCCAAGATATATTGTTCTTTACAATTTGTTTCTAGACATTGTGATTAAATGTTCTATTGGATAGCAATTTCAGTATCAGAGTACAATGACATTTTGTCGTGCTTTAAATGGAAATGTGTGTAGGCTTTTTCTAGTGAAGGCTTTTATATAAATTAATCATGTTCAGGGCTGATAGAATGTTCACAGCAGGACATGTAGTATTACAGAAAATGTCCAAAGCCATTTGCTCTTTTTCAGGACAACTATAAGCATGACTTTTTGTGACATTCATAATCTGCTTAATTGGATGAATTTCAGTGTCAGAAAATTATTCTATGTCACTTTTTAAACTTTTTTACCTCCCTCCCGTGCTGAGTTGTAATTTGATTAGACTTGATTTTCCTCAAGGGGGTGAGAGTTTAAAAAAAAACAACAAAAACTTTCTACTTTGGTGCAACCAATTAATTAGTCCTGCATGGAGAGGTTTGGAAAAATCAATGAGCAGTCAAACTTGATGACAGAGTAAAACACACATTTGTGAAGGCAGCATAGAGAAGACAGTGGAATTCCCAAAGTGTTAACTAGGCCCCATGGATTCTTTTGGAGCTTTGGAAATCCAGCTCAGCACTTCATAAATCATTTTTGCCTTGACACCAAAGTTCTACGATGACTTGGTGCATATCTAACTCACTAAAAATCAAGAGCTATCTAATCAAGATTGCAAGGAGAAATATCAATAACCTCAGATATGAAAATGACACCACCCTTATGGTAAAAAGTGAAGAGGAACTAAAAAGCCTCTTGATGAAAGTGAAAGAGGAGACTGAAAAAGTTGGCTTAAAGCTCAACATTCAGAAAATTAAGATCATGGCATCTGGTCCCATCACTTCATGGGAAATAGATGGTGAAACAGTGGAAACAGTGTCAGACTTTATTTTTGGGGATTCCAAAATCACTGCAGATGGTGATTGCAGCCATGAAATTAAAAGACACTTACTCCTTGGAAGGAAAGTCATGACCAACCTAGATAGCATATTGAAAAGCAGAGACATTACTTTGCCAACAAAGTCTAGTCAAGGCTATGGTTTTTCCAGTTGTCATGCATGGATGTGAGAGTTGGACTATGAGGAAAGCTGAGCGCCAAAGAATTGATGCTTTTGAACTGTGGTATTGGAGAAGACTCTTGCAAGTCCCTTGGACTGCAAGGAGGTCCAACCAGTCCATCCTAAAGGAGATCAGTCCTAGGTGTTCACTGGAAGGACTGATGTTGAAGCTGAAACTCCAATACTCTGGCCACCTCATGCGAAGAGTTGACTCATTGGAAAAGACTCTGATGCTGGGAGGGATTGGGGGCAGGAGGAGAAGGGGACGACAGAGGATGAGATGGCTGGATGGCATCACCAACTCGATGGACATGAGTTTGGGTGAACCCTGGAATTTGGTGATGGACAGAGAGGCCTGGCGTGCTGCGATTCATGGGGTCACAAAGAGTCGGACATGACTGAGTGACTGAACTGAACTGAGGCAGGATAAAAAAAAAACAAAGAATTTACAGAGTGGGTTTTGTAAGAACTTTGTCTATGTCCTCTTGGAATGGTACCATTTTATACATATTTGTCATAACTGTTGGCTTTCAATCTTTAGAAAATGTCCATACAGTTAAATGAGTGGCATCTATCCTTATTTTAAAATCTTAGGCAAAAGGATACCAGGCTCTGCAGATCTCTCATTTTTCATTTCATTTATACTCTTCATACTTCACTGGCAAGTTAAGTCACCTGTTTAAAATCTGGGGTAAAGGCCACTTGACAAACCCAACAGAATTCTCTTTTTTGCAGATTTTCATTTCAGAGGGAAAATATGTGAGTTAGACATATATAAGATTGTTATCTTGGTACCAGTTCCCAAGGAAATTGGGAATGATGAAGGATATGTCATCTGTACTTATTGATATTGAATGGTGCTAGATAAGTTCACTCTTCAGGTGCTTGTAGAAATCACTCTTGAGGTTCCTTAAATTATTTCAGAGGTGGCATTCCATTTTTGATCACCCATTCTGTTGAATTTTAAAAATAATTGATAATCTATTATGTGTAAGGCATTAAAAGACATCTGTAAAATATTCTACAGTTTCTACTGTTAGCAGCCTGTAGTTTTGATGTTAGGCATTAAAAGACATCTGTAAAATATTCTACAGTTTCTACTGTTAGCAGCCTTAGTTTTGATGTTAAAACAAGGGAAAAATTAATTTTTTACAAAGCAAAATTAAGTTGTTATCAAAGATGTTAAGTTTTTAGAAATATAAAATGGGACATGAGAATGTGGTTAGATTAGAAATTGATATATGGGAGGGGGTTTCATGATGGGGAACACATGTACACCCGTGGCGATTCATGTTGATGTATGGCAAAACCAATACAATATTGTAAAGTAATTAACCTCCAATTAAAATAAATAAATTTATATTAAAAAAGAAGTTAATATATGGGAAATATCTGTGTGAAGGAATTACTTGAAATAGTCATAAACGTGGAATGTATTATTGTACAAAAGCAAAATTTATTATTGTACAAAAACTAGATCTCTAAAATTCATCCATAATTTACTAGTCATGTGAAATGGAACAAGTTACCTAATGTACTGGTTTTCCATTGCTGTCATAACAGATTGCACAGATTTAGTGGCTTAACACAAATTTATTATCTCACATTATAATAGGTTAGAAGTCTGACATGAGCCTCACTGTCCTAAGGTCAGATGTGGACAAGGTCATATTCCCTTTTGAAGATTCTAGAAGGAAATTCATTTCCTTGATTTGTCCAACTTCTGAAGGTTGACTATATTCCTTGGCTTGTGTCCTCTTCCTTCATCTTCAAAACCAGAAATGGGTTGGAGGTTTATCATGTTCCATCACTCTGCCCACCTCTTTCACTTCCCTCATTAAGGATCCTTGTGATTATTTTCGGAGAAGGCAATGGCACCCCACTCCAGTACTCTTGCCTGGAAAATCCCATGGATGGAGAAGCCTGGTAAGCTGCAGTCCACGGGGTCTCTGAGAGTCGGACATGACTGAGCGACTTCACTTTCACTTTTCACTTTCATGCATTGGAGAAGGAAATGGCAACCCACTCCAGTGTTCTTGCCTGGAGAATCCCAGGGACGGGGGAGCCTGGTGGGCTGCCGTCATGGGGTCGCACAGAGTCGGACACTACTGAAGCGACTTAGCAGCAGCAGCAGCAGCAGTGATTATTTTGGGCTCACTCATACAATTCAGAATTATCATTACATCTCAAGGTCTTTAACTAAATCATATCTACAAAAGTCCCTTTGACATATAAAATAATGTATACAAAGGTTCCAAGGATTAAGATATAGACATTGTTGAGGAGTCATTATTCTTTGTACCACACAAATTAGCATTAACTCTCTCATTTCAATTTCTAATCAGTTCCTACCTGCCTGATAGAAATCTTGTTAGCAGAGACAAACTTCTGCAGGCTGAAGTGCTTGGCAAAAACTAGGTACTAAATAAAATGCTACTTTCCCCAAGAAAAGATTATTAGGATATAGAATACTGGGATACAACAATCAACTCAAATGAAAATAACCCACAGCAGGCACACCCCCCACAGTGCTCTTTTCTGAATATTCATTTTGTCTTCTCTCTCTCCTCTCCTATTGTTTACTTTCCATTTTGGGAAAAATATCATCTTAGGAAAACATGTTTTTCTTTTTTCAAAAAAATGCCTGAATTACAAATAAATATCATTTTTCCAAAGATAAAGGGAATTTCAGATAGGGGAGAGCAGTATAGTCAAAGGCTATAGCGATTTCAAAGAAGATGAGGATGGAGAAACAAAACATGTATTTTCTGACCAGGTAACTCTTTTGAAAATAATTCAAGTAGGGTGGTGAGTGGTGCATGCACGGTAGAGGGTTAAATAGAGAAGAGATGCTAAGGTGATAAACAGTGGAGGTTACAGACTACTCTTAAGAAAGTCCCTAGAGAAGGACAAGGAAGCTGGGCAGTATATAAGCATGAAAATAGCTGATGCTATTTCATTTGTAATAGCTAAAATTGAATAAGTGTTAAGTGCCTCTGATCTGTTGAAAGAATTCATGAGCCAAGATCAGAAAGTTTCATCTGTCTTTGATTTGTTATTCTCTGCTGTTAACATTATATTTCCAACTCTTCTCATTACTACAAATCTTTGCTATTATTCTCCAAATGCTTTGAACTGGAGTGATTCATTCATGTCTGCAATGTCATAAATTGAAGAATGCTAGGTTCTTCTTACCCTGGTAACTATAGAAGCACAAAAACAAAGGCAATGCTGGGTATTTCTCCAGGCTGAATAATTTTTAGAAGGGAGGCTTTTAACTGTCACATTTCTGATTGTCTGTGATTCACACCCATATTGTGTTCTGTGATGGCTTCATTGAAAGGACTGTCGTGTTCTATGGGGGACTCAGCCTACCTGCTCTTTTACCAGTGGCTGGTGTGAAAGCCATGCTGTGCCAATGACTTGTTCACAGGAGGCAGGTCAATCTTTTGAAACCATGGATTGTTTCAGATGAGAGAGAAATATGTGGAGAGAATAGATGTCAAGGGCAGTGCTGAAGAGAAGGAAAATGCTTGTCTGAGTTTTACCTGCAGCTGACATTGTTAAAAATGATAGCAACTTAATGAAGCATGGAACACTAAAAGCATTAATAAGCTGAGGGAGGACCTTGCTCATTGCAATGTGGATTCTATTTATTCGTGTTCCTAGTTTTCTAAGACAGGACTAAAATTTGGGGCTGGCAATGCCCTTTAGAGTTGATAATTAATTTGAAAGAATTAAGATACATTTCTTAAGCTCTGAATGCAATGTAGTTGCAGTATGAATCAGAATTAATCATTTATTAAGACCGTAAACACATTTTACTGTTAAAAACAAATATTTGCTTTTTAAGAGCAAGCACTGAATTACCAATAGTGTAAAATCATTATGTAAGACAGTCATTTGTTTATTAAAAAGAAATGTATTAGTAATCTTTTTAAAAGCTCTGATTATGATAATTTCCCAACATACACAGAAGTATAGAGTAGAATACTCTAGACCCACATAACTGATAGCCACCTGTAAAAATTAACTCATGGCCCTTCCTGTTTCAATTCTACATTTGTCCATATCCCATCCTACTCACCAGATTAAGTGAGTGAAGTTAAGTCACTCAGTCGTGTCCGACTCTTTGCGACCCCATGGACTCCTAACAGGCCCCTCTGTCCATGGGATTTTCCAGGCAAGAGTACTGGAGTGGGTTGCCATTTCTTTTTCCAGGGGATCTTCCCAACCCAGGGATTGAACCCAGGTCTCACTCATTGTAGACAGTCTCTTTACCGTCTGAGCCACCTTATTTGGAAGCAAATCCCACACATATTACATCCTCTGCTGCTGCTGCTGCTGCTGCTGCTGCTGCTGCTGCTAAGTCGCGTCAGTCGTGTCTGACTCTGTGCGACCCCATAGACGGCAGCCCACCAGGCTCTGCTGTCCCTGGGATTCTCCAGGCAAGAACACTACATCCTCTATAATTCAGTATATATTACTGAACTTTACAGCTCTTTTGTAAACAAAATCACTGTCATACCTAAAAATACTATTATTCTTCTTTAATATTAACAAACATTCAGTCAGTATTAAAATACATCACATTTGCCTCCAACCTTTAAAAATTTGATTAAATCAGGATGTACCTGAAGTCACATACTGCATTTATTTGATATCTCTCTTAAGGTCTCTTAATCTATAACCTCATTATTTTTTATTGTCTTGCAATTTGTTTTTTGAAGAAGCCATACTTTTTGGGTAGTAAAGGTTCTCACATCCTGAATTTTGTTAATCGTATCTCTGTGGTGCTGTTTTCATGGTCCTTAGATACCTTATTTCCTGTAAACTGATAGTTAAATGTAGAGACCCACTCTGATTTGGGGTTCACATTTTTGGCAAATTAATTTATAGATGGTGCTGTATCTTTCCATTACATTGCAGAAAATATCCAGGTGTCTCTCTTTTGGGAACGTTAGTGGCCATTTTGACCGTTAGTGGTCACCACAGATTCATCATTTCTGAAAAGGTCCTCTTAGTAAACTGTGGCATCCTGTATAATTGAGTTTTCTCCAGGTTGATTTTTTTTTCATTTAATAGTATATTCCTGCATCCATTGCTCTTTCTTCTCAGGTTCTCTTGACTATTCTTGCTTGTTAATGTTTTCAAATCAGCTTTATAATAAACTTATCTAGTTCTAGGGACTAATAATAAAAATTGTATTGATTTAGATTTGTATATTAACTTAGAGCTGAAAAGTAACTCATGTTATTTTTCAGAATGAGAGGTTGAGATTTTCTTTATTACATAATGAAGTAGAGCTGTCCTTCAAATACTTTCCCATGGATAGTTAGGCATTGATTAAAACTCTTCTCAAAAAACAAATTCAGCAAATGAACATTTTATCTTCAGAAGATTATCTTTAGTCATCCAGTTAGATTATTATTTCTTAGAAATTAGATAATGATAGAGTAATTCATTTTCAAATGTATAAACTTTATATGAGCTTAATTTGAGTATAAAAAATCTGTTTTAATTGACGGCAAAGTATTTCTGTTTCTCTGAAAACAGAGGAGCCACTTACCCTGAGGTGAAATGGCACATTTGCTTACCTGCAACTCATTAAATTCACACTCAGCAACTGTAGTGTGTACACTGAGGGGAAGGGAATAAATGCCCTGTACATTATAACTGAGTGACAATTACAAATCATTTCAGTCTTTGAAATTATTGTCAGTAAATTTGTCTGAAGGGACAAGCAGACAAGGGGGTTATCCATATGGACTTCCCACCAGTCCTAGGTTTATCGAAGTAAGTGTAAATTTGCAAGGGACATAAAACTCACCCAAAAAGTAATAATTGAAATCATTTGTAGGTTAATTGCTTTAATTTTTAAATTTAAAGCATCATTTAAGAGCTTCTATTGTTTAGTTCAGTTCATTCGTTCAGTTGTGTCCAGCTTTTTGCGACCCCATGGACTGCAGTACGCAAGGCCTCCCTGTCCATTACCAACTCCCGGAGTTTACTCAAACTCATGCCCATCAGGTAGGTGATGCCATCCAACCATCTCATCCTCTGTAGTCCCCTTCTCCCCCTGCCTTCAATCTTTCCCAGCATCAGGGTCTTTTCCAATGAGTCAGTTCTTCACATCAGGTGGCTAAAGTATTGAAGTTTCAGCTTCAGCATTCCAATAAATATTCGGGACTGATTTCCTTTAGGATAAAATGGTTGGATCCCCTTGCAGTCTAAGGGACTGTCAAGATTCTTCTCCAACACCATAGTTCAAAAGCATTGATTCTTCAGTGCTCAACTATCTTTATAGTCCAACTCTCACATCTATTATTTAATCTTGATCCAATAGGTCCAGTAATAGTATTTTCAAAATGTGTATAGTGATCTCTTCAGGTAATTTTTAAGATTATAGTGAGCCACTTGTTTCCTGTGATTGCTTAAGAAATTTTTGCTGGGCAGTAAAAATTTGGTTAAGCTTCCCAGGTGGCACAAAGGTAAAGAATGTGCCCACCAATGCAAAATACATAGGAGACAGGGGTTCAATCCCTAGGTTGGGAAGGTCCCTTGGAGTAGGAACTAGCAACTCACTCCAATTTTCTTGCCTGGAAAATTTCATAGAAATAGGAGCCTGGTGGGGTCACAGAATCAAACATGATTGAGCATGCATACACACACACAAAAAATTTGTTTAGGGCAAAATCCCATGGACAGAGAAACCTGGTAGGCTACAGGCCATGGGGTCACAAAGAGTCGGACACGCCTAAACAACTTCACTTTCACTTTCCCTGGTTGCTCTGCCAATGCAGAGACACAGGTTTGATCCCTGGAGAAGGAAACAGCACCCTATTCCAGTATTCTTGCCTGGGAAACCCCATGGACAGAGGAGTTTGGCAGTCTACAGTCCATGGGGTTGCAAAGAGTTGGACAGGACTTAGTGGCTAAACAACAACAAAAGAATTTGGTTATATGTGTTTTGGTAGGGTGGGTCTTTGAGTGAAGCCTCTATTAAACTCAGACTTTAGATGAATTTGCTGCATTCAGCCCCACTTCTCACCCCTGCTTCTGGTCAGACCTGCTTTTGTGAGTTTCTGCTGGTCTTGACCCAGGACGACAGCCACTCTGAGTACTCGTGCCCATGACCTCTACTCTCCCTCTACAGCTGACTCCCATGGACCTTCCAGAAAAAATAATGTACCCACCTCATCCTCTTTGTTGTTTTTTTTTTTTTTTTAATTTATTTATCCTTCTTTTAGGTCTCAGGTAAAAGATCAGCTAATTATATGAACTATCAACTCAAACACAGAGACGTGTGTGTGCATTTCCGTAAGGCTTTCCAGATTATTCTAGTGGGTACAAAGCTTGCAATTCTTGATTCCAAGGATCCTTTTTGGTTCTGACATTGTATAGTTCTCATTGCTTTCTGAACGTCAACATACCTGTATAAATGAATGAGTATCTGACATACATAATGCTAGAACTAATAATACACAGACGTGTCTAAAACAGAGATGGCATCAAAGTTTGTGGAAATGTTTAAATTCATAACATTGGCAAGAGCAGGCATTAGAATATTGCCGAGCCTCTTTCACAGTTAAGCAGTTTTGTTATGTGGACAGCTATTTGCTACAGGGAGTTCACAGACAGCAATAAAGGGATAAAGGCAGAGCTTATTTGTGGCAGAAGTTAGACTGCCATGTGTTTTTCTCTTGACAAATTAGGAAACAGAAATGGAAGAGAGTAATTCAGGTTAAGTTCTGTGAGAAAGATGAAGTACCATCTTCCACAGAGAGTGAAAGTGAAAAAGTTGCTTAGTCATGTCCGACTCTGTGCCAACATGGCCAACACAGTCAAGGGAATTCTCCAGGCCAGAATGGTGGAGTGGGTAGCCTTTCCCTTCTCCAGGGAATCTTCCCAACCCAGGGATCACGCACACGCAGACGCACACACACACGCACATGCACACACACACACACACGAATGACATGAAGCTTGTTTTTCATGTTTAAAAAATGTGGCCGTTTCATTCATGGTGACGAACCATTTAACAGTTTTCCCTCTCCACGGCTGGTGATAGAAGTTGCAAATAGTGCTGGCTGTATATATCCAGTTGTTTGATTGTTTTTAGTTTCAGAGATGTGACCAACTCTCTGTCTCATGGACTGTAGCCTGCCAGGCTCCTCTGTCTGTGGGATTCTCCAGGCAAAAATACTGGAGTGGGTTGCCATTTTCTTCTCCAGGGAGTGGTTTTTATTTCTTCAGAGAGAGTGGTTTTCATTTCCTCAGAGAGAGTGGTTTTCATTAATACTTTTATGTCTTTCATGGGCGTTCAGCCTATAGGAAACTGAGGCCCTCTGTCCTTTGTACATCTTTGAGGAGTCCTCCTGTGGCCTAGCTCTTTTAACTTTGTTCCAGTGACACTCAAAAGTATCAGTAAAATCTCCAAAACACAATACTATTTGGTAGCATTTTTCTAGATCCATGATTCTCCCGAGGGCAAAGGAACTGGGATAAAGTAGGTTCCTGAGAGTCATAACAGAGAGTAGTATTATTATTTTTTTTAATGCAGACCCAGCAATGCATGGGCTAGAAATTGATCCTGGAGATCAGACTTACCCAAATGGGTTATGAATGAGCCAATATATATTCTGCCCTAGGACAGTGTGTAGAGTGGCCAAAGCTCCTAGGCTGTTCATTCCAGGCTGTGAGGTCTCCTCCAATCATGTGAAAAAGATGGGAAAATCACCATATATGATGGTCATTGTAGGTTGCTTGTTATTTGGGGACTGAAGAATTCTTCAGAAAGACTACTTTCCATTTCCACCTTAAATGAGTTCAAGTTCTTAACACTCTGCTGCTGCTGCTGCTGCTAAGTCACTTCAGTTGTGTCTGACTCTGTGCGATCCCATAGACGGCAGCCCACCAGGCTCCACCGTCCCTGGGATTCTCCAGGCAAGAACACTGGAGTGGGTTGCCATTTCCTTTTCCAATGCATGAAAGTGAAAAGTGAAAGTGAAGTTGCTCAGTCGTGTCCGACTCTTAGCGACCCCATGGACCGCAGCCTACCAGGCTCCTCCGTCCATGGAGTTTCCAGGCAAGAGTACTGGAGTGGGGTGCCATTGCCTTCTCTGCTTAAACACTTTAGGAACATCTACTTTAATGCTACATTAGTGACATATGATTGTGATTAATGATATTTTATTATGTGATGCACAAATGGAATGTGAAATAGAAAGTTCTCTATGTTACTGTAAACTGTCAAACATTTGGCCTTATTTCAAAAGTTATTTGGAATTTTTTAGCCACCAATGTAAAAAGTACCCTCCTACAACCAAAAAAATTGGATATAGTGCATTGAGATCTATGATTCATAGAAGCCTAGCTGTCTTAGTATTTTTGTGCTTATCATAAGGTATTTGCTTGCCTTGTTGCATCCCATACAGATTTTTTTTTTCCCACCTGGAAATAAGATTTTATAACTAGTGGTTTTGAAGAGTCTTTATGCTGAAAACACAAGGCAGAATTAATTAAAGTAACATAGGTACACTAGAGAATTATTCTGTTAGAATTATTAAAAATTTGGCATACTTAGAAATTCAGTTAGAATTTTTACAATCTTTTTCTGACACCTTCAAAGAATACTTCTATTCATTGTGTTTTTCAATAATGCTGTCTACCACATTTTAAAAACTTTATTCAAAATACTACATGCCAACTAATTTAATTAATTTTGCATGAAATGTGAAAGAAGCCATAGAAAATAAATGAAAGAAAGATATTATTTTGAAATGAGGTGACTTTAATATTCTTGAAGGCAATGACTGCTTTTCCATGTCACTTAATGCTGGCTGTTATATTGAATTATAGAAAGAGTCTGTGCAGTTTCTAGTACAACTTCTTTTTTAAAGCCAACACAGAAGCTCTGAAGTCATAAATCCATGTTGTAGCTCCAAGACAATTTGGCCTTTTCCTGTATTTGCTTGCTGAGTTGTTTCTAAACAAAGTTCTTTATCTATACATCAGTGTATCTTTATTTTATTTGTACCTGCGATCTGTAATTATGCTTTGACATTTCTCTTTTGGTTTTCCACTAAAAAAAAAATCTCTGTGCATTTTTTTTTCTGGATGGAAATTTGCTAATTAAAAACATTTATAGAGATTCTTTTTTCCAAAGAGCACATAGTACTTTATTATCTCTTCCATGGTTCTTACTTTGAAAAAGGTACACTACGAAACAGAGGGTAAAAGAGTTTAAGAAATTTTCTCAACTCATAGAGATATTAATTGAATGAACATGCAAGAAATGTTATGTCTTAGTGCCTGCAAGTGACAAAATATGCTGGTTGACTGGAATTCAAGTTCTAACAAACAGAAAGAATAGTATTAATCTAGTAAGAAGTCATATGGAAGCATGTACACTGGTTTTGATTATTCAATTAAAACTAATAAATGTGAAATATACATTATTTCAAAAGAATTTTACTAAAGATTATAGCACCTCTGCCCTTTAGGAGCTCACAATTTAGTTATTTATATTCTTTACATTTACAGATTTTTGTTATGAATAATTTAGAATTACCAGAAATTAGGAGCATTTAATTTAATTTACCAAAAATTAGTGTATCAGATTTTCATAGAAAAAACTATCTTTCTGTGTTCTATCAGATTATTCAGTAGGGTTTGCCTTTTAGTGAATTCATTTTTAAAGAGATTCCATGTGTATGTATTGAATACAGAGTGTCTAAGAGAGATAATCCATAATGAATAGCACCTAAAAATACAGAAATAGCAATTACTCTAGATTAGGTTTGGTTGGCTTCTGTACATCTTTTTTCTGCCCACATAACCTGTATTGGGGGCTTCCCAGGTAGTACAGTGGCAAAGAATCCACCTGCAATGCAGGAGACAGGAGTTCCATCCCTGGGTCTGGGTTGGGAAGATTCCCTGGATGAGGAAATGACAACCTGCTTCAGTATTCTTGCCTGGGAAATCCCATGGACAGAGGGACCTGGAGGGTTACAGTCCATGGGGTTGCCAAGAGTCAGACATGGCTGAGTGACTGACCATGCATGTGGGCACAGGATTGATAGAGTATGTCATATCTTACTCCCACTCTTGTCCTTTCTTTGATGTTTATTTTTAAAAATATTTCCTTACTTTAAAAATAATTTTATTAAAAACTGAGACATTTATGTTAATGCAATTAGTATAGCAGGATAGTAGAAGAATTTTAAAGCTCTTTTTCTCTCCTTGACTCCTTATCCCCAAACCCCATAGGTCACATCTTAAATATGTCCATGTCTGCCCTTCCCCAAAATGTCTAAGTGTATCCCAATAATTACAAATTCATATGTATATATACATGTCTGTCTACAGTTACCTATATACCTCTGTAAATAAAAATTCATAATATTTCCCATATGGAGTGATAATACATAAAATAGAATGGTCAAAGCCCAGACTAATCAGAGTAGGTGTCTTGGCTGTTCCTTGCAATCCCTAGGTTACCCAGATGTTCTCTAGAAAGAGAAGGCACTTGGGAGGCTTGGACAGCAGTTATTTACCAAGTACAGAAGTATTTCAGTATTTTAACTACCAGTATTTCCTTAACTGAGCGTAAGAGGCAGATGGTATCCCTACTTTTGCTCATTAAATGGCTCATGATTTTCCCCTCAGTGCACGCAGATAGAAATGCTCACGTTCCAGTAAGGGTCTCAAAAGACCAGCATCTGAGTCACCTCTTTCATCTTAAGTATGAACTTTTTATATTTTTAAATTCAATCCCTTAGAGTTTGTCATAGACAGTGTGCATGTATTCCTGAAAGTCTCATGTCAAAACTATGAAGCAGATAAGGTATATTTTCAGAACATTACTTTCAAGCTCCCCTCTAAACAGACCCATTAGTCATCTTTTAACAGGTTTTTCCTTCAATTGTATCTTTTCATTGACCCCAATCACCCAGAATTTAGGGTTGGCAAACTCCCCGTGTCTCACTTAATGTACTAAAAAGACCACATACTATTGCTTTCTTACTAGCATACTTTTAATGTATCTCATTATTGCAATTTATTATCAACTCATAGCTGGTGGGACTATACCTTGAAACAAAGTTGCTCAGTTGTGTCTGACTCTTTGCAATCCCATGGAATGTAGCCCTGCCAGGCTCCTCTGTCCATGGAATTCTCCAGGCAAGAATACTAGAGTGGGTTGCCATTTCCTTCTCCGGGGAATCTTCCCGACCCAGGAAAGACATATACTATTGCTTTTTTACTAGTGTACCTTTCATATATCTCATTATTGCAATATATTATTAACTCATAGATGGTGGAACTATATAAACTACCTTATATTTATCTTTCTACCTAGGACATCGCAAAAACTGTCACTCAGTAATGTTTATGCATTGTTCTTTTGGACTTTTGGATTGGATTCGTAAAGATGCACATATGTTCCATCACAAAACATCTAGAATATTTATTTTCTTTGTGTTCAGATATTATGTAGATTTGAAAGCAGAGGATTGCCATATTCCCCTCAGTGGTCACTCTGTTGACTTGTAGTAACTTGATGCCTTTATTTTCCTTTTCTTTAACACATATTTATCTCTTATACAGAAGGTACAGAAACCCTTCATTTACTATATTCCAATTTCAAACAGCTGCTGAGTGTACTAGAATTTCGTCTCCATTATTTTCTATTTGGGAATGTGGAGGAATTGACACTTACTGAGTATTTACAGCCAAGTCCTTTGCTAGGTACTTTGCGTACATTATTTCATTTAGTCTAAACTGTCTCTCAGTTGTATACTTAGTGTTCTTATTATTGACCCTAATTAACAGAAAGGGGAGTGAGAGTTGACGAAGTCAGTCACATGAATGTTGGGATCACAATTTAAATACAGGACTGTGCCTTTAAAGTGCTATGTTTTGTTTTGTTTTTTGTTTTTTCCTGTACCACAGTAATGCCATCTAAATGGTACTTGTCTGAGGATTAGGTGATACAGGTAACTGTTTTCTAAACTATCAAGCACTAGTCACACATGGAATTTCTAACTCCTAATCTCCAACAGAGTAATGTGAGTAAATTGGTATGTACCAAATACTGTAAGTGATTGTGATTACAATGGAACTTCAAAAATTAGATGAAATGATGTTAATGAGTTGTTGGAGAACTAAAATACAATTTTAATCCATTTCTTTTAAAGTCATGGGTGTCAAAATGGAACATATCATTTAGTAAAGAGGTATTAAATATGGACATGTAACTGTAAAAATATATTTAGAGAAACAATTTTGTTGTTGTTTAGTGGCTAAGTAGCTTCTGACTCTTTGCAGCCTATGGACTGCAGCATGCCAGGCTCCTCTATCTATGGGACTTTCCAGGTAAGAATACTGGAGGGGGCTGCCACTTCCTTCTCCAGGGAATCTTCCTGACCCAGGGATCAAACTGTGTCTTCTGCATTGGCAGGTGGATTCGTTACCACTGAGCCACCTGGAAAGTCCAGGGAATATAATAGGATTATGGAATAATATCCGAAGTAAAATTATTGTAGCCTTAGGCCTTATATTTGATATGCATTCCATGGGGTTGCAAAGAGTCGGACACAACTGAGCGACTTGACTTTCACTTTTCACTTTCATGCACTGGAGAAGGAAATGGCAACCCACTCCAGTGTTCTTGCCTGGAGAATCCCAGGGATGGGGGAGCCTGGTGGGCTGCCATCTATGGGGTCGCACAGAGTCGGACACCACTGAAGCGACTTAGCAGCAGCAGCAACAGCAGTGAGAAACTTTGAAATTCAGAGTTACATGTTGTTGTTGTCACACTTCCTAGGTGTTCCAGATTGCGTATGTGATTGTGAAAGCAGCTAACTCCCCTCGGCCTGGAAACTGGATTTTGGAACGCTCACTGGATGATGTTGATTACAAGCCCTGGCAGTATCATGCTGTGACGGACACTGAGTGCCTAACCCTCTACAATATTCATCCCCGTACTGGACCACCATCATATGCCAAAGATGATGAGGTCATCTGCACTTCCTTTTATTCCAAGATACACCCCTTAGAAAATGGAGAGGTAAGATGAGAAAATTTACCCTCAATACATTTAAGATGGCAAAATAGGCCTGTCAGGAAGACTTGACTATATCAGTCACTGATATCAGGGAGATTTTAAAATAGGATTTAGCAGAAGTACATTTAAAATAACTTATTAAATAAAAAGGAAAAACTGAAGGGTATTAGAATTTTAATTGCCTTCATCTAGTATATATCTTGTGTGTCCAATAAAGATCAGAGAAGAGGAAATGGGCTTAAGTTGGAAAGTCAGTGATTAATTTTAAGGAAACTTTTCTGACAGTGAGTCTTGCTAATTATTGAAGGATTGAGACCTTAGAAGAAACCTTAAATCTGTGTGCTCTAGTCTGAAGATAGGGACAAAAGAGATAAATTCTGGAAAACATAATTCACATATGTGAACTCATAATTTATGCGTTTTTCTACTGTTGCCGCATAGGGCTGCAGTGGGCTTTCTTTCCTTTGTTCAAGTTTTGCTTATTCTATGCTTAATTCAAATCTGTTCAACTTCTCCATAGCATCTTTTTTTTTTTCTTGTGGTTAAGACTTTAAATTGATTCATTGTTTTTCAGCCACAGATTCAAACCATGACTTCACCTTTACCAGTTGTGTGATCTTGAATCAGTGCCTTAAGTAGTCAGTGCCTCCGTTTCATCTCCCATAAACTAGGAACAATAACAGTAGTTCTTATTTCTTATGATTGTCAAGATTAAATGAAAATATTCGAAACATTATAATAGTCACTTTGCAGGCATTAACTATTTTTGTTGCTGTTATAATAACAATAACCATTGAGGTCGGTGGTGGTGGTGGTGGTAGTAGCCCCCTCTCAAATACTCAAACCTAGACCTAGAGACCCTCAGATCTCTAGTTTTATTTCCCTAATCAGTCTCTCTTCAGTATATAAGGCTTAGTAGCTCTTTTTGTTCTACTTTCTTATGTCCATTTCTGTGTATACTCATGGCTAATATTCTCTCCTCACCAGTTCACATGCTTGAAGCTAGTATCATTTTTTACATTTGTATTTTCAAAAAATCCATATTCATACACTATCATGCCCACCGCAACGATTCTGAGATTATTTCTTTAAACACTTCTGGGAGTAAGTTAGAGTTTTGACGTATATTGATCACCCTCTCTTTTGGCACTATTATTCTATGAATGTCTCCCAGTGTCTCACTATATTTCAATTTCATGTTCAAAAATATCAGTTTGGTGTGAAGAAAATTCTAAATGGTGCTCTCAGCAGAGATCTCAATCTGCCAAACAATGAGTCAAAAGCAGTGAGTCAAACAGCTATTCAACTTGCTTGTGCCCAGAGGCATCCACGTCCTGGCCAGACTGGCCTGAGGATATGAGAGTAGAGAGGGAGGGCAAGGAGAATATATTTGAGTTGAATTTATAATTTTTTTCTTGGATCCAGTGTTTACCCAGGATTAATAATTATGTAATATTTATAAAGCTATTCTTTATCTTTAAAAAATGAGTCAATTCAGAAATTTGTTTAACAATATAAAATGTACCCAGATATGTAACATACAAGTTGCATGCCTACCCCAAAGCATGCTAACACTACATAGATGGTGGTTCTCCATTCTTTAGACTTTGTCAACTTACCAACGTGGAACAGATATTCTATTTGTTTGTGTTTAACTGGGTACACTGTTTTAGACACTCACTATAAACTAATCCTTACTGTTGACTTTTAAGACCAACTTATTCAACTGTCTCTGTGACATGCTTTTTAAAGCCTATTTCTCTCTCATTGGAAAGTGAATGAGGTGAGGAATGGAAAGTAATTCAGAGTATTTGAAGTAGATTGATAGTATTTAAAAATATGAATGAAATCCAGACCTCTCCTGGAATATCTGTTTTATTTTATATCTTAGTCTGTGAAACATGGTACTTTTGGGAATGGACAGGTTCAGCGAAGGTAGGAGATGGTCTCCCAAGACTGCCAGATCAACTGGAGACAAAGTTGAGATAAGAATACAGATCCTCTGAGTCCTACATTAGTGTTTCTTTCATACTCTAAGAAAGACTGAAAGTTGATTTTTTAAAAATCTTGGTAATTGCTAAACTCAGAAATGATTTAGAAGAGATATTGACCTGCTGGATCCATTAAAGTAGAAAAATTTCTAATCTTGAGATATGGTGATAGCAAAGAAAGGGATTAGAAGACTGGGTTCTGCTTCTGCTACTAGTTTTTATGGAACATTGAACAGGTCAGTTAATCTCTGAGTTTGAATTTCTTTAATATATGAATTAGTTTGATATATAAATTATCCGAAGGCATCTTTCAGTTCTAAAGTAGTACAGTTTCAGATATCACCTACAATATAACATTGGGAATATTTTACGTGTTTTGGATGCTTGTCTCCAATATTTCCCAGACAAGTGATTGTGAAATAAATCTTAGTATCATTAATTTTTAGTTTTAAAAGCATTCACCTTTAAGTACCATGTGAAATTTAATTATTAAGTGCTTATATTCAGAACTTCCCAGAGAAGTGACATTCAAGTAAGAAAAACAAACATATAAATGAGTAAATGCAAAATGATAGTATAAATGCCACAACAGAATTGTTTACAGCAAGTGATAAAGTTCTTCTGGATGAGTCAAAGGAACCATGCTGAGAAGATGAAGTCTCAGAGTACAGAGAAACATACAAAATTTCTTAGTATCTCCAAAGTTTTGAAGACAATTGCAAATTTATTGCCAATATGCTTTAGACATATAACAGAATTCACTCCATTATTGAAGGGTATTTTTATTTGGTTTGAATTGTAGGCTTGTTATTATTTTAAATGTACATAAATATAAGAAGAGGACAGAGAATCCCTGTGTCCCTTTTACCTAGCTCCCACTAAGGATAATATCTTTCATAATCTACATTCATTTGTCAAACTAAGAAATTATTATCATTATTTATAAAGAATAAATTACAATTATTATTGATACTCTATTACCTAAACCACAGATTTATTCAGATTTCATTCAGATTATCATGAATGACTTTTTTTCTCTTCTGGGATCCAGTTTGGAATAGGACATTGCGTTTATTGCATCATTGTGTCTCTTTGTCTCCTCTAATCCATGACAGTCTTAATCTTCTTTTGTTTCCCTTGACCGTGATCACTTTTTAAAATTGCTCTTTGTTGTAGTGTTTCTATTTATTTGACTGCACTATGTCTTCGCTGTAGCCTGTGGAATCTTTAGGTACGGCAGGTGAGCTCTAAATCGTAGACTGTGGGGTCTAGTTCCCTGACTAGGGATTAAAACCAGGTCCCCTGCAGTGGGAGCATGGAGTTGTAGCCAATGGACCACCAGAGAGTCCCAAGCCTGATCAGTTTTAAGAGTACTGGAGAGATTTTTCGGTACCATATTACTCATATTGAGTTTGCCTGCTGCTTTTTAATGATTAGACTGGGCTTCTGGGTTTTGGGGAAAAATACCACAGAGGTGAAACAACTTCCTCATTTCATCATTCCTATTTATTTTTATACCCACATCTCCTGTCTATTACCTTTTTATTGGTTTATTAGTCTTACTGTTTTCTAGATAGGATTTTATTTTAGACAATTTTATCTAGATATTTACCATGATTTGAAATGTATGTTCTTGACTAAGCATCAAATGATCATTTGCTTCCAGATCTTGAAAATACTCTTGAACTATGAATTTAAGTCAGAGAATAAGAGAAATAACAGCAGGGTATTTTTAAGACTTTGGAGACCTGGGTTGGGAAGATCTCCTGGAGAAGGGAAAGGCTACCCAGTCCAGTATTCTGGCCTGGAGAATTCCATGAACTGTATAGTCCTTGGGGTTGCAAAGAGTCAGACATGACTGAGCGACTTTCACTTCACTTCACTTCACTTCACTGCGAATAAGGCATTAAGAAATAAACATACATCAATTATAACACACTAAGCAATAATGTTTGTGTTATAGGTACAGAAAATTAATAGAAAATAGTCTTCTGTGACTAACATCAGATCTGTTGAGTCTAAAGTTTATTACATTGCCTCTTGTCTGCAAAATTTTGGAGACATGTGCCAAAACATTTAGAACATTTCAGTATATCATGTTTCAGGTGAAAAGGGCATCATTTTAGAGCCGAACAATACTTTGGGTAAATTCCTTGTCAATATATTAAAGGATATCATAGCTTTGACTTCAGCATCTATAGCCAAACTTCAGTACTATCTCCTGTCCGTATTATCACTGAAGGCTATTTAGGCTTTCCTTCTGGCCTCTTGAGTCTTGGCAGCAGCATCTCTGCTTATTTCTTCAGTATTGTTTGCTGCTCCAGCCACCCCCACTCTTCTGCCCCCACCCTCTAGTTTGGTCCATTCTCTGCCCTCTACCTCACATTGCCTGCAAGAGATCAGCAAATGTTGATCATGTGGATTCACTGGAAAGGTAGGACAGGGCACATAGCCAGCCTTCTGGATGACTCAGTTCACCTGCATCCAAGAAGAGCGTAGCCCTTCAGGTACCATCCTGGGCTTGCACCCAAAGGGAGAAAAGGAATTCACTGAGTTGTGAGATCATCACATCTCAGGGCTGGCAGAAAAAAAATAATACAAGGCAATGAATTCGATGGTAGACCCAGTATGTTGTTATCCGGGCTGTAAACTGAAAGAGTCTTTGAGCAAAAGCCTTCCGAGAGCTTCATTTCAGAAAGGCAATTTGGTGTCTATCAGTACCAAGAGAGGGCTCAGCAGGAACCCTGCTTGCCTTGCTTTGTGGGAATGGTCCTGAGCTCCTGAGTAGGAGTTGTGTGGTGTAAAGTAACAGATGGCAGCGGGCCTCCATCACTTTGAGGCCAGCCAAAGAGAAAAACAGTGGTGGATACAGCTGCATGGACAGACATCACCAGCAGTGCCATAGGGTGTCAGCTCCATCCAGAGCTACTATCTGCCTAAGTGCTGCTTCTGCTGAAAGCACTTGCCCTACCCCTGGGTGCTATTAAGAACTGCTAACAAGAACTGCCACTTGAAGGCACCACTGTGTCAAATATGATTGCACCCCTCCGTGTGTGCTAAGTTGCTTCCGTCATGTCTGTCTGTTTGCTACGCTATGGACTGTAGCCCACCGGGTTCCTCTGTCCATGGAATCCTCCAGGCAAGAATGCTGCTGCTGCTGCTGCTGCTGTGGCTGCTAAGTTGCTTCAGTTGTGTCCAACTCTGTGCGACCCCATAGACGGCAGCCCATCAGGCTCCTCCGTCCCTGGGATTCTCCAGGCAAGAATACTGGGGTGGGTTGCCATTTCCTTCTCCATTCTGCATACATGAATGTTAAGTCGCTTCAATTGTATCCAACTCTGTGTGACCCAATGGACAGCAGCCCACCAGGCTCCTCTGTCCACAGGATTCTCTAGGCAAGAATACTGGAGTGGGTTGCCATTTCCTTCTCCACCAGGCAAGAACACTGGAGTGGATTGCTATGCCCTCCTCTAGGGGATCTCCCCGACCCAGGGATAGAAACTGTGACTCTGATGCGTCCTGAATCATTGGGGCCATTTGAAAGAGCTGTTTCTGGGGCCAGGGTTTTTAATTCAGTAGTTTGGGAAAGGCTCAGGAAGCTCTATGTATATGTTAAATAAGTACTCCTGGAGACTTTGATCTTCCTTGCTTTAGCTCATTGTTCGGATATGTCTAGCTTTCCCGAATCCTGGAGATAATAGATCATTAATTATTTAGAGAAAGAGTATCAGACATGCTGCTGCTGCTGTTGTTAAGTTGCTTCAGTCGTGTCCAACTCTGTGTGACCCCACAGACGGCAGCTCACCAGGCTCCCCCGTCCCTGGGATTCTCAAGGCAAGAGCACTGGAATCGGTTGCCATTTGCTTCTCCAATGCATGAAAGTGAAAAGTGAAAGTGAAGTCGTTCAGTCGTGTCCAACTCTTTGCGACCCCATGGACTGTAGCCCACTAGGCTCCTCCATCCATGGCATTTTCCAGACAAGAGTACTGGAGTGGGGTGCCATTGCCTTCTCCAGACATGCTATCTCCTCCTAACAGAGGAAAGAGACTGATATTTTCCAGCAGGAAACATCATTGGCTTTGGTGGACTGAATCCATGGGTGGGTTTGAGTTGAATAAATCAGCATTGAGCTGTCCCTAAGTTATAGAAGATTGAAGGAGCCTCTGGGAGAGGATAATCGCATTGATAATACTGACAAGAATGGGGCTGAAGAGATGGCACTACTTTAGGGTTCCTAAAATTAAAATTATAGTGAATGTGTTTCTGTTATATGAGGCTCCTTTTTCTGTGACTGGGATTATTACTTTTAATTTATTTGGATTGTCACTAGACTGATAACTAAATATTCATGGTTACCATAGTAATTTTTGCTTCAGCTTCCTCATATAGACAACTTTAAGTTATTTATATGTGATTTCCTCTCATTTTTACCACAATCCTTCCCAGCTCTTAGGACTGCAACTCAATTGGAACTTAGATTCGCTTTGATTCTGCTTTTGAAAGATGGCAGGCTTGTATAGAAATTCCCTAGAGAAACCATCATTAATTCTTGAAGATACCTTTTTCCCCTATAAACTGTGTGTAGAGCTTTGATATTATTTTGATTTCATATGTGACAGTTTTATATATACAAACAGAATATTTTTTCCCCTGTATTCATTACCTGACATTATGGAGATCCTTAGAATTGCAAATACTGAAGAATGAAGAAACAAACCCAACACTGTGTAAAAAAAAGTTTTTGTGAGATTCTTTGATGTGATATTGTTCAGGGTATGGCATGATTGCATGGGTGAGTTTTTGTGGAACTGCAGGAATGGAAATGAAGAATCAACCTTTCTCAATTACCTTTGGAGTTGCTTCCTTACCGAGAAGCAGCAGGGTGTTACTAATTTATATTGGTTATGAATAGAGATTTGGGGAAATAATGATTGGGGGTTTCAGACTTCCTTCTTCTAAAAATAGTTCTTGTATTAACCAACATGGAGTCAATTAGCACCTGGAGCAGCAATGTGAAAGTGCCTCATTACAATGAGTTTACATGGCTTCCTTCAAAACCCCACTGCATATTGCAACTATATACAGAGCACTTGAAATGTTTTGGAATTACAGACACAACTCATTTTAGGTAACTGCACTATATTTCAAAAACACACCTTTGACATTATGATGAAATTAAAAGATTGTATTCCTCCTTTCTATTAGTCAGTTTATAGACCCCTGCCAACAATTCAGTGCCTAGAAAATATCAGTAAATCCTTGTTAAATTAATACAGTGTTGCTGAAAAATCAAAGCCCAGAGAAATCAAACGAGAATGGAATCTTGAGATAACACCAATTTTTTAAAAACTCTTTATTTTGTATTGGGATATTTAGCCTATTAGCAATGTTGTTAGTTTCAGGGGAACAGTGAAGGGACTCAACCATGCATATACATTTATCCATTATCCCCCAAATCTTGAGGAGATAACACCAATTTTTAAGACCTGATTATCTCAGTGTTGTAAAATAGGATCTTCCACGATTCACTAAAATGGAACAGAATAGGCTCATGTTAAGCTGGGTAGGAAAATTCAGGGTTGTGGTGGAAGACACAAAGACACTCTTAGATATAGCTCTGCCACTGATTAACCAGGGGGCTTGGACAGATGAGTCAACAATCTGGTGTGTGCCCTGGCTAGTTCACATGACTATGAAGTGTTAGTTGCTCAGCTGTGTCTGACTCTTTGTGACTCCATGGACTGTAGCCCGCCAGGCTTCTCTGTCCATGGAATTCTCCAGGCAAGAATGCTGGAGTAGGTAGCCATTCCCTTCTTTAGGGTATCTTCCTGATCCAGGGATCGAACCTGAGTCTCCTTCATTGCAGGCAGATACTGGAGTAGGTAGCCATTCCCTTCTCCAGGGGATCTTCCTGATGTAGGGATCTAACCTAGATCTCCTGCATTGCAGGCAGATTCTTTACTATGTGAGCCACCAGGGAAGCCTTCATTATGACTATAGTGAAGATGGTAACACCTCCTTGTAATCTATATAATAGGATAGTAAATTTTACTCCTGCTCAGCAGCTAACGTTGGCTTAAGGCCCCCCTCCCCCAGTGGTGAGATGTCTGCTCAGTCAGTGCTAATATCACTGTTATATAAGGAAATCTGCAAAGGGCAAAATAAAATTTAATTCCCTGATGGGTCAGGGCTTCCCCGATGGCTCAGCGGGTAAAGAATCTGCCTGCAATGCAGGAGACACAAGTTTGATCCCTGGGTCAAGAAGATCCTATGGAGGAGGAAATGGCAACGTGCTCCAGTATTCTTGCCTGGAAAACCCCAGGGACAGAGAAGCCTGACAGGCTACAGTCCAAAGGGTTGCTAAGAGTTGGACATGACCAAGCACATTGGCACATTGATGCAGCTTATACATTTAATAATTTTTTTCCCACATAAATATTGTAGACACATGTGCACAAGTTTTAAGTTTTGTGAGCATCTTCTAGAGGAATTTCAAGGAAGCTGGGTAACCCAAATTCCACTTGTTGTACTCAATGCAACTTGTAATAGTGAAACCTATGTTAAAGTTCTCTATACTGGAAATTTTATTGTTAGTATTTTGAATTCTAATTCTAAAGCACATTGAAATTATAAAATTATGAAACAGGAATTTGTTTTGTTGTGTACATAAAGAGGAAAAAGAGCTATTAAATGTACAGGACATTATAAGAAGCATCTGAAATCATTGAACCTTATCTTGGGGCTTTTAAAATCAAGTCTGAAGTCCTAAGCAAACATTCCATAATATAATGGCAGGTCATACTAGGCTTAATGTTGTCATCATTTTTTTTTTTTTCACATTACCAAGGTAGAGAGTCTTTCAGTTAAAATGTAAATACCATGGGAAGGAAGAGGATTTGTGGGTACTGTTGTTATTGTTATCAATAATGTTGGCAATGACCTTTTTGGGTATGGTGCTTTATCAGTTACAAAGTGCTTGCCATACACGCTTCCATCTGAACTCTACCAAAGCCTTGAAGACACTTGAAGTCAAAATATTTATCATTCTCTTTTTATTGATGGAAGTTAAATAACTTGTGTGGTCACATGATGATAAAAGTTCAGCATTAGTCTCTGATCTAGGTCTGGTTCAAATTTTCTGATGGAAAATCTCATAATCTTTCTATTTCATAAACTGAACCCTTTGGTCCCAATCAGCCATCTTCTAAATGTGTGTTTATTTACCCTTTGTCACCAGGGCTGTGTGACATTGTGTGGTATTTAAGTGCCATGCACCATCTCTACTGGGAAAAACCCGAAGACCCGAGTGGGTCAGTTAATTGGTTTCACATAGTAAAGATAATATACTGTTATTTTTATTGCAGAAGTATACTTGAAAATACAACAAAGGGTCTTGAAACTATTAAAATAAACTTCTGATCCTTAGGGAGACTATTTCAATACTAGAGCTATCATCAAAAGTCCTTGAGACAAGTAACCCAGGAATGGAATTAGTTATGATAATACTTTACAAGCAAACTTAAAAAGATATCAGGAGCTGCTTTACCAGGTTCCTTGCTATGAAATTAAACTAGAGAAAAATCTAGTGCAAAGCATTTTAGCCTGAGGATGTGTACTGTTTTGCACTGTGGTGGACTGATGGCAGTCAGATATTTTCATTGGAAATACCTAAATGAGTAACTGCTGAATTCTGCTACCTCTGAATCACATTAGACATACAATTTAAATTCTAATCATGGGTAGCAAAAATCTTATGATATTCCTTTTGCAACAGAGAATGGCAACCCTGGCAAGATTACAAGTTAGAAAATTATATTCCTCTTGTATAAATTTGTTCTTCAGGTTCATTCAATAATAATTATTTATTTTCTTATTCAGCAGATAAGTGCCTTATAAGAGCAAGCTTACTTATAGGTTGAGCCATATGAAATTGCCAATATTTGGCTGGTTTTAGACAATAAATATGCAGTTTCATATGGTTTTAACTAATGTACACTAAAGCATGATTTGAAATATTTGCAGAGATTTAAATTGTCCTCAACATAACCTCAGTTGAACACATTATTTTAGCAAAAGCATTAAAAGGAAATCAAGTCCCTTCACGGAAACAATAATTTATAGTAACATATTAGTTATTTTGTGAAGGTTTTTTTTTTTTAAGTGTGTTAGTTATATGGTAAATAGTAAGCTAACATGAACCATACTGCATTTGTTTCTTGATTTTGAGTGAGGAGGAGAACAGTAAATAGCACTTTGATATGAATAATGAAGTGTTACATCAGGTACCATGGGGAGCCATGTGGGAGTTGAAGATATATTGGTTACTAGGAATAGGTTTGGGAGCTGAGTAGTTTTAGCTCATAGAATGTAAAACATGGTTGTGTATATCTGTGTTTCTACACAAACACATTCCAGTGCCCACATATGTGCAGCATAATCATGCGAGTCGATGTTAGTTGTGTCAGGAGTGAGAGCTACCACCTTCTCAGAGGCATTTCAGATATTTTTAAACCTAGCATCTGTCTTACAGCAGTTACCCACTATTCTCTTCAGAGCTTCCATGAAGGCTCAATTGGTAAAGAATCTGCCTTCAGTGTAGGAGGTAAGAGTTCAATCCCTGGGTCAGAAAGATACCTGAAGAAGGAAATGACAACCCACTCCAGTATTCTTGCCTGGGAAATCCCATGGACAGAGGAGCCTGGTAGGATAACAGTCCATGGGGTCACAGGAGTCGGACATCACTTTGCCCCTAAACCACCACTGTTCCCTTCAGTATGAATTACCCTTATCATAAGATTATTGGTGACAATTCTTAAAGATTATGTTGTGGGGTGGGGGGGAGTCATAGCAATGATTCCATTTTACTTTCTTAACTCTAGGTTTGTTCTTTTTGTCAGTGAATGAAAAAACATTTTGTTCTTCCTCCTTATGATTTGTTATGTTGTATCCATTTATCTCATAAAGATAAAATTTGGTATTGAATTAGCTGCAGTAGAACAGGTTATACATAAATCACGACAAAGCCAATGCATTACCAAAAATGATAGGGCATGAAAAATACAGCCAGGTTACAGTTTCAACCACCAAATGATTTGATATTATGAATAAATGTTGCAGGTATATATAGCTTGTGACTAGTCCTTAATATTTAGCTGTTTTTTTTTTTCAGTTAACAAATACTGATCACCAAATATGTTGCAAAAAGTCTCTTAGGTTTGGGGGATAAAAGACATATTTGAGGGGGTAAGATAAAAGATTCAGTAAATCAGGGTGGTAAAGGCATATGTAGCGCAGAAAAAAATCTTGGTTACAGAGGTGGTTGGGGGAGAAGAATGAGAATGAATGAGAGTGACCTGTCACTCTAGGGAATGAATGGTGCCACATAGAAAGTGTGGGAGGGGGTGATGGAGACAGGGTTATGCTCAAAGCAATTGCTTTGACTCACCATGATTACTTCAGCTATGGAATATCTGAATAAATTGAGTAGAGAGACTGTCTATATTGAACTGTAAAACAGTTTCAGAATGAGAAAATTCAATTTTAAAGTTATACCCAGAAAAAAAAACCCAAACACCTGCCTTGCAGAAACATATCACAGAAACAGATTTTAGGGCAGCAGAATTCTTTCCTGTACAATAATTATGGCTAAGCGCTTGTTAAAAATAAAAAGAAAAGGATGTTTATCAGCCTAAGGAATGAAAGCATTTTACTTTTATAAAATGTATACTGTTTTGTAATTCTTTTCCAATAAGACTCATGTATTGTGGGGTTTACCCTTTAGCATGAGGGACCTTTTACTCCAGTTGTGATGTCTGAGTCCATTTTTTCTGTGTTCTGATCAGCCTTTTCATCGGGAGGTAACATTTGTATAATTTCCCAAAACAAGTACAGAGTAATTAATCTCCAAGTTACTGCCAGAAATGAAGCAGTCCACTTGGTAAAATATCCATGTACCCCTTGTTAGCAGGGCTCTACACTAAGGAAAGCATCTACATTTTTCTTGAGACGATAGGTAACTGAAAGCATCAGAGAACTGAGAAAGATAGAACTAATACAACTGTAGGAGGAAAAGCCAAAATCAAAATACTACCCTTAGTGTTCCATATACATGGGCTCTGACGATCCTGTGTCATTTTATAAGGTATCTGCTAAGATGCTAAGATCATGGCATCCTGTCCCCCCATCACTCTATGGCAAATAGATGGAGAAACAGTGGAAACAGTGACAGACTTTATTTTCTTGGGCTCCAAAATCACTGAAGATGGTGATTTGCAGCCATGAAATTAAAAGACACTTGCTCTTTGGAAGAAAAGCTATGACCAGCCTAGACAACATATTAAAAAGCAGAGACGTTACTTTGCTGACAAAGGTCCATCTAGTCAAAGCTATAGTTTTTCCAGTAGTCATGTATGGTGGTGAGAGTTGGACTATAAAGAATGCTGAATGCCAAAAAATTGATGCTTTTGAACTGTGGTGTTGGAGAAGACTCTTGAGAGTCCCTTGGACTGCAAGGAGATCCAACCAGTCCATCCTAAAGAAAATCAGTCCTGAGTATTCAGTGGAAGGACTGATGCTGAAGCTGAAGTTCTAATATGTTGGCCCCCGATGCGAAGAGCTGACTCATTGGGAAAAATTCTGATACTGGGAACGATTGAAGGCAGGAGGAGAAGGGGACGACAGAGGATGAGATGGTTTGATGGCATCACTGACTTGATGGACATGAGGTTGAGCAAGCTCCAGGAGTTGGTGATGGACAGAGAGGCCTGGCGTGCTGCAGTCCAAGGGGTCGCAAAGAGTCAGACACAACCGAGCAACTGAACTGAACTGACAGAGCATCTGCAGATTTTGGTAGGTAGTCCTGGAACCGGTGCCTCATAGATTTCAGGGACCATTGTAACCCATTTGTCAGCACTTATATTGTGCTGTCTAGGTGCTGTGACAAAGTCTCTTCTAGTTAGTTCCAGGCATCTGATGTGTACTGAACTACTGACACAGATGATGTTAAATACAGGCAAACAAACAAACAAAAGCACCTCTCTGTGACCACCTAACGAATATCTAAACTTGGACTGAGGATCATGAACAGTGTTCTCAAGAAGCCAGATCATTAGGGCAGTAGCAAAATGAGGGGAAATGGTATCCAGGGAATGCAATGCTTTATACCCATCTTCTTACCTGCAGAGCCATTCTGCTGAAATTGGCCAAGGCTCACTAATGTCTTCATGGTCCTGAAAGGAGGCGAGCCCAGGATACCAGGCACCCTTAGCCTGGCCCTGATTAAGGCTCTGCATTAGTATTGTGAGGAGAGATGGTTCAGGGCATTTTATCTCTATCAGTGGAAAAACAGCACAGTTGGTGCCTCACTTTCATTTCTGAAAATAGCACAGGTGATTTTTCAGCCAAATGAATTTTTATCAAAAGAGGAAACAAAGGCAGAATGTGGAGAGATGCTGATATCACCTTAAAATATACTAAGAGTTGTTTTACAATAATAAGAGAAACAGTATCCCCAGGCACTTTAGAGTCTAAAATTGGAGGTAGATCAAATAATGACAAATAGGATATTCATCCTTTAAAAAGAGGAAATGCATAAAGCATAGGGTAAATGCAAATCAGTCAAAAAGATATAAATAATTAGGTCAAGAGCAATCAGTAAAATGTATGCCAAACCAAACAATACTTTGATATTCTGGTCTGGAATGAGGATTTGGGGTTATTTTGAAAAATAACGTCACTATGACTCTGTCCAGAACTCAACAGCTGCAGAAACAGAAGTAAACAAGTCATCCTATTAGAAGACAGGAAGGTTAAAAAACAACCGAAGACTCAAAGCTCAATGAAATTCTTCTTGGTGCTCAGTGATATGGTTACCACGTATTCAATTCCCTATAGGAAAACTACAAAAGGATGTTTCTAGAGATAGGAATGCAAATACCATTTGTTCATCTGTTTGCTTTTAAATCAGATAACAAGAATGAAGATGAGGCAAAAGATGTTTTCTGTATTTGCTTTTAAAAAGTATCTCCATATTTTATATTCCATCATTTAACATAAAATCTTTTCCCACTGTCATAGGTCATTAAGTAAATGACAGATACTGCTGTTGTCCAAGCATTGCTAAAAGCAATTGAATTCCACGAGGGAGGGAAATATGACTCATTCCTTTTTGCATTTTCCCATTCCATAGTTTACATCATGTAGACATATGTATAAAGTCTTCCGTGCAAACAGCCAAATTGATTTATTCGTGCCTGGGAGTAGAATGTGGAACTTGACTTAGCTAGTTCGACTATCTTGACCAATACACCCGATAACTTTCAAATGTGTAACAGGAAAGTAACACTTTAGAATTTTTTAGTATTTGCATGTTTCATTCATTTATGTGCTAAAGTGATACTGAACTCCCAGGAAAATCAAGAACAAATTCTTAATTTGAATTTAAACATTCACATAGGAATATTAATATTGGTCACTCAGTCATGTCTGACTCTTTGTGATCTCATGGACTTAGCCTGCCAGGCTCCTCTATCCATGGAGTTATTCAGGCAAGAATTCTGGATTAGGTAGCCATTCCCTTCTCCAGGGGATCTTCCCAACCCAGGGATCGAACCGAGGTCTCCCACATTGCAGGCGTATTCTTTACTGTATAAGCCACCAGAATAGATAAAATATATTTGTATAACAGTTTTTATTTTGTGTCTCATATCTCTTGCAGGTACCTATACTTTTTGTGAGTACCTATACCTTTTGCGGGTACCTATACTTTTTGCGGGTACCTATACCTATACTAAGAGACCTATACTTTTTCTATCTGAAAGTAACACATAAGCAAAATGCTACAGAGACTCCAGAATATTATCTTGAAGTCTGTGCATTAATTACTCATTAGGAAACTTAATTTTGCAGCCCAATTTTGTCATTTAAGAAAATAATTTCTAAAAAGCAGAGAAATACCCAGTCTCCTGTAACTTAGCAAAAAATAAAATTGGTATCTTCACTTTGATTTCTCTTTTGAAATTAATTTCCACTTTGGTTTTCTTTTGCCTCTAGTGCTCTGGATGATAATTTTGTAGCATCTGGATAATTTTATGTTAACATCTGGAATTGAGAGGGTTTTTTTTTTTTTTCACTTATCTGCTGCATATAGAATACTTCTGTAAGAAATGTTATTTTCCCAGCTTCTGTTTATTCATTTCAAAAGACATGGTTAAGTGACTGTAACAGCCTCTAAAATTCCTGAGGAAACACAAAGCATGTTTAATACAAAGTCCTGCCAGTTGACTGTCTCTCCTACCAGCTTTTCCCATGGCAGAAATGGTTGAGAACTGTAGAGAAAGAGAGTTTTGAAAGGTAACAGGTGGTGTCCTTGAACACATGGGCTTTGAAATCAGGCTTGGTTTGGAATTTTGGTTTGGTGGCCAAGAGCTCTTGTAACCTTGGGCAACTCTTTGAAGTTCAGTTTCCTTATCTCAAAATGGAGAATTATAAATAAATGTCTTCTAATGTTGGTCATATTAAATTAGACAATTTATGTAAATTATCTGGATCAAGGTGGGGACTTAATAGGCGGCAACTGTTGTTAATATTACCATTTAGTTGTGTGCATTATGGAGTGCAACTTAGAATTTCTTCTTTTTCTGACCTCCTAGGGCTTTTATGTGTCTAACCAGCAGTTTGGCAATTTGTACAGATTTTTGAGAACTGTGATGGAATCTTTTCTTTTAAAAAAATTGCTCTTTGATTGGAAAGAAAAGGAAGGAATCAAGCTAGGTAAAGGCCTTATTGAGGAAGTCAGAGAACACTTCTTTCTCAGCTTCTGTAGCACAGGCTATGATGTGTGCTTGCAAAGGAACTTGAATTTTTAACCAATTCTTTAGGATTCACATACCAAAATAAAATCTATTAATTTACTATCTATTGTACTGTGAGGTATAAAAGAGTTTTATATTCATAATCATGAGTGAAATGTTGTTTAAAATGTTTTAGAACTCTTATTGGAGTCTATTATTTTATATTGATGACTTCATTATCCACTCTTCAATCTAAATGACATTTCTTCATTCCCCTACCCCTAAATATTCACTTTCAAAGATGAAATTTTGTAATCTTGACTTAGTTTAAAGAATGTACTGATGGTTCTGAACATAGCCCTGAGGAGTTAGAAAGTCTCTTGAGTGCTGTTGGGATATGTGTAGAACAAAGGCAATTAATGTAAAATCTTTTTTGTTCATTTCATTGTAAGATTTTTTGATCTCTTTGTTAAAAAATTAGCAGCTTCATTTTACATTCACAGAAGGCAGTTTTCAAAGGAGCATGAGTTAACAGAGGTTCAGAGAAATGATGTTAATAACATGGGTTTCACACATTGATCTGAAAAACCAATGCTTTTCTTTGATATTACCTTCCTTATGCTCCTATGCTATGGGTTTACAGACTTAATTTTTCATTTTTTCCCAGATACTTAGCAGGGTTGGTGCTCAATAATACTAGGTAATAAAGATGAGTGAATGAATGAAGAGATGATGAAATAAATGAATATATTACCATTATTTTTAAAGCCATGTCCCTTCTAATACCTCCACTTATTTCCAAGAAAAGTTTGTTGTATTATGGTGTACATAACACAACACCACTTTAAACTGACAAAAAGAGAGAAAATTTAATTGAACAACAAAAATTTCATTCATCTGGAATTTTACTATTTTAGTTTACTATTCATCTGGAATTAGTTAGTTATTGCAGCTGAACTCTCAATTTAGAATTTTCAGATAATTATGGCAAAAAAAAGAGAAAAATGTTAAATTGTAGAGTTTCCTTGTCTGACAAAGGACGGCTTCCAAATTTTCAAGAACATTTTCTTGGCAATGAATTCTCAGAGAACATTTTAATTCAATCCTTATGTAAAGACTTCAGATAGCAGAAAGTGCAAGATCTTCAAGCATAACTAGTACTATTACTTTTTTCTTTCTTCCACATAAGAAAGGTAAGAATATAGTCTTAAATTTTTCACTCAAGAATGATATATGTGTCTCTGAAGAATTAAATTAATATGATTCAATTTCATAGCTTTCTGACATGTGCTCTTGTGCTAAGTTGTGTCCTACTAATTGTGACCCCATGGACTCTAACCCACCAGGCTCCTCTGACATTTCCCTGGAGTGGGTTGACATTTCCCTGGAGTGGGTTGACATTTCCTTCTCCAGGGGATCTTCCCAACCCAGGAATCAAGCCCACATCGCCTGTGTCTCCTCTACTGCAGGCAGATTCTTTACCTGCTGAGCCATTGGTGAAGCCCTTATAACTTTCTGACAATCTAACTTAACCCAGGAAGAAATTCTGGGGATGGATGGGTGCTGTGTTCATCTTGATGTCACTCTCAAATGTAAAATTCACAAGCAAAGCTTTAGGGTTGAATTACTTGACAGAGACTTAAGCATCCATGTGCTTAATGAATGTTGTCTGGGTAGTCTTCTTGGTGGTTAACATAAAGAAAGAATTCCTAGCCAAGTGGAGAGCCAGCCTCCTATTACCCAGAAGTGGATTGTCAGGTGGCCTGTGGTTGGAACCAATATATTTCCCCAAGGATTACATTCTGAGTGAGAGTTGCTCATGTTTATTGATTACTTGGCACATGCCAGATACCATTCTAAGTGCTTTGCATCTCTTGACTCATAACGCTTCCTTAGTAACCTCATGCCAATGGCATGGACATTGTCATCACTCCCACTTTATGAATGAGGAAACTGATGGACAGCATCACCTTGTCCAAGCTTATACTGCTAATAAAGGACAGAGCCAGAATTGAACCCAGGATGATGTGACAGCCTGGGTGCTTAACCATAGTCATGAACTTAACCTAACTATCTGTGAATCTGTATTAGCATGTAGGCTGGACAAAAGAGAGACTTTAGACTCTCATAATAAAGAGTATGGACATGATCAGTGACTGATAAAGGGAGAAATAGCTAAAATTTTCTTTCCTTAACCATGAAAGAACATCACTGTAACTCCCTGGCTAGTATCTGTTTATGAAGAGAATTGTATTATCAGCAGATTGAGATGAAGAAAGCAAGAACTGTATCCTGAAATAGCCAAATGAATGGATCAACTTATTACATGGCCTCAGGCTCAAAAAAAGTGCTCGTCTTATGAAAATGGTTGTGGTCTAATTGACAGTGCATTGGATTTGAAGTAGAAGCTAAATATAAACACTGTTTCATTTCCAGTTCTACCACTCATGGTCTCTTTAATCTCCTCGTCTTTACTTTTTCTGGGGCCTTTGATGTGCCTTCTTAAAAGCTCAATTTTCTTATCCGTAAATTGAATAAAGATTCCTGCTCTTGCTACTCTCAAACTTTGTGGTGACAAAACACTGTATATGCATACCTTTGTGGATTCTAAAGCAATCTACAAGTGCACAACATTCAAACATTCTTACAGTAGGTGAAAGCCATGCATCCAAGTAATCTACAAGCTGTACTAGAACGGCAACCCGTTCCAGTATTCTTGCTTGGAGAATTCATTGCCGTGGACAGAGCAGCCCGACAAAGCTACAGTCCATGGGGTCACAAAGAGTCAGACACGACTGAACAACTAACACACACAAAGGAATCTAAAGTGTACAACATTCAAAATACTTATCATAGGTGAAAGGCATGCATCCAAGTAATGTACAAGCTGTACCAAGTTATTTTAGTTCAGTTAAAAAGACAAGCAGCTTATCTATAGGCCAATTTCATGGTATTTAAAGTTGGAATTTCATCATTGTAAATTTGTTCTTAACTACTCTGATTCTGTCTTTGAGGAAGCTTTAATAGACTGGAATATATGCTGAGAGAGTATAGAGTCAGAATCTCTCTAAGAATCGAAAGCTGATGAGCAACTTTGCGGAACTGTGGAAAGCATGTTATCGTTTTGAACTACTTCCCCCAAGAGTGGAAGAGAGGCAGGACTACTAGAGCCACTGATACGCTCCTGGTGGGTAATGCTGAGGTGTGAGGGATCCAGTCTAAAAATTTCTTTAAAGAGGCAAAAAGTTTTATAGCATGCATCAAGTTTTGTTTTAGTGCTTTTTAAATGCCAATTTAAAAAGCAACAGTACAAAATTATAGAACGTAATTATGTGAGGAGATCTGCATTATGATCAATAGGCCAAGACGAGAGGGAGAGTCCTCCCTTCTCCCCCTGCTCTGTCCACTACTATCAACTGTTAACAGTTTGGTGTGTATCCTCCTAGATATCACTTGTAATGCATATATGGAAATGTATAGAAAATGTATTCCTGTGTTTAGTCTCCCGGTCGTGTCTGACTCTTTGCGACCCCATGGATTGTAGCCCACCAGGCTCCTCTGTCCATGGGATTCTCCAGGCAAGAATACTGGAGTTGGTTGCCATGCCCTCCTCCAGGGGACCTTCCCAACCCACGGACTGAACCCAGATCTCTGAAATTGCAGGCAGATTCTTTACTGTCTGAACCACATGTATTTTTTTTTTCCACAAATGGAATTATCCTCTACATGTTATTTATGATTTGCTTTTTCACTCATAATGCTATAGACAGTTTTTTTTTTTCCATTTCAGCATTGGTAAATTTACATTGTTTACTTTAATTGTGATGCAGTACTTCATTGGAAAATAGGAGTCCTACAGTTTATTTAATTATATCCTCATTAATGGTTCTTTATTTCCAGCTTTTAATGATTATAAACAATGTGGTAATGGACATCTTGTACAAGTATGGTTATATTTGTCCATAAATATATCTGTAAATAAATCTGATAAGATGAATCTCTAGACAAAGGATATACACATTTTTATTTTTTTATGCACTGGTTCAGAATTGAGTGAATAAACAATAAAAAGATATTTCTAGGGGAAAAAGAAGTTATAAATTATTATAAGTTATTACTTTTATTAGTTCTAATTATATCTATGATGCGATCAACTTAAAAAACTTTGTGACATTAGTATACAAGAACTGGAAATTGTATTTTAAAGGTGTTCTATTTATAACCAGAAACTTCCAGATCCACAGGAAAATCAAATATGTCAAAAGCCTTTTTAAGTTGTTGGAGCAGATTACAGGATGTACTAGCCTGAGTCCTTCAGATACATATTTTTATACATTCAAAATAGTCAAAAGAATTTATTTAAATACCCAAAATTTCATTCTCTCCTTTTTCTCCTTTTTTCTCAAGAGTCTCTTTATAAAGTGAGACATTATTGACATGGTAATGTAAAGCTCAAAATTAAGTTTTAATGTTTTGGGATTTCTGAACCCAATTAGTGAAAATCTGTAAATGGGCTAGCATTCTTTAAGTTTTAAAAGTTTATTTTCCAGAAAATGAAGAAAAAGTCAAACTCAAATAAAACAATAGGCTTTGTTCTTCGAAACAGCATCACACATAAAAATTGACATTAGACTAATAAAATTTTGAACTGACAAGATTTTATGAGAATCATACTGACTAAAAATATGTAATTATTTTGTAAATAATAATTTTAATGGTATTTCAGATTAAATCAAGAAAAGTGAAAGAGTTTATTAAAAGATAACAATTACTATACATGGATTTTAGATATGAGTTATATGACATTACAAATCAGACCTTTCTCCACAGATTACTTTTTTTTTGTCTCCTAGTGTTGTTTTGTTTAAAGACTTATTTATCCTCCATCAAGTGGTCTTTCTAAGGCTTTTCAGCATGTCTTTTCCAATTGATTGAGAAATCTTCTTCAAGTAAATTAGTATCCTCAGCAGTCTCCATTGTCATTGGCTGTTGTGTTTGCTGTGATTTAGAACAAAGGCAGAATACAGAGAAATGTGGAAGTGACCGCTCTAGAAGAATCCAAATGTACCTGATGTCTTCTCATGCTGCTGCCTTATTGCCTTTAATAGAAAAATAGCTTTTGAACTGCAAGGATATTTTTAAGCCCCATGAATCAGTATGCTCCTTTAGCTGGACTTTTCAAAGAGACTTTTTGAATGCTGAAATGATTAACAGTATCTGAAGTGAAATTACGCAAACTGTGGTGTAGTAATAGTGGATGGGAATACATATAAGCCTAGAGGCCCCTGCTGAGCACAAGACGAAAACCTCCTTCCCCATTGTCCCTCACCGATGGTGGGCCTGGGATTTCAGAAATAATTACTTACAGAGCACTTATAAAAACAAATGACTCAGCCTCTTCACGGTGCTTGTTCTGTTTGGGGAAGTTTGTCAACTAGGCTGTTAAATTGGGAGATTTACCAATTTAATAAAAATATTTGGTATCTTTTTGAAGACCTCAGAGACTCCTACAAATACAGTTTCAGTTTCTTATTACAAACCTACTTGATACTATTGTTTTCCATATATTTTTACTTACTCTGGATATTTTAATTTAGCATGAGTCATTCCTGTAATGATTTTTTATCCTAGCTCTGTCTAGCATTATCTTCTATGTGTTTTCAGCAGTGTGTCTGCTATTCCAAAGTTCTTCCTAAACTTTTCACATTAGACCTGCAGAGCCTCATGAAACCTGGAGTAAAAGCTGAAAACTCTGGAAGGAGGTGCTAGCAAATAACCTCAATTCTGGAAATAGTATGCTTTAGAAAAATGAAATCCTCTTGTTAGTGAAGTTCTTGATTAAACCTTCTAACAACCAGTGCAAATCAATTTTAAGAAAATTATATCTGGAACCTCTAAAAACTATAGAAAAGGCTGTGGAGCAAAGAAATTAGAAGGCAGTAGCAAATTGTAAATAATATATTTTGAAATTATAATTAAAATTTACCAGGGTTAATTTTCTGAGGCATTGAGCTATTAAAGATTTATAAGTTACCTAAATCTCAAATCTCTCTGAGGTAATCGCTTCAATTGAGATAAAGGGAAGTTATCTTATTTGCTGCTTCACTGCTTAAAGCAGTATTAAAAAAATCAAATTTATGATTATTACCAATTACTATGTTTATTTGAAAATTATGGTTAACTGTTAACATGAAGAAAAGATTACTAAATGTTTTAGTCTTTCGTTAAAACTTAGAAACAGAACTTAATAAGTTTCCTATACCAGTTAATCTCTGCTTGAATATCCTGCTCAGTGTCCTATGAAAACTTTAGGTTTAACTCTATGTAATACTTTCATCATATCAGATGAAAATTTTAAATGGTTAACAGAATATTGAAGGAAATGTATATTTTTCTTTTCATCACATTTATATAGTCACCATTTATAATATGATATTGAAAAAAATCTCGTATCAGAATTGCTTCCCTATTTGTCAAATGTTCTTTCCTGAGATTGCACCAATATAGACAATGGAATTTCATTCTGGAGCACTTCACTAGGAAAATGTGCTCATTATTGGAAACATAGCCTTATTAATACTTGTGGCCCAAAGTGATAATTCAAAGAAATGGGCTCAGAATGCCTTCATGCTATTTTTTGCTTCATGCCTTTGGAAATCTTTGGGAGACCTAGTAGCACAAGACAGAACATTGGAAAACAGGATGATATATGAAGTTTACAACCTGATTTTTGTAAATGGTGCTTATGTGAACATTTTGCAACTTGTGTTTTTGTGGGGATTGAACAATGTATGGGTTTGTGGGACAGGAGTTGTGCAGAGGAGTCGTCTGTGGCAGGTACATTCCACTTGGGTTGCCTGCCGCAGCTTACCTGCACAGCTCCATGACACACACTCAGAGTTGGACTGTCCTAATTCTGTCACTTCCAGCTTGTTTACTCTTGGGCAGGTTATTTAACCACTCTGAGCCTGTTTCCTCATCAGCAAAGATGAGGAACATAGGGAAAGTGACAATGTTAGTTGATCAGTCGTGTCCAACTCTTTGTGACCCCATGGACTGACTGTAGGCTGCCAGGATCCTCAGTCCATAGGATTCTCCAGGCAAGAATACTGGAGTGGATTGCCATTTCCTTCTCTGGGGGATCTTCCTCACCCATGGATCGAACCTGGGTCTCCCTCCTTGCAGGCATATTCTTTACTGCATGAGCCACAAGGGAAGCCCTCTGAGGTAAAATTAAATGATGAAATTAGTATATAAATACCCATTTTAAAATTGTTACCACTTAAAACCTCTTAATTTGTGTGATATTTTCTTGAAATAATTGTTATATTTTGGTTAATAGTGAAGCTTACACCTAAATTCAGATGATACACCTTGACAAATTGGTTATAAATTTTGATACCAGAAGCATTGATCTTTGTTTGGGACTGTCTTTTCAAGACTATGTATAGAGTGAACGTTCCTAGAAAATAGTAATAATTGTCCCCCTGTGACATCAAGGGCAGATTTGCTTACAGCCATGGAAGATGTAAGTGGGATCTCCCTCCAGAGTAAAAGATTTGGGTTCCTTCTGCTCAGAATTCTTCACTGTAATAGAACCTGCTGGAGCTCCAGTATCAGCTGGTTCTCATTACATCTTTCTGTGTGGCAAAGTGAGGCTCAGGGACTGGCCTCAAATATGCTGATGCTCATGATACCTCCTGTACTCAGAGTGATAAAGACCCTTTTCCCGTTGTTGGAGTCTGGTAGGTCCTGCCAGCATCCAGGAAGCTGTGTCAGCCTAACTTGTCATCTTACAGGTAAGGTAAAATTGGAAAATCTTACCTTAACAGTTTATTTAGATATAATTCACATACCACAAAATTCAGAAATTGAAAGTGTACATGTCGGTTATATTTAGTATCTTCACCAAATTGTGCCACCATCATCACAATCTATTTGTAGAACATTCTCCACACCTCAAAAAAGAAACCCAATACACTTCAGCAGTCCTTCCCCTTTCCTGTGCTTCTCCCCCGCTCCCTGGCTGTCTTGAGTTGGTTAGCACATAGGTGGGGAGGGTAGAAGCAGGAGAGCAGTTAAGAGACATTTGCAGTACTTCAGGGGTTAATGATAGTGATTTAGAGCATGGTGACAGGAGCAAAAGGTGCTAAGAATTGTCTGAATAGAAGATGTATTTTTAAACTAGTGCCAATAGGATTTCCTGACCGATTGCGTCTGCCAGGAGGATTTGCAGATGAGTTTTCCATTAGGTGTGTGAGAATGAGATGAGTAAAGAATGAGTCTACAGTTTTTGGCTGGATTGACTGGAAGGACTGAGTTGCATTAAACTTGTTGGGGAGGACTGTGAGTATAGCAAATTTTGATGGGCAAGAACAGGAGTTCAGTTTTGGATATGTTAAACTTGAAATGTCTATTAGGCATTATGGAGAGGTTGAATAGGTGGCATATAGCATTCTAGAGTTCAGTTGATAAATACTGCTGAAATATATGAATCTGAGAATTTAAAACTGTAAGACTGCATGAGATCACCCAGGAAGTACATGAAAACCAAGAAGAGAAATAGCTCTAGGACTGAGCCCTGAGGCGTTTCCACCTTCAGAGGTCAAAGAGATGAAGTAGAACTAGCAAAATCAAAGCAGAAACACACAGTTTTGGACAGAGAAATTCCTCACAAGAACATTGCAAGCATTATATATTCTGTTTGTTGCAGGATGTGAAAATAATCTTTTGGGAAATGTGCACTCAGACCTTGGTGTGATTTATATAATAAGCAATGGACTATTTGATAATTCCATTTGATTCCTAAGAAAACTAAAATGTTATTTGTTATTAAGAAAAAATCAGGGGAAGGGGCTCCAGGCTCATAAAGGAGAACTTGATTAGAGTTTTCCAGAAAGGTGTAGGAAGCCCAATGTTGTTATATATTAAACAAAAGCAAACATATACTGATTTTATGTCCTTCAATCTCCACATTCCAAATTGTTATATCAAATCTTTTATATCATATATTCAAAGCTGTATCACAATGGTACATTCTTGAAATAAGATCTAAAGGATGAACTCTGAATTTAGAGACTTGCTTTGAAAAACTGTTATGATATAAATAATTTAAGTAATTTTGATCTGGCTCTTGGCTGTATTGGTAAAACTTTGAAAGACATTTATTTTTAAGTGCAGTTTCATTTCTCTATCTTCAAAGCCTTGCCAGTCAAATTTTACACATGAAGAAAAAAATAAAGCACACATCACATCATTCATATTAGTTTGTCCTCCACCATAAAGTGCCAGAATTAAAAAAAAAAAATGGTAAAACTAAGTTGGAATCTTCTGTGATGCCTAACATCTGGGTGAAACAGAAAAATATAGTTAGTCATCAATGTTTATTATCTTGATATTTTGTGTCATGGAAATGATAAATCATAATTAGCATTTCAATTTGTCAAACAGATGTTTATTGAAATACAAACACAACCTATTCCAGAAGCTGGAAGGACATTTTAGATGACCCATAATTGTTCTTCTGCTTCTCAAAGTTAAAGAGAAAAATAATATTAACATCATTCATCCAATGATTTGTAAAGATAGGGGAAATTATTTTATAAAATGAGACTATACAATAAAATGATACTGTGTTGAAATTAACTCATTGTGTTTTAATGACATTAATGACTGAAAACAGCAGAAAGAATTATATATTACATTTAAGATTCAAGCATAGTGTATATTTTTGTCAGGTTTTCTTCTTTTAACTCTATCTGTTTTTAAATAAGTGACATTGCCATAGTAAACCCCTTTCCATCATAAATGATTATTTGTTTTCAATGGGCTAACAAGTATTTGATTTGACAAGTGAAAAGATTTCTCAAGTAAATTCTCTTTGCTTGCCAGTTTCTTTCTTAAATGTTTAATATTTCCCAAAGGCTTTCTGTTGTTGATTCTTTAAGAATACTAAAACTGCAAGGAGTTCTGTAATTCTGGGTAGTGGAGGGGAAATGTAGGCAGGCTTTGCTAGCTGTATCTTTCTCTATTTCCAATTTGAATTTTTTATTTCTATCCTGACTTTTAATTTTTGTGATTCAGTTTTCTTTTCCCCAATAACCTTTGTTTTTGAGGTAGTCGTCCTCCTACCACTTAAAGAAAAACTTCAGGAATAGACAAAAACGCAAGGAGTGTTAAAATGATTAAGGAGAAGACACTATTGTTATAAATAGAATGCTGAAAATAATTATTTTGTAAGAGCAACATTCATTTGGGTATATAAACTCTGTAATGCTTAAAAAAAAAGTTTTCATGAGTTTGTTGACCTACAGACATACTGTATTTTTATTTAAAGGAGGAATGGCATTGCTGGTGGTATATGTGCACTTCTGTAGAGATTATAAACTGATGGTTTATATAATTCATGATGGTGTTTATAAGAGAATGTTTTCTCTTCGTCAATGCCATTTTTCCTAAGTGGACTACAGGAAGGAAATGGGGATTCACAATTGTGAAGGAAGAGATTCTGGTAAATACAAGGTGGTAATTTAAAATTGAGAGTAATTTTTATTTAAAATATGACATACTTTTGAGTCCCAGTTAAAGGGACTTTAAAGAAGCTGAAGTATAGATGTGGCAGTTGAGAGGAAAGGCTACTTCTGCTATAGTGAATTACTGGAAGATGGAAAGGTCATGAGATAAACCAGTGAAAGAGCTCAATTATGATAGAGAAGAAAAAGAAAGGGAGAGAAGGTGAATTGTTAGGAAAGAAGGAATGAATATTGATCAGATTTTCAGAAAAATCTATAAGTAAACAACAGCCCATACTAATGCCAGTCATAGGCCTAAGTTTTTTGAAAACTAGTTCTATTTCATTGTGAATAAAGCTGTTCTTTGAAGCATGGCCTTTGGGGTCTCTGGGCCTGGGCTATGGAGTGTGATGATTGGATAAGAGAAGTCTATATGTCATCTTTCCACATTAGGTAATCAGCCTAATGGGGATGCCTATAGATAAGATTTCAGAAATTCTTCTTTGTGTCTCTCAAAAGGCTGCCATAACTAGTCATGTAATAAGCAATGACATCTCCTATTAATGAGTCTATGTTTTAATAGGCACCTCATCAGACTTAGAGATACTGAAGATGGCAGGGATGCTGATAGTGGTGGGACATGGAAAACCTAGAGAAAAGATAGAGAGAAGTCTATGATGAGAGAGAAAAGGTAATTTTGGAATGGAGAGATTGGAAACATTGCATTCTGGTCTTGTGACTATTCACCAGACTTACAGTGTTCTTGTATTTCAGGGAACCAAGTTCACAGCTGTTAGAACTAAAAAGGCAGCATAATCATGTTACATATCATTAGGTATCTTAGGTATCATTAGGTATCATGTTAGATATCACTAGGTATCTTAGGTATCATAATTATAAACTATCTCAAAATATTTAATGTTAACTTTTTATTTTGGAAATATATATAGTAAGAGGAAAGAAGAAATGAAATAGTCTGGTTGCCGTTTCTCATTGGAGCCAGTTTAGAAAGAAAACAAACCAAAAAAATTCTTAGGCCCAACAGTGACATTTATAACAATTTTCCTAATTTACTCCTTTTCTCTTTTGCTAAGGAGGAACAGTTGTATTTTTGTCATTAATAGAAAAGGGAACAGTGCCTAAACAGCCTATTATAAATTCTTCTGGGAAAGCATATTACAAATAATTGAAAACAAACCTGATTCTGTGAACTTGGCAGCAAATGTGTAACAGAAAGCAATTCAGCCCTGGCCCCTAGATGATTGATTAAACGTTTTATTCCCTTTACCTTTCATTCATGCTGTGTTTGTCAGAGGAAAGAGAAAAGGGAGTGTTGCAAACAAAATCCACTTTAAGGAAATAACTTAGGATAATGATCAATGACCTCCAATCAGCCCTTTATTTTTCTCAGGTTTTAATGTCTCTGAATATTCATTATGTGTGGGCTCCTGCAGAAACTGAGTCCTTGAATTTTAGCACCCTTCCCGCCACCCCACCACTCCCCGCCGACACCCCCAGCTAATCAACAGCACAAGCTGTATTTGAGCTTCTTTGAGGGCAAGGCCCTGCAGCTTCCTGTGGTCAGTTATTAGTGTGAGTCTAGCAAAGGAACAAGAACACTATGTACTCAGTAAATCTGCAGAAAACCTCCTCTTCCGGTTGTGTGGGAGGAGAGGTCCCTTGGTACATTCTGTTTCTTTGAAGGGACTAGAGATCTGTTGGTGCTACGCAGATGTCAGGGGTGCTCAGAGCCAACATCTTAACAAACCTGGCAAATAAATTATTGTGATCCAGTTCTGTAAAGAATAATGGTAGGAACCTGAACTTAAGCTACTGTTGACATGGATCATATTTGTTGTTCAATAAAGAGTGTAAAATTAATACCAAACCTCTTCAATGAAACATTCCCTTAACACCTTGATATTTTCAAATGATATCTAGTCATCTGTGTACATCACAGTACTATGTTGCAAACCTGGTGACTACAACAAAATTTTAAGTATGATGGCACACTTATAGAGTCTCTGCCTATATCAGATCCTCTTCCTCTTCATCCTGCTCTTCTCAAAAACTACTGCTCAGATGTTGGTAATTCTGCAGCCTCTTCTTCCCATAGCCGTTGTGTTGGCACTTGGTTACCTGCTCTGTCCTCAGCCCCCAAAGCTGTCACATTAGTTAGGGGGTGGGAACAGCACTGAGCTGGAGGGGATAGAAACTGCAAAGTTCTGTGATCATTCTTTCTCTTAATTGCTTATCTGAAATTGGTGATGAGCTAGGAGGCAAAACACAGGCAGAGGTCCTGCTCTTTCTTCTTGATGCATAGTTTCCCACTGAAGTTCAGTATTCTCAGCACTTCCAGAATCACCTCTCCATTGTGAGTGGGAACTTTATCACTACTACCTCCTTTGTCTGAGACTATTCCCAGGTGGTGCTAGTGGTAAAGAAACAGCTTGCCAATGCAGGAGACATAAGACATGCTGGTTCAATCCCTGAGTGGGGAAGATCCCCTGGAGGAGGGCATGGCAACCCACTCCAGTATTCTTGCTTGAAGAATCCATAGACAGAGGAGCCTTGTGGGCTACGTACAGTCCATGGGTTTGCAAAGAGTTAGACATGATTGAAGCGACTTAGCCCGCATGCAGATTGCTGATAGGTAGCTACTGCAAAGGGCACAGCACATCCTACTTAGCAGAGACACAACCATTTGTGTTATTTTCCATACTCTTTTGAAAGTAACAACAACTAACAATAATTTTTCCTGTGTGCCAGGCATTTTCCATTCAGGTTGCATGAATTATCTTCTTTAGCAAACAACATAATAAGTAGATATTATTATTCTTACATGCCTTTTACAGAGGAAACTGAGGCAGAGAGCGATTAAGTCAATTGCCCAAATTCACATAAGTAGTAAGTGACAGAGCCAGACTTTGAACCTGGCAGTCTGCCTCAACATATATGATCTTCAACTGTGATTAACTGAACACACAGAACACATGTCCACACATTCATTCATACAAAGCACCAGAAATGTTATTAGCCCAAATTAAAAAACCATATATATATATATATATATACGTATATATATACATATATACATATATATACACACACACACACACAAAATCCTTGTAGTCTTACAGGCAGACTCAATGATACTCAGATTTACACTTCCACTGAAATAAAAATCCTTCTGTAATCTAAGTATAAAATTTTGCTCGGTAAGAAAAAACAACTTCTTTTGTTAATTATTTTACTCTTTGTGTAATGAAAAATCTTAGGATTGGAGAGGTGAAATCTGTAGTTTCTTCTCACAAATCTAAGGCTACAGGCCATATTTAAAATAATAGAACATGTAACTTCGCTTGAAAGCATAGAAACGTGCTCAACTGTAGATGGACAGTTTCTCTGTAAAGATGAAATAAAATGAAGCAGAGCAAGAATAAGAAGCATGGAAGGTGAGTGGAGAATAAGCAAAGCTATTAAGAAGACATCAAAAAATTAACGATGTGAAGGCAAAAAAAAAAAAAGAGAGAGAGAGAGAGAAAGGTGGCAAAAGAAAAGAACATTCAGAGAATGAGCCTGTCCTTGCACTGGTGAGAGGGTGGTGTGGGTAGGCAGTCCCCCTAGAGTAGGAGACTAATTTGCATACACAAAGGTTAGGGGTGTTAGACATAGGGCTAACTTAGGAGGCATGCTCAATCTTAAAGACCTTGTGCTATGTTCAGTCCCATCCCATCCCTAAGTATTTCTATGTTTCTGTCCTTTAAAGTCTCTGACATCTTGTGGTTTAACATTGAAACTTTCTGAACATTAAATTAATTGAAATTGCTAATGACCATCCCCACGTGCCCTTCTATGTAAGTGGAAAAAAAAAGTAATGTATCTTTACATACTTCATTATATACTTGCAACATACACACACACATTTCTTTGAGGAACCCTTGAGCCAGAGAAAGAATGAGAGGCTGCATTTCTTTTTCAAGTACACATCTAGGTTTTGTTCCAATCTGATGACGCAGGATCTGGCTTTGTATCTAGACCTCTTGCTCCAAGATTTTATTTTAATTCTAAGCAAGTGTTCCCACACAGGGACTGAAAACAAAACAGGAAAATGTTGCTTAAGTTTTCCTTTGTGCTGTTATTATATGTCTTTCAAGTGTACTGATTGTTCTGTCCCACTAATGTAGGTCATTGTACTCTCAGTTGCTTTTTTTTTATATTTGGAACTGTCTCTATCAGTCCTCCACAGTAAGGAATAGCATGTTAGTTTCACAGATATTTAGTTTTGATATTAACATATTATCTTCCCCTTCTCTCTATAACTTGAGATTTTAGTACTCCCTACATAGTAGAAATTGCCATGAAGCATAAATTAATTTCTTTTGCATACCAATACGTGGTTTTTATTTACAAAGATACTTATACTAAACCTGTCATAATCAATTTCAGTTATTATGATGTTAATAAGACCTTAGGTGTTGGTTCTTTGAAGAACAATGAATACTTTAGTCTTCAATTCTTGACAGGTTTTGATTCTGGTTTTATTAATATAGAGCTTTGTTCCATTTACCAGAAAGTTCTCTACTGCTGTAGATCAATGCCAGGAGACCTGATCTGGACCCCAGGTCTGGGACTGTCCCTCTGTTTAGTGATCCTCTGTGCTTTATTATATTTCATTCTTGCCCTTTTGCAGGAGCCTAGACATCATCTGACCTGGGGATGGGTCCTGAGTGGTGACCTAGGGCATGGTAAACCATTTACCCAAAGAACTCTAGAATGGATAAAACTAGTAGGATAAACTTGGTTCAACTTCATGGAAAAAAATGAAGTTTTTCACTAGGGAAATGAATTTTTCACTAGGGAAAGTGAACAAGCTAGATAATTCCAGAGGAGGAGCAGGATAATAGAGAGAAAATGAAGTTAAAATACCGGTGTCAGTCACAGACAGGTTTGGAATGGAAGTGAGACAAATAAATAATGGAGGGAGTGCATGGAGAAGATTGTATCACCAATGGTAAGCTTAATGTTCCTGCAAGTCTTCAAATAGTGCCTGGATAACCAGCTGTTATTCATTCAACAAATGCTTATTAAACCCCTACTCTGTGAGATAGTGAAATAGTGAGCTGAGGAACTCAGCCAATGAGGTTGGACTAGAATCAAAACATGCCTTGGCTATATGAGCTTAGCCATGCTTGTTAACATTTCAATGTTGGTTTTCTCTTTAAAAAAGAGATCATAATAACACCAATCTCATGAGATTGTTGTAAGCATTAAGTGAGTTAATACTTTATGAGTTAGTACACACAGATCACCCGCAAGAGTCTGTGTGTTTAAATCACTTCAGTTGTATCCGACTCTTTGCAACCCCATGGACTGTAGCCCACCTGCCTCCTCTGTCCATGGGATTCTCAAGGCAAGAATACTGGAGTGGGTAGCTATGCCCTCCTCCAGGAGATCTTCTGACCCAGGGATTGAACCCATGTCTCTTTTATCTCCTCCATTGGCAGGCGGGTTCTTTACAGCTAGTACCACCTGGGAAACCCACTAGAGTGTCTGGTATCCAGTAAATACACAATATAACCACTATTGTTTTCATATGTAAGCTCCTGGATATTGCAGAGCAATTTCTTAAATAGCTATGAGGTGGGAATAGATGCCTAATGGTTTATTCTCTCAGTCTGTCTTTGGTTGAGGCACACCCAGAACAAAATTTGGAGCAATGCAAATGTTTGAGGAGAGTCAAAGAATTTTTCTTCTTGTGGTTTTCCCCTCATGCTCTTCTCTGAAGCCACTCCTCTTAGATTCTTTCCTTGCTGTGAATTTCAGATGATGTCTCTATCTCTGTAGAGTCTTAGTTTGACAGCACAAAGATTTAGTAATGACATCTGCATTTGATACAATTTAAATGAGATATTCCCAAAACAGACTGAGGAAACTCATTTTGACAATTTTTCTTTTGTCCATGCAAATATTGTATACTTTAACTGGAGGAATAAAAACACAAATGATAAATGAAAAGTTTGTAATTTGGAGTACTTATATAAGTTGTTATTTGAAAATATTTATTAATTTTAAAATAAATGTAAAATGAGCTCATGTGATTCAAGGTTCTTTTAGAGGAAAAAAGGTGATATTTATATTTAGTAATTATTTCCTTTTTTTGAAAGCTTCAGGATCTTAAGTGTCATTGTTTCTTTTATACATCATGACCAATGGGGTATTTTATTCAATTATGATGGATTACATGTCACCCATCTGGACATGTTCCAGATGTAACTAATCTAAGATCAAAGTACTTAGAATTAAGTGCTTTGCTGAATTGTTTTGACTTGAACAAAGCAAGAAGACCTTTTTGAAGGAAGGACCATACCAATTTTGAAACTTTGAGAAAATTGGAACTCCTAAACTAACTAAGAATTTGCTTCTATTTTTGATCTTTCCAAACCACTTAGCCCTTTTATATGTTAATTCCATAGGAGTTAGAAACTACTACCACATGAAATCTGGTATTGGTATAAAAACAAATAACTCTAAATAACTCTTGATACAGACAGAGATATAGAGATATATAGAGAGACAGAGAGGCTGAGAGACAGAGAGAGGTGCTTTTCTTTGATCAAGAGAGAAGCTATGCAACCTTTAGAGCACAATGTTTTAACTAGTTTCACTAGGATAGGAGAAAAATAAGAACAAGATGACCAATACATTGAAGAAAACTAATTTTCTTAATCTACTGCAGTTTGTTAACAACCATTGCTTTGGCAGTGATAAATCTGCATAAATGTTTCTTGGATGGAAAGGAAATGCTTTCATCCAGAAATAACAATTTCAAGAATTGTAATTCCAAAGAAGAGAAAGAAAGCAATTTAAGTCTCAGGGACAACTGGAACCAGTTCAGTTCAGTTCAGTCGCTCAGTCGTGTCCAACTCTTTGCGACCTCATGGACTGCAGCACGGCAGACTTACCTGCCTATCACCAACTCCCAGAGTTTACTCAAACTCATGTCCATTGAGTAGGTGATACCATCCAACCATCTCATCCTCTGTTGTTCCCTTCTCCTCCCACCTTCAGTTTTGTCCAGCATCAGGATCTTTTCAAATAAGTCAGTTCTTCACATCAGATGGCCAAAGTATTGGAGTTTCAGCTTCAGGATCAGTCCTACCAATGAACACTCAGGACCAATCTCCTTGAGGATGGATTGGTTGGATCTCCTTGCAGTCCAAGGGACTCTCAAGAGTCTTCTCCAACACCACAGTTCAAAAGATGCCATGATCTTAGTTTTCTGAATGTTGAGTGAGCTTTAAGCCAAACTTTTCATTCTCCTCTTTCACTTTCATCAAGAGGCTCTTTAGGTCTTTGCTTTCTGCCATAAGGGTGGTGTCTTCTGCATATCTGAGGTTATTGATATTTCTCCTGGCTTCGAGCACAAGCTGGAATTGGAACCAAGTAGATGTCAAAAGGCAAATATTTTATGGGAGAGTGAAAGACTGTTAAGACTTAGTTCAGGGTACATTTGTCAGTGATACAGTCATATTTCTTAAAGAGTTCATTAAGCTGACATTTCCTTGTATTCTTGGAATAAGTTAGTTAAAGGAGTTAATATCATGCACAGTCTTCAATATTTTATATATTAAACTATTACTTTTCCAACATCATAGTAGTCATCAACCTTGGAAGTGTAGTTGTTTTTGTTGGGCTTATAAACTTCTAACAATAGTGTGATATTTATTAAGGACTTTTCAAAATAATTCAGTACATTGTGCATGAAAAGAAAATCTTTCCAATTCTGATAAATAGGAATATTGAGGCACCTAAGGATATACAAGTATATTATATTATTATACCAGATATATATATATATAATATAAAAAATGTCTCTATTAGTGACTTAAATAATATTTTTGATGATTCATCCAAATATTTGGACTACAGGAATCCCTATATAATGTTTTTTAGGTACTTGAATTATTATACCCATAGTGAGATTTATCGAAGTATGGCAAATAAAATATGTACTAGAATTCTTGATGTGAATCCAATAAATCCAATTAAAAAGATCAGTGAAATATATACAAAGTCAAAATTTAAATAATATACACAATGCAACAGTTGTGAATGTTTGAAGAGTTAATTCATTGGAAATTCTATCACAATCTGTAATACTTAGGCACTGATGATTATTCATTCAAATTATTGAATCTATTATACACTATTCATTAGTTTAATCAGTAAAACTGTACTGTAAATAAGACAAAGTTCCTATTCTTGGCAGACAGAATAAAGTAAATGGGCAGTGATAATAGCAGAGCTTGGAGAATTCATAGGAAAAGTCCTAGACAGCCATGGAACTATCCATGGAAGAAAGAGAATTGACATCTTAGCTGAGACCAGAAGGATGTGTAAAGTACATCTGTGCTAATGAGAGCAGTAGGGAGACATAAAACACGTTTGACAAAGGCTCAGAAATGAGAGAGATTTATGACACAGAAGGGAAAGTGAAAATAATTCAGTGACCTGGAATGTATTAATAGTAAGCATCTAATAAATATTTCTGAATGAATGAGAGACTGACTGACTAAACGAATGAGTGAGAAATATTGAAGTGTGAAGAGGTAGACCAGAGATAAAGTTTTGTAAGCATGTGTGTTAGGCCTTCAGAGAATTTCATTTTCTGGATATACAAATGAACAGTATTTGAGTGAATAAGAATAACCAGAAAACAACAATCATTAGTTGGAGGAAATAAAATATGGGGGAAAAAAATGAAAAAAGGACTTCAATAAACTGTGCCTGATAGAACTGGAAATAATGGCCTGAAAAATGGTTATAATACCGATTTTCTCACTAAGATCCTAAAGATTCTCAAAATATTATTTATTTACTTTTGGCTGTCCTTTGTCTTTGCTGCTGCATGGGCTTTTTCTCTAGTTGTAGTGAACAGGGGCTACTCCCCAGCTGCAGTGTGCAGACTTCTCACTGGGGGGGCTTCTCTTCTTGCAGAGCATAGGCTTTAAGGCTCTTGGGCTTCAGTAGTTGCAGCATGTGGGTTCAGTAATTGTGGTGTCTGGGCTCTAGAGCACAGGCTCAATAGTTGTGGTCCACAGGCTTAGTTGCTCCATAGCATGTAGGATCTTCCTGGATGAGGGATCCAACCCCTGTCATCGGTATTGGCAGGTGGATTCTTTACCACTGAGCCACCAGGGAAGCCCCAAGAACCTAATGATTCTTGATAGAGAAATCTCTAGCCTGAAATGTTTAAATTTTTATTAACTGGTTTTATACATGACATTTTGTAAATTGTATTATTTATCCAGTATATTTTTATTACCCATGCATTAATTTTCATATATTCATATATTTTCATATTTTTAAGACTTTAAAAGTATTGCATTGATTTGGAAGAGTTTTAAAAACAGCACTGAAACTTTTCTAATGAGATAAGAAAGGTTATTTTTCAATAACTATTTAGTTGTATATAATAAACATAATGATAACCCATAAAGATAATATATTTATTAATAAAATTTCCTTCTAGAGACAAGGTAGTATGTAACTGTTAATTAACTTTATTAATAGCTATTGCATGTTCATAGGGTTTAAAGAATCTATAGTTTAAATATACTGTTGTGTTTTCATGGACTCTAGTATAACTAAAAGCACATCAATTTATAGTTTGGACTATGAAATAGAATATCAATGGATAGATTTGTTTTTCTTGTGCTAAAATTAAGTCGAATAGTCCTTAAGTTGAAATACAATGTCTTATGACATGTGTGTCTTTCTCAGCTGAAAATAGCCTGTTGAAATAAAACTTAAAGTTAACTAATGTTTAACTAATATTAGCAAATATAGTAGACCTTGATGTAAGTAAATTGCAGATCAAAGCTGTTAATTCCTAATTATCTCTAAATCAACTTAAAATACTTTGACAGAAAATGATATAAAGGATTACTGACTTTAATTTCATACTATGGAAATACCATACTCAAAGATTTACTCATATAAAAACAGAAAAAATGATTAATTATTCTATGAAATTGATCTTCAAGTAGGAGCCTAGTTAAATATTTAGAATTTATGTTTCTTTATCCAAATACTTTTACTTAGCAATTATTTTTTAAAGGTGCTGTACTGTTTTCTGGGGATATATCGGTTAACAAACTAGATTAAAAATCTTGAAATGCTTATGACTTGTGCTCTAGAGAGTGGAGAGAAATAATCAACAAAGAGGTAAATCATATTCATGGTATGTTAAGAGGAAACATACTGTGGAGAAAAATGAAGCAGGTAGAGGAAAATAGTGAGTGTTAGGATGGAGTTTGCATTGTAATTAGATAGTCTTGGAAGGACTCACTGAAAAGGCCTAATCTAAGCAAGATTTGAAATGAGAAAGTGAGCATTACAGTATCTGGGAGAATAACATTCCAGGCAAGGGACCCAAGTTTAAAAGCCCTGAGGTAAGATCCTACCTGGCATGCCCAGACAAAATTGGCAGCCTGGTGGGAGCAGTGTGGATGGGGGAGAAAGTAGGAAAAGAGCTCTAGAAAATCATTGTTTTCTTCTTTGGCAGTTTTAGTGGGTAGGGATGGGGCGCTGACATTGCAGACAGTATAGGATCTCTCAGTTCATTGTAAAAATTTGGCTTTTATTGACAATAAAATAGAGAAGCACTGGAAAGTCTTACAGAAAAGCATGACATGACCAGGGTTATAGTTTATAAGGAATATTTAGAGAGCTCCCTGAAACAGATGCTGACCTCAACACAATTTGAAAGCCCATTTTTGAGGCACCAAATGATGAGGAGAGAATAAAGGCTTTTGTTCTCATTCAGGAAATAATGACTTTTGGGTAGTTTGATGGTGATGAATGTGGTTATAGCATGAGGCTTGAGATGAGAAGGGGCCTCTTTTGCAATGGTTTACACCATTTTCATAAAGTTGATCAGCTTTTAGCTCTTGCATGAACCTATTGAAGAGGAATTTCTTTGCAGAAGTTATTGAAGATCATCTGGCAAACAGAAGGAAAGAAATCATAGACCAACTTGCAGTATGAGTAAGAGCTGGCTTTGTTTGGTCTGCAGCATTTTAAATTATTAATGCTAAACTTGTGGTTTTTGTTTTTAAGAAATACAGAGAGTAAATTGATGGAAACATTTACCAAAAACTGAGGGGAAAAAAAAAACCCACAAAACAAAAGCAAACAAAAAAAATGTCTGCTATGTTGCCAGAAAACTCCTAAGGAGCTAAGAGCAGTAGCAGAGTGACCTGTTCAGATCATTACTGTAGTACACAAGTTCAAGATGATGAAAGCCTGGACCAAGGTGGCTTTAGGGGAGGTGGTGAGAAGTGTTTGAATGCTGGATATGTTTTGAAGGTAAAGTCAACAAGATTTGCAGAAAAACTGGTTGTAGGAAGAAGGAAAACAAAAGCAGGCAAGCATGACTCCAAGTTGTGAGTCCTGGGTAGTTGTAAGGATAAAATTATTTAATGAGATTGGAAACACTGGGAAATGAAGAATAGAACTCAATTTGAGATACAAGTTTGAGGTACCTATTAGACAGTCACATAAAGGGATTAAGAAGGCAGTTGGATTCTGCATCTGGACCTCAGGAGGAGAGATCAAGCCTGGAGATGTTGAGTGTGGGAGGCATCAGTATAGATGACATTTAGATCTGCAAGCTTTGGTGAAATCACTATGTGGGTAAGTCTGGATTGAACAGAAGATAAGGCCAAGGACTGGGCACTGTGGTATTCCAATTTTAGAAAGTTAGGGAGGAGAAAATGTAGTAAGTCTTGAGCGGGATTGAGAAGAGGTAGCTGAAGATGTAAGAGGAGAAAAAAGACAGTGTGGTGTCCTGGAAATCAGTGGAACAATCAATTGTTTCAAATACTGCTATTAGATCAAGTATGATGGAGGCTGAAAGTTGATCATTTGGGGGTTTCTGTTGACCACCTAGAGCCGGAGTCAGAACGTTTGTTTGCTTGCTTTGTGCTGGAAACACAGTGATACACTGTCACCTTTTCTTAACCTTCATTTCGGCTCACTCCCTGTCTCCAAAGATATACTTTCTTTCTTTTTTCCCTCCCACTGGATAAAATACAAGCGATTAGGTTCATTTTTCAGAGTTTTTATTGTGATCTTATTCTCCTTCTCTGAACTAATATATTAATTATGATTAGATCTAAGAAGTTCCTCAAGTCTTAGCCACTCATTTACATACACATTCTTTGACCACACCTATAGATAGTTGATCTCATCCTACACATATGAAAATTATTGTTATATCTCCTGATGTCTCCTTACTCTCACACTGTTGTACCAGTTTCTTTGGCACACCTAGAAATTGATGAATCAAAGGGGATTTCAAAATGTTCATCAAGTTGTCAGTTTCATCTACTTCCATTTCTCATTTCAAAGAGTCTTATCATTATTAATGATCCTTAAGTAGCCTTCATTCTTTCACCTATCCATTTACTCAACAAACTTGTATCACTGGGAGGGGTATTAGGAATGTAGCTCTTCCAGTAATCTAAAGCAAATGTAGTAATATAATTAAAAAAACATAATAATAATAATATGAACATAATTACCTAGACTAAAAATCAGATTACTTGCTTCATAAATCATTTTTAGTTAAATTCTAATCACTAAGGTAAAAGTACCCATAGAGGCCCCCAAATCTTAGCCATCTGCAAGTAAATGTGATTTATATGGCATCCTTATACTAAAAAAAGATAATGGTTTCGATGGGTAGAGCATAATATTAATTTGGTCATTTGGTCATAAAAAGAGATTTTTTTTTTCTTTTTATCTACAAAAACTAATTTCAGAGAAGAGTAACTTTTAAATCTAAGAACCAATTGTTTAATCAGGCTGATATTTTCAGTTGGAATGAATTCCTTTGACAGCTTGAACATATATCCACTGACATGTCTGTAATGGAAATCATTTCAGAAGATGCTAGACTGACACAGACTTCCCATGGCCTCGCAGCAAGACAGTGGTAGTCTTGAGGAATGATACTTTTCATCTTTTTGAAGATAGACACTCTCCAGTTGTCACCCCACAGGAAATCAGGAAGCATGCTAAACTCCAGTGGACTTGGAATTACACAGCCAAGTGCCAGTGGAAATAGCCTATCCAATATTATGATTTATTTTGAAGGAGAGTTTAAAAAAAAAAACAGAAAAGGAAAAAAATGGAAGTAAGCTGCACGCAACATGGCCAAACAGCTGTCTGGTTTTCTGTCTCAGAAACAGCTTGGAACTAACTATTCTCACAAGATCTCTTGGCAGAGTAGCTTGATGAAAATACCAAAGCTGTGAGGAGAAGTGTTCTTTTGCTGAATCCTTTCTGTAGCTATCATATGGTGTATGATATGATTTAGGTGTTCAAATTTAGGTGTTCAAACCTAAATTCTAACATATGCACCATTTTTTTAGAGTTCCTTTATGTTTAAATGAGGCACTTATTCCATGTACAGAACAAGTGCAGCTCACTGTAGCATTAACACCAAATAAACCTTAATAGTTTTTAGAAACGTTAATCCTAGACATGTTCTGATTTCCTTTTTTCAAATGGCTTTTTTAGAAGCAGTCAAGGAAGAGCTTGATAAGACAAATTTAAGTGTGAATTCAAGGACACTGGTGATTTTTTGGGTGCCCAAACTAATCTCTAAGAGGAACTCATTTTAGCTGCTGTATACATCTATTTATTCATTCTTTAATGGATACCGTCTTAAGTAATAGAGACAACTTGATTTTAAACACATTTCTGGCTCACCTGCTAGATGCCAGAACTGTGAAATATACAAGATCTATGTTACTCTTCAAATGTTCGGTGTCAGAGGGAGGACGTTCAGCATTTCGAGATTCATTATTTTAGGAGACCTTGAATTTTATCATCCTCAAATGTTGATTAAGTGAATTTATTTTTTATTAAGTATTCAAAGTAGAGTCAATTAGCTGGGACATTTCATATTTTTATCACGAGGCATTTTGAGTCTATCCTTTGTGACATCAGAATTAGTTTCTCATCTCAGAGCTTGCTGTGTTTATTCCTCTAGTGACTCAGTAGTTTATTGGCAGTCAGTCTGTAAAATGCTCTCGGGGATTATCTAAATGCAGAATGTTAGGAATGGAAACACATATTACTTCTCCTGTCAAAAAAAATGTAATTAACACACATGATATATCATCTTGCAAAAGTAGATGAAAATTCCACTGGGTGACCTCAAGTCACAGTTTCCAGTGCACTTACAGACTGTCATGTTTCTGAATAGCTCCCAGCCCAGGACTCTTTTCTTCTTGTAATCCTGTCTCTTTAGCCTCCTGTATGTGCATACACACAGTATGTGCATGTGTTCAGCCCAAAACCCACCACTCAATTTCAGTTTCTTTAACGGTTTTGATTTGATTTGGTTTATTGCATAGGTAAGAATGCATTAACAAAGTACAAAAAATTGAATGTACTTTTTCCTATCTGTATTTTGAGAGTTTCCTCATTGTTTTGTGTGGTACACATAATTCACTGTATAGATGTATAATTTATTTAACCCATCTCTTATTGATGAATATTAGGTTCTTTCCAGTCTTTTGCTATTTTCAAAAAATATTATAGAAATTTGGTGCATTTTTACATATCACTAATTACATGTTAATTGTATACACACACACACATACATATATATTAATAAAACATTTGTGTAGTGTAATTTCCCAGAAGTGGAATTTCTAAGTAAAAAATTCTGTGCATTTGTAATTTTGACAGGTATTGCTAAATTCACCTTTATAAGGATTTATACCATTTTACATTCAACCTGTAAATGTGTAACAATTGCTGTACCCCAGGGAGTATTATTAATATTTTAGGATTCAACAACTTGAAAAAATGGAGAAAGCTTTTAGAGTGGATTTAATTAAGAGTTCTGTTATAAATGAGGTTCACTATCTTATCAGAAGTTTAATAGCCATTTCTGTTTCTTTAAATAGTTACATCTTTTGTCTATTTTTATGTTATGTCATTGGTATTTTTTCTTGTTGATTTATAGAAGTTCTTTAAGCATTATAAAAATAATTCCTTTATCTGTGACAGAAGTACTTCTTATTTTATATAATGGTTTACCTCCCCCGTACCCCCATTAGAATTTTCTGCTCTTGAAATCCCTGTGAGAGCATGTGGGCCTCAATTCACCTTTGAAGGATAATCATTTCTCTGATTTTTCATGGAAAATGGTATGGTTACATTTGATTTCTTCTGGTGTCAATTTTGCAAAATTATTTTCCTAAAGAATATTCCATTCTACTCAAGTTTTAATATATTTTCAAAGAGCATATTTTTCATAGAATGTGTGATAGCCTTGGTAAATTTTGCCTTCTTAAGCTATCACTTTCTAAAAAAGTAATAACAAAAGCCACCTTACTGAAATGTCTCATTGTGATTGGAGATTTGTGTAATTTTTCTGGTAATGTGTCGATTTTTACTCTCTTTATATATTTTAAGGCAATATAATTAGATACTTTCAAGCTCAGAATAAAAAGAAATTCGAGTTCCTGATTTCTTGTTTTTGTCTGATATTTTGTTTTCTGGTTTCCCACCAGAAAATATATGGGAATATATGCCAGAATCTTAAATAATTTTTGGTTGCAATAATTTTCAGAAAAAGAATGACTGATTTAAGAATTTTTGGAAATCCTAGGAAGTTCAAGTAGATGCACTGACTTGGAACATAGAAATATAATTAATTGCAGTATATAGAAAATGCCTGAAATAGAAACAAATAAATTGCAGGTACATGTACATTCATAATATTTCTCAATTACTTCACTGCATTCTAGTACATATGAACCTGTATCTGCCTAACTGAGAGAAGGGGAGCTTGACTGTTGGTCTAAGAAAAGTTAAATAAAACCAGATATGTAGGTCTTGGTAACCTTAATTGTTAAATTATTTCCCAAATTGTGTAGATTCATATTTCTCTGATCAATGGGAGACCGAGTGCTGATGATCCTTCTCCTGAACTGCTAGAATTTACCTCTGCTCGTTATATTCGCCTGAGGCTTCAGAGGATCCGCACCTTGAATGCCGATTTGATGATGTTTGCTCACAAAGACCCAAGAGAAATTGACCCCATTGTCACCCGCAGAGTAAGTTATGAGGAATCATATTGGAATCTGTGAATAATATTGGGCCTATTGTTTTAATAGTCTGTTAAATGGTTTTTTAAAATTTTTTTAATGATTTTATTCATGTATGGTTGTGCAGGGTCTTCATGCTGCGTGGGCTTTTCTCTAGTTGCCACGAGCAGGGGTTACTCGCTAGTAGCGGGGCGTAGACTTCTCACCACGGTGGCTGCTCTTGTTCCAGAGCACGGGCTCTGGTGCCCACAGACCTCAGTAGTTGCGGCTTCCAGGCTCTAGAGCACTGGCCCAGTTGCTGTGATGCGTGGGCTCAGCTGCTCTGCCACGTGGGGTCTTCCCAGACTGGGGATTCTTTACCACTGAGCCACCAGGAAAGCCATCAGGTGTAATTTAGATTCTAGTTTTCCATGCTTGTATCTAGTGAGAGAGGCCTGGGAGCTGGGAGTCCTCAGCCACAGTCCTTGGCTCTGCCATCAAAAGCTCTGGGGCCCTGGGGAGCACCTGTTCCTCCCTCAGTCGTGTCTGACTCTTTGAACCCCACGGACTATAGCCCACCAGGCTCCTCTGTCCATGGGATTTCCCAGGCAATAATAATGGAGTGGGGTGGCATTTCCTTCCTCCATAATTGTCTGTTAAATAGTTTTTAAAAATAGTTTTCAGTGGGGGAATGAAAGACTTTAAAATTTCATGGGCCTTCCTTTGTTTAAATTCAAACTCTGGGCCACTTATTAGATGTGTAACAAATATCAAACTTTTTAACATTTCTAAACTTTAGTTTCCTCTTGGTACGGTGGAGCTCATACTGCCTAGTTTATTCTCTTGATTTTGAGGACAAAGTTAGTTTTTCCACACCTTGGGTTATCTGTACTACTATTATAATTGGCCTTGTGGGCTTGTAACCCACACTAAGAAATGCATTTTATATCATGACTCAGTACATATACACACACAGGCAGACACTCACACCACATCACATCCTGATAAACTTTAATATGCATGGAATCAACTGGTGATGTTGTAGAAATGCAGATTTGAATTCAGTAGATCTAGGACAGAACTGAGAAACAGCAGTTCTAACAATTTTGCAGGTGATAAGTAACTGAACTGATGGATGCCACTGGTCCATGGACCATTTTATCTAAATAAATAATTTAGTTTCATGCTTCTTTAATGAATCACAATGCACTTCTAGTTCAAAAGAATACAGATATTAGGGAAAAAACTGACTGTATACACGTTTATTTTCCTTTATGAATTGAATATCAGGGGAAAAAATAGTTATATCAGTGGAAACAGAAGCTAGTAGAAGTGTTGTTTTCAAACAGAAATTTGAGAGATTATGACATAGATGACCTGCCCAGGTTCAGGCAGTTCAGTTAAGTCGCCCAGTCATGTCTGACTCTTTGCGACCCCATGAACTGCACCACGCCAGGCCTCCCTGTCCATCACCAACTCCCGGAGTCTACCCAAACTCCTGTCTGTGATGTCATCCAACAATCTCATCCTCTGTCATCCCCTTCTCCTCCTGCCCTCAATCTTTCCTAGCATCAGGGTCTTTTCAAATGAGTCAGCTCTTCAAATCAGGTGGCCAAAGTATTGGAGTTTCAGCTTTAGCATCAGTCCTTCCAATAAATATTCAGGGCTGATTTCCTTTAGGATGGACTGCTTGGATCTCCTTGCAGTCCAAAGGACTCTCAAGAGTCTTCTCCAACACCACAGTTCAAAAGCATCAGTTCTTCGGCACTCAGCTTTCTTTATAGCTCAGGTTGCTATGAGTCATAACTATGCTTCCTCCTATCCATGTCCCGCCAGGTTCTCTGGTTTATGTCATCTCCCTTTTATGCATGTATACAACCAAGACAGTATTAGCTAGAGACTCAGTTCAGTAGTAAATCCATAAATCAAATACATGCAAACAGAATATCTACTGTGTGACTAGAAGCAAAGGAGAAAAGAGAATTGTAGGGAGAAACTGAGATTGTGAGACAAAACATTGTTCCACAATGACCCTACTGGGGTTCAACTGTTGCCACCAGTTAGCAAAGTGCTGACCCTACAGACTGAATATTGAAGGGCAGTGCTTTTCACAAATATGTGAGGACTCCTCATACATTTTCTCATTGCTTAACTTCCTCACACCTAACTTCTCCATCATTACAAAATAACTTTTAAAGTTTATGTCCTCATACAAGACATGTTGGATGTTATAGTGCCCTTTCCAAACCTGGAATAATTTTGACTTGTGTTATATTTCAATCTGTTGCAAATTGTCTTCTGCAAAAGTCATCATTATTTTACAGCAAAGTTTAGATTCTTCACTTATTAAAAAATCACTTTTAATTATAATTTTGGCATGACTTAAAAATACACACCAAGGAAGACTGAATAATTTTGAAGTGAAATTTAATCTTTCCCGACAGTATATCTATCAAAGAAAAAAATCAATGGAAGTAAACATGTTCCTTTTATCATCTTTTGCTGAAGGCAGAGAGGGTGTTGGGGTGCACATCTATTATTTGTAACTTCATTGTATATGAACCTTTAATATAGTGCAGTAAAGTTCAACATATAATTATATTTTTTAAAGTACTCAAGTTCTGTAAACCTACATATAAATTAAATATATAAAAATGGGATATTGAATTTTAACTCTTCATGACTTAGAAATGAAGCATTACACATTTATATTTAAAGCAAATGTTGCAGTTTTAAAAACATCTACAAAACTTCTGTATCAGCTTTCTGAGCAACTATGCCTGTTTGTATCTGTATTATTAGGTGATGAAGTTAGTGAAAAGCAGAGTTTAACGTCTAAATTAAATCTAAACTTCCTTGCAAGTTACAATAGTGTGAGGTGTAAGTATATCAAGTAAGATAAAGTAACACAAAATATTATAAAAGCTACTGTATATAAACAGCAAAAACAAAAAGAAAAAAAATGTTTAAAAAAGAAGTAAATTAGAAAAGAGAATTTGTAGTCAGGGAACTCAGATTTGTATCCATCTATTTATTCTCACTAAATATGTGTTTGTGTGTTTAGTGTAAATAATTGGAATAATAGAACTATCTACCACCATGATGGCTATTTGGATTCCACAAGGTAATATGAAATACTTTCACAACTAACTATAACTTGTGATATACAAATTAGTTAAAAAATTTTAATTGTCCAGTTGTATAAATTATGAGTAACCTTTCAAAAATAGCTAGGTAGATGAAAATAATTTGAGGCAGTCCTATGTTAACCTAAACAGGAAGGTAATTGCATGGACATTTTAACATAATAATGAAGAAATAGTGTTCTGCACATCTAGTTTACGTCTTGCATTATATTAAACCAGTCTTGTAGTTAATTACTTTTCATGTGCTTCTTGATATACTTAAGAAATGTGTCCTCATGAGCACCATTTCCCTTACATTTGTTGATTCTTTTCAAATTCATTAAGTAGAACAGTCTGCATATGATTCGTGAACACTGGCATTCCTAAAATGGTAATAAAAGAGGTTTTCTGTCTTTCAACTTTTATGAAGAATTATTGTCCTTGTTTCCCCCACCCCATAACAGTTTGCTTTCGATAATAAATGCTCCAGTATGGAGTTTGTGTACTGTGCAGCACTTTATGTTGCTGTGGGAAATAAATTTCTAAAATGCCCACCTAACATAAACTATAGAGGCATTCTGCCCCTGGGCCATGGTTTCAATGTGAGGAGTTACTGGATACTCTTGTGAGCCTTCAGTTGTTCTCTACAGCGTCCAACTAACGGTAGAAGCATAAAGCCAAGTTTTTAACTGAATGCTCCTTCCACCTTGCAGTAATCTTAACAGGATTTCTCTCTGGATTGCTTTTTGCAGTATTACTACTCGGTCAAGGATATTTCGGTTGGAGGGATGTGCATCTGCTACGGTCATGCCAGGGCTTGTCCACTTGATCCAGTGACAAATGTATGTATATTTTTAGGCTGCTTAGGTAAAATGAAGCTCTGAACTGTAAAATGCTTCACAAGAAGCTTTGCTGGCAGGGACGCTGTGAATGGGTGTCAGGTCCCCACTTAGACGGTGTAACAGAAAGCCATGCCAGGGTGAAATAGAGCTGGCAGTTAGGATGATAGACTTTGAAGGGAGCCATTACAGTATCAGAAAACAGATTAGTTTTTCCCAAAAAGGCTCCAAACCAGTCTATCTATTTTGAAACCTCTCTAGCTATGACAGCCTGCTGCATGATTTAGCTTTAGAGAATGCCTGTCATCAATCAACCTGTTTCTTTTATGAATTTTCATCAAAAAATATTAATGCAAACAAATGAAAAATGTACCTGGAAGTAAATATAAATGACCATGGAACCAGAGACCGAGGTAAGATGGGGCAGTAAGGAGTAGAGTAAAAGAGAGTATTCAAGAGAGCTTGAAATCGCCAGGCCAGAAAATGCTGGAATGGTTTTGGGTTGCATTTTTCATTAATGACAATGTATTAAGTGAACATAACCTAAGCAAAGAAGATGAATGAGTATCTGTTTTTCTCAGGCATAAACAATCTGGTGAAATACAGAATCATCTACTTTATGTATGGTAGAAATATTTTGGATAGTGAGATCAGTGAATATAGCTACCTAGGTAAATACTTTTTCCTACTACAACTGTAATGCAAATGATATTTCTTTCAAAGCTAGTTTTCTGAGTAATGGATCATAGTATTACCTGCTGCTGCTGCTGCTAAGTCGCTTCAGTCATGTCTGACTCTGCGACACCATAGACGGCAGCCCACCAGGCTCCTCCGTCTCTGGGATTCTCCAGGCAAGAACACTGGAGTGGGTTGCCATTTCCTTCTCCAATGAATGGAAGTGAAAAGGGAAAGTGAAGTCGCTCAGTCATGTCCGACCCTCAGCGACCCCATGGACTGCAGCCTACCAGGCTCCTCCATCCATGTATTACTTGGGAAGATTCAAATCCCTGGCATAGTTTTCTTCACAAGGTTGTGGTCCTGCTTTCTGCAGGGTGTGGGCACTGTCTATCAGATGTGCTGATGAGCAGTATTTCCCATGATTTGAGAACCTGCACAGCAGCCTTGGAAGGATGGTTCCATGCAGTGAAATAAGACTGTACTCAAAACACTTGCAGACAGGAGATTCAGGCTTGGAGTATTAGATTTCTGCTCTATCCCTGCCTCTCCATGCCTAACCATCTACTCTCTGCCCTCTTCCTATGCTAAATGCTAATAGTCAGTTCACTTCAGTTGTTCAGTCATGCCCGACTCTTTGCAACACCAGGCACTGCAGCACACCAGGCTTCCCTGTCCATCACCAACTCCCAGAGCTTGCTCAAACTCATGCTCATTGAGTCAGTGATGCCATCCAACCATCTCGTCCTCTCTCACCCCCTTCTCCTCCTGCCCTCAATCTTTCCCAGCATCAGGGTCTTTTCCAGTGAGTCAGCTCTTCGGATCAGGTAGCCAAAGTACTGGAGCTTCTACTTCAGCATCAGTCCTTCCAATGTTAATAGTACTTTGATGGAAACCTTAAAATGGATACATCCAACCCAGAAAACCTGTGGATCTCAAGAATCAGAGAAGTGATTCTAGTCTTCAAGACCACTCCTGATTGGGCCTTCATTCTCTGCTCATCTGAGCCCAGTGATTCCAGTACCAGCCTGAACCTCCCTCCTAAAGCTGATGTTGATCAAATATATTCATCACTCCTGCTGCTGGAACCTCTTCCTTCCCAGACTGACAGGAGTTTTAGATTTTGGTACAGAGTCTCCATGTTTTCTCTTGTCTTCATTCTACCTTTCAGGAGAAGCCCCTCATTTATGGTTCCAAAGAATGCTGAAAGTATGCTTCCCCACCATGTGCCCTGCTTTTTTTTTTTTTTTTACTAGAAATCCCGCTGTGAATGCGAGCATAACACGTGTGGTGATAGCTGTGACCAGTGCTGTCCTGGATTCCATCAAAAACCTTGGAGAGCAGGCACTTTTCTGACCAAAACTGAATGTGAAGGTATGTTCCAGACAGTCCAACACCATGTGGAAGTCTTCCTTTCCTGGGGCACAGGTGGTATAAACACATACTGATTTCAGGTAAACTCATGTGTCAAATTCATATGCATTTTATCCAAGACAGTAGCTGGAAGCTCTTTTACTCTCCTGTTTTAGAGTTTTCAAGATTTTATTTTTTTGACAAATATTTACAAAACACTTATGAATTTACCGCTATGTGAGAATTATGAGAAGTAGATAAAAGCATAATATACACATACTGTTATCAGGGGTGAATCTGAAGCTTATAGCGTAACATATATGAACTTCTGAAAGTGTTAGTCACTCAGTCATGGCCAACTCTTTTGTGGCCCCATGAACTGTAGCCCACCAGACTCCTCTGTCCATGGGGTTTCCCAGGCAAGAATACTGGAGTGGGTTGCCATTTTCCTTTCCTGGTGATCTTTCTAACCCAGGGATTGAACCCATGGCTCCTGAATTGCAGGCGGATTCTTTACTGTCTAAGCCACCAGGTAAGCCCCCATATGAACTTCTGCTGAACTATAAATCTAAACTAGCCAGAAAGCCCAATTTAACTGAATTCAAACATTACCATTTTAGTGAATCACATTAAGTGAATCACCCAATCACATTTTTTCAGTTCAAGAGGTGTATATGGCCTCCAACACAGGCTTGGCAGACATTTTAAACTAATAGTAACAAATTATTACTATTTTAGTAATAGTACACACACACACATAGAGAGGGAGAGAGAAATGTAAATAAACATACAGTAAAACCTACTGGATATAGAGATTACCCTTCTAAATAGGTATGTTTATAAAATGGTTATCAAACCAGTATAGCTGCAGATTCTCTGCCTATTCCCCTTTTATATAGTTCCTCCCCTAGTAAGTAGCTTTTGAATACCTGTCATCTAATAAATGGAGAAAACCAGAGGGGAGAGATCATACCCTAAAGCTTAGACTCATTTTATTATCTAGGAAGAAGAAGGCCCCTGATTGATTAGTTATACTTATTAAAGGGTAGGGTTTGGGGACAGTAGTTGTGAAAAATAGGAGAGAAGGTAACTGGGAGAGGGCAAGAAAACAAATGAGTGGAGAAAGAATATCTATTTAGCAATCCATTAATATTTTCAATGTGTTGTTTCACATTAATAATAATATAAAATGCTACTATTAGACATGGTGTCTGTGACAATCACAGAGTGCCTGACGAACTATGGACAGAGGTTCATGACATTGTACAGGAGACAGGGATCAAGACCATCCCAAGAAAAAGGCATGCAAAAAAGCGAAATGGCTGTCTCAGGAGGCCTTACAAATAGCTGTGAAAAGAAGAGAAGCAAAAAGCAAAGGAGAAAAGGAAAGATATAAGCATCTGAATGCAGAGTTCCAAAAAATAGCAAGGAGAGATAAGAAAGCCTTCCTCAGTGATCAATAGAAAGAAATAGAGGAAAACAACAGAATGGGAAAGACTAGAGATCTCTTCAAGAAAATTAGAGATACCAAGGGAACATTTCATGCAAAGATGTGCTCGATAAAGGACAGAAATGGTAGGGACCTAACAGAAGCAGAAGATATTAGGAAGAGGTGGCAAAATACACAGAAGAACTTTACAAAAAAGATCTTCACGACCCAGATAATCACGATGGTGTGATCACTCACCTAGAGCCAGATATCCTGGAATGTGAAGTCAAGTGGGCTTTAGAAAGCATCACTATGAACAAAGCTAGTAGAAGTGATGGAATCTCAGTTGAGCTGTTTCAAATCCTGAAAGATGATGCTGTGAAAGTGCTGCACTCAATATGCCAGCAAATTTGAAAAACTCAGCAGTGGCCACAGGACTGGAAAGGGTCAGTTTTCATTCTAATCCCAAAGAAAGGCAATGCCAAAGAATGTTCAAACTACCGCAAATTGCACTCATCTCACATGCTAGTAAAGTAGTGCTCAAAATTCTCCAAGCCAGGCTTCAGCAACATGTGAACCGTGAACTTCAGATATTCAAGCTGGTTTTAGAAAGGGCAGAGGAACCAGAGATCAAATTGCCAACATCTGATGGATCAGCGAAAAAGTGAGAGAGTTCCAGAAAAACATCTATTTCTGCTTTATTGACTACGCCAAAGCCTTTGATTGTGTGGATCAGAATGAACTGTGGAAAATTCTGAAAGAGATGGGAATACCAGACCACCTGACCTGCCTCTTGAGAAACCTATATGCAGGTCAGGAAGCAACAGTTAGAACTGGACATGGAACAACAGACTGTTTCCAAATAGGAAAAGGAGTACGTCGAGGCTGTATATTGTCACTCTGCTTATTTAACTTCTATGCAGAGTACATCATGAGAAATGCTGGGCTGGAAGAAACACAATCTGGAATCAAGACTGCCAGAGAAATATCAATAACCTCAGATATGCAGATGACACCACCCTTATGGCAGAAAGTGAAGAGGAGCTAAAAAGCCTCTTGATGAAAGTGAAAGTGGAGAGTGAAAAAGTTGGCTTAAAGCCCAACATTCAGAAAACGAAGATCATGGTATCTGGTCCCATCACTTCATGGGAAATAGATGGGGAAACAGTGGAAACAGTGTCAGACTTTATTTTGGGGGGCTCCAAAATCACTGCAGATGGTGACTGTAGCCATGAAATTAAAAGACGCTTACTCCTTGGAAGAAAAGTTATGACCAACCTAGATAGCATATTCAAAAGCAGAGACATTACTTTGCCAACAAAGGTCCATCTAGTCAAGGCTGTGGTTTTTCCAGTGGTCATGTATGGATGTGAGAGTTGGACTGTGAAGAAGGCTGAGCTCCGAAGAATTGATGCTTTTGAACTGTGGTGTTGGAGAAGACTCTTGAGAGTCCCTTGGACTGCAAGGAGATCCAAACAGTCCATTCTAAGGGAGATCACTCCTGGGTGTTTATTGGAATGAATGATACTAAAGCTGAAACTCCAGTACTTTGGCCACCTCATGCGAACAGTTGACTCATTGGAAAAGACTTTGATGCTAGGAGGGATTGGGGGCAGGAGGAGAAGGGGACGACAAAGGTTCAGATGGCTGGATGGCATCACCGACTCAATGGACATGAGTTTAAGTGAACTCCGGGAGTTGGTGATGAACAGTGAGGACTGGCGTGCTGCAATATATGGGATCACAAAGAGTCAGACACGACTGAGCAACTGAACTGATTTAGTAATTATTGGACAGTGACAACCAAGAAAGAGCCAGCAATGAGAAATCATAAAAACAACTGGCTATGTAAACATGTGCCAATAAGCACTCATTTATACTTTAATATTGAGTGTTATCATTTTTGAAAACAACCCATATGTCCAGTTTTTCCTGAAGGGAAATACCCAAGAAACATAACAGATGACTTATATTGTCATCTGTAGCCTAGTATTGCCAACTGTCCCATAATGGTGACAGGCATGCTAAAGAAACCTTTGTTCTGGAGATCTATTCAGGCCAAGATGAGACCTAAAAACAAAAATTTCTGTGGAACTATAAATCCCAACTAGCCAGAAAGCCCGATTCAATTGAATTCAAATAGTATTTTAACAAATCAGTCCCAATCACATTTTTTCAGTTCAAGAGGTATCTATGGCCTCCAAAACAAGCTTGGCAAACATTTTAAACTAATGCCAACTTTATATATGAAGTGAATAAAATGTATTTGTCATGTATCATGTATCAGACATGATAGGTCCTTAAAATTACTTTAGTCATAAAATATTTCCTAACTATACATTATCTTTTAAGCCGGAGATTCTGCATGTACTATCAATGTCTTGAGTCTCTTAGTTTTCTGCCCTTACCTCTTTTGCTTTTTGATTTGTGTCTGTGTGCTTGTGAAGATATTTTGGGTTAGAAATCAGTCATTGTTTTGAGAGGTATCTGGAGGAATAGGGCCCTACTACGCAGTGGTGTAAAGGGATAAACCTTAATTGCATCAGATGACCAACGTTTTGTTTTTTTTTTCCTCTACTCCCAACTCCATTCCTGATGATCCCTCAGGATCTCCACAACTTCTCCCAGTTGAGAGCAGACTTTCATTCCTAAGGCTGAGTTTAAGTTGAATGACACCATGAATATCTCTTCTTAAATTTCCTTAAATTTAATAAATTTCTCTTCTGCTTCTGGAATATCAGCAGTTACAGGTGGGAGTATCATTTGAGGGTAGGGATTCCTCCTGTTGTCTCTGACTTTCTGTCACACAGTAATCATAATGCAATGTTAAGTGGATCTGCAAAACCCTTCACCACTCTCCACTAGTATGTATCTCTTTAAACAAAGAAAGGGAAAGGATGGATCCAATTTATTAGCCATAGGGATAGACAAAGCATCACAAAAGAAAATTTACACTTGCCACTCAATACATTTTTTAAAATACTGCTATCATAAAACAATTTAATCTTTCTTTGTGGGAGAGATGGGAGGTTGGATTTTCAAACTGAAAAAAAAATTTTTTTTAATCTACAAAATAATGATAGGGTTTTTAACCATAAAACCTTGTATATATCATGCTTTTGTTGATATATATATATTCATAAGAGTTTATATGAAAATTTTAGCTTCCAAGCTGAGTGGTGTTCCAGTCATCTCTGAAGATTTAGAAACATCTTTCTGCAGCATGACAAATCCCTCTATAAAATGAATTGTTGTTGTTTAATCACAACCTACAATGATTGTATTAAGTTGTGTCTAACTCTATGTGACCCCATGGGCTGTAGCCTGCTAGGTTCTTCTAACCATGGGATTTTCCAGGCAAGAATACTGGAGTGGGTTGCCATTTCCTTCCCCAGGGGATCTTCCCAATCCAAGGATTGAACCCGTGTCTTCTGCATTGGGAGGCAAATTCTTTACCACTGAACCACCAGGGAAGCCCAACCTCCCATCTCTCCCAGAAAGAAAGATAAAATGAATAATTTCCTTCTAATTCACTTGACTTTAATTTGGATTTTATCAATCTAGCTTATTTGAGGCAGGGTGTATCTATAAAGTGCAAGGGGTATGTATTCCATTGCTAAGCCTGTACTAACAGTTTCTATCATGTGTCATGAATATTTGATGAAATAACAAACTGCTGATGGCAGAGTGTAAAATGGTTGTTTGTGAGTAGGTACTCTCTGTGTCCTCTGAGGCTTTAGAGGGAAGATGTGCAGGTCCAGGACCTGTCAACAGCAGCCAGAGCTGTAGGCAGGGGGCCCTCATACGTGGAGTGTATGCTTCTCAAGCATCAGTCTTTACCTGCCTTAGCTCATGGTTATAAGTACAGTCAGCAATACAAGTTCTAAATAATGTGAGAATAAATTTGTATTCCTCTGCATTTCTCTCTAGTTACACTGGTAGCAGAAATCTTGACGGCTTCTTGCAATATATTTTTACAGTAAGATTTTTAAGAATTCTTGTGCATTGTCCTAAAGATATAAAACTCCATATCATGCCTAGTGATTTATATTTGTGATTATATACTTCCCTAGAATAAAGTTTGAAAACTCTCCATTAATACAGCACCAGTGCTATATCCTAAATCAAAAGCCAACAAACTGAAGAAGCTATTTGCAACAAACCAGACAAGGGGGAAAATATCTTAACTGTATTAAGCGTCCATAGCAATAAGAAATTTTTTTTTAACTGTTAAAAATAAGCAAAGATTGAAACAGGCATTTCTCAGGAAAAAACTATGACATAACCATGTAAAGAAATTGTCACACTTATTTATGATTAAAGAAGTATCCATTAAAACAATAAAAGTACTTTATAAAAACTTACCAAGATGTTCTTTCATTCACTCAACATATGTTTGAATGTTTACTATGTCTAGGAGCTGAATTAAAAATGTTGATAGTACACAGTGTAGGCAAGGCTGTGGGGAATCGGTTTTAACATGTCTATTGGAGGAAAAGTAATCTGATATAGCATTTTTAGAGAGAAAGTTTTCAAGTTAATTAAAATTCTAGCCCCTGACTAGAAATTGTACTTGCAGGAATTTAATCTGTAGATATACTCGATTTCTCTATAGGACCTCTTATAATCCTTCTCATTAGTTGTTTAGTCACCAAGTGGTGTCCGACTCTTTGTGACCTGCTACTGACATTTATGGGCTTTCCAGATGACACTAGTGGTAAAGAATCCATCTGTCAATGAAGGGGACATTAAGAGACACAGGTTTACTCTCTGGGTTGGGAAGATCCCCTGGAGGAGGACGCGGCAACCTACTCCAGTATTCTCGCCTGAAGAATCCCATGGACAGAAGAGCCTGGCGGGCTACGGTCCATAGGGTCACAAAGAGTTGGACATGAATGTAAAGAGGATACCCAAATCCAAGACTGGCACACAATAGCATGATCTCATCACTGGACAAAACAGTTCTCCTCTGTCCTGATTACTTTGCACTAATTGTACATCTTTTCTCTCTTATTAGATAACTTGAAGGGATTGTGGTAGAGATTGACCCTAAGACTCTGGAGCCTAACTTCAGAGTCTGGCTTACAATTCTGATTTGGTGACTTTTTACAAGTTATGGTTTAGTTGGTAAGTCATGTCCGACTCTTGTGACCCCAAGGACTGTAACCTGCCAGGCCTCTCTGTCCATTGGATTTTCCAGGCAGGAATACTGGAGAGGGTTGCTGTTTCCTTCTCTAGATGATCTGCCTGACATAGGGATTGAACTCAGGTCTCCTGCATTGCAGGCAGATTCTTTACTGACTGTACTATATCTAAGCCTGCTTTACAAGTTATAGGTGGGTTTTTCCCCTAAATGCAGACAACAGAGCTGCAGTACTACTCAATCTTCAGTTGGTCGAATTAGGGGATGAGAAACCAAGGACAGGAAGGGCTGACTGCATAGTTATACTCCAGATTTAAATTGTGCAAAGGGTTGACACCCTTAATCCCTGTGATATTCAAAGATCAAATGTATATACACTAAACATCCTTCTTTACCTATAGGCTCTAATACAGAGATTCACATATAGTAATTATTCATCACAGATTACACAAATGTTAAACATTCAGTGTCATACTTAAGTAATAATCTGTTTGTTGAAATAGGAAGCTATAGGTTGAATTATATGAAATATTGGTTTTGTAAGATAAAATCAGTCAAATATTGGCAATTTCATACTATTCAGTTTAATTTATATGTTTTAATTTCCATTAATATATATTTATTAATTTATCTAATAGATTCATGTACTTTCTAGGCATATTTGTATTGGCTTTGTATGTATATTCATATAATGTAATATAATTTGCCATATGGTATAGAAATCTCTTATGTAACAAAAATTATTTTTCTATATATCTGAAAGTTTATGAATTTATTTTTCCCTAATGCAGCCTGCAATTGTCATGGGAAAGCTGAAGAATGCTATTATGATGAAAATGTTGCCAGAAGAAATCAGAGTTTAAATATACATGGAAAGTACATTGGAGGGGGTGTGTGCATTAATTGTACTCGAAACACTGCTGGTATAAACTGTGAGACATGCATTGACGGTTTCTTCAGACCCAAAGGGGTAAAGTATGATTTTTCTTTCATGAAGTATGATTTTGAATTTTTCAGACTGAGATGTATTACAGGGAAAAATAATTTTGATTGCTTCTTTAAATAGTTGGACTTCAAATCTCAAAGGTGACTAGAAATATTTCATAATAGAAGCTGATATAAATCATTGAGGATGTGATATAAAATATTTCCACCTGTCCAGAAAGTCCCATGGTAACTCATTCCAGTCAATCCTTACCTCCAGGCAAACTTTGTTCTGATTTTTAGAGCATAAATTTGTTTGCCTCTTAGTGAATTTTCTAAAAATGAAATTGTAAGTTCACAAAATTTTTGGTCTTCCTTTCACTCAATGTAACAGGTTTAAATTTACCCATGTTGTACACATCAATAGTATTTCTTTTTAAAAAAATGCTAAGGAGTAGCCCTCTGCATGAATGTATCTTAATTTTAAATCCATTCTCCTATATATTTGGGTCATTTCCAGTTTTTGGTTAGTTTCTGCAAATCAATTTTATATGAGTCTTTTTGTGCTCATGTGTTATTAACCTTGTGTAAATGTCTAGGAGTATAATAGTTGGTTCATAGAATAGATGTATGTTTGACTTTATAAGATACTGCCAATGTTTCATCAAGTTAATGATACTATTTTACATGTTAACCAGAAATATATGTGAATTCTACTTCTTCCATCTCTCTCTAACATTTGGTCTTGACTCTTTTTGAAGTAGTCATCCTAGTGGATGTGGGTGTAATGGGTCTGGCAAGTCAGTACTAGGCAATCACTAAGTCAGTCCTATCAACGCTGAGTGCTACAGCACATCTTCTATTATGAATTTACAGCAGTTTTTTTGGATTAAATTTCTTTTAAGTGCCTGCTGGCTATTCTGTATCCTCTCTTGTGAAGTGTTTCTTCAAAATTTTTCTTTTTAATTCTAGAAAAGTCATAATTTTAAGTTTCAGGGCTGTAACCCATCTCAAGTAAATCTTTGTTTGGAGTGTGAAGTAATGATTGAGATCTACATTCACCTGTTGTTCCAGCACCATTTTTTGAAAAATACTTTTTTTCCCTTTCAAATTGTTTTGAGCCATTTTTTGAAGATAAGTTGATCATTTGGGTTAATATCTGGAGCCCCAGTTCTGTTCCATGGATTTACTTTTCCATCCTTGTGCTAACAGCACACTGTCTTCATGACTAGCTGGTTCCCATGATTTCAGAAATATGTAATGTACATCATTATAATTTAATTAAAATAATTTTTTATTCACATTGTGATTTGTTCTCTATTGTTTAGTTTCTAAGTATTTGGGCTTTATTAAGTTATCCAGTGGTTAGTGTTAGTCACTCAGTTGTGTCCAACTCTTTGCGAGCCCATGGGCTATATCCCTCCAGGCTCCTCTGTCCATGGAATTCTCCAGGCAAGCATCCTGGAGTGGGTTGCCATTCCCTTCTCTAGGGGATCTTCCTGACACAGAGATTAAAGCCAGGTCTCCCACATTGCAGGCAAATTCTTTACCTTCTGAGCCACCAGGAAAGTCACATGTATGAATATTACTTATTATTAAAATGGAAAATTTATATTTTGTTTTCATTTTTATAGATGTAATCACTAAGAAATACAGTGCAGCTAAATAAGTAGACAGAACTGGGAGGGAATTTGTTACAGCTCTGTACTCAATGTATTATGGTCTTTCTTGGATTTCATTTATTCTTAAGAGAAGGCAGCCATCATTTTTATTTTTGTTCTTCTGTATGTAAGGTGTCTGTCTTCTCTGATTTCAAGATATACTCTTTATATTTATCTTTTAGCAAACAAACCATGTGTTGGTAAACTATGGACCCTAGATAAAATTTGATCCATGGCTTATACTTGTATGGCCTGCAAACAACAACAAAAATTTTTCTTTATATTTGAAAAAACTTATTTTAAAAAGAGGGGGAGGAGGGGAGGAGGAAATGAAGGGAAAGGGAAAGGAGATGGAGCAAGAAGAAAAAGAACAACCCAATTAAGAAAAAGAGCAGGAATAAGATGGAACAAAAGCTAGGAGGAAGAGGAGGAGGTGAGGAAGGGGAGAAAAAGAAGAAACAGACCTTAGGTGACTTACAAAACCTACAATGATGCTATCTAATTTTACAGAAAAAGTTTTCCAATCTTGGTTAGACCATGTTTGTCTAAATGTGAATTTCTTTGTGCTTATATTCTTGGTTACTAAACTTCTTGTAATTATAAATTGAGATTGCTGGAAATTGGAAATTTTAGGCCATTATTTCTTTACATATTTTTTTGAACTGTGCTCTCATCCTTTTGTGACTCCAGCTACATACAGTCCAGGTTGCTGGACTGGGCCTATAGGTTACTGAGGCTGTGATATTTTTTTTTTTCTTTCTTTGTGCTTCAGATTGGATAATTTCTATTTATCTGTAATTAGCTATACTACTTTTCTGCATGCCATCAGTTATCTGTTGCTAAGCATATCCAGTTAATTTTTCAACTTTATAGCATGCTTATGTTTTTTTATAGTTTCCTCCACTCTCTGAAAAAAATCCATGTATTCACTCATTATAAACCTTATTACCTTTATGCTCCTCAGCATATCTAGAGACCTGTACAAGTCCTTGTCTATTAATACTTGGGGCACCTCACTGTTTTTGCTGACCTGTTTTTTTCTTGAACAAGGACCATGCCTTAGTTTTTCTCCTCAGGTCTAGTAATTCATGATTAACACAGGAAATTTTGGTTGATACATTGTAGTGACAAAAGATTCTGTTATCTTCTTCTGAAGATTTTTGGATTTTGTTTCAATTTGTAGTCATCTTACTGACTAATCACTATGAAACTGGAGGCTTGCTTTTATACATTTCTAGAGCAGATTAATAGAAAACTAAAGGTATGTAGCTAACCTTTCTTGATTGATAAACTAATTTCTATTTAGATTATATCATGTGGACTAGAAAGTCTATTCAGGTCATTCAGCTTTCCTGCTGTTGCTTTCAGTGGGCCCTTGGAGTCCCCAGAATTAATGTGCAGTTAAGGAATCAGTTAAGAATGAAGGGGTATCGATATGTAGATTTTGTTGTTACCCTTATATGAACATGAATCTTATCTAGTGTGTTTTTTCTTTCAAATCTCAGATCCTTCTAATTTCTGCATGCTTTTGATTATTCTCCCAAGCCCTCAAATATTTGATTTTTTATATTTGTCCCTAATTCATCATTGTCATTTTAGGATGTACTGGACCTATTAAAGACATTCTGCCATTATTAAAACTGGAAGCTTGATTAAGTTTTTAATACAACTTATTAAGTGAATCTGAATCTAGAATTTGATATTTTAGCACATAAAAACATGCTATATTTTGTGCTAAGAATTCAACTATTTCAAGTGTTTAGTATTTGGGTGAAAATTCCTTATGTTTTTATGAAGATATAGAAATAAAATTTTTGTACACTGTAAATTTTATATCTTAAAAACATATATCTGCATTATTAAAAAGTATTGCCTTAAAATCTAAATTTAGGTATATCTACTAAGTACATATATTTAAAAATTAAAACATACATGTATATATATACTTATGGCCATGTTTACTTTGAGAATTAATTAATAATCTTATTAGTAAAGTTAAAAAGTATAAAGTAGATATATTTATAGAATATCTTATGTTAGAAGGTTTCCTTTGTATCATTTCTTTTTAGATTCCACATATAAGGAATGTCATACAATGTTTCTTATTCTTCTGTCAGACTTACTTCATTCAGTATGACACTGTCTGGGTCCATCCATGTTGCTGCAAATGGCATTATTTCAGTCTTTTTAATGATTGAGTAATATTCCATTGTATATATGTACCACATTTCTTTATCCATTCCTCTGTTGATGGAAATTTAGGTTGCTTCCATGTCTTAACTCTTGTTAGAGATCCTGGAATAAACATTTGGGTGCATGCATCCTTTCGGATTATGTTTTTCTCTGGATGTATGCCCACGCGTGGGATTTCAGGGTCATCTGGTAGCTCTATATTTACCTTTTAAGGAACCTCCATACTGTTCTCCATAGTGGCTATACCAGTTTATATCCCCACCAACAGTGTAGGAGGGTTCGCTGAAAGTTCTCCTGATCAGCAATCTGATTCAAGCAGATTTTCCCAATTACTATAAGGAAGGATAATAAATTAAGAGGCTTTGGTTTACTCAAGCTCATCATTGGAATTGTAAATCATATTCATAAAAGCTAAGAATTTATCCTAAAGAAATTTGTTGCTATATATCCCCAAAGAAGTGTTTTTTGTTTTGCTTTTGTGTGTCTCTGTGTGTGTTGTAGTTTTCTCTTAGTTAGAAAGTTCTTCTCCCAATTCTGCCCTCAAATTGCTACTCACGTCAAGCTTTAGTCTAAATATCACTTTTTCTGTGAAGCATTGCTTGTATTCATTGTGTTCTTACTCCCTCCTCTTTTGCTCCAGAACTCTCTTCTCTGTGTCTATTTTATCACTTGGCACCTTCTATTTAATCAATATCTTTCAAGTCTGCTTTTCCAGTAAGCTTCTTTAACGCAGAAAGCAGGCCTTACCTATCTAGACCTTGCACAATCCTTTCTTCACAATAGAAAGTAAATGAATGGGTATTAAATAATGATTTTGAAACGGATCTATGGACTTAGAAGATTGAATTCTATCAGACATGTAAATATTTTTCTGCTTATGATACTTTAACTTATTAACAATCAAGTTTTCATTATAAATTAAATCTAGATATATATATATGTAAACTACATTTGGGGACTTCCCTGGTGGTTCAGTGGTTAAGACTTTGCCGCCTGGCCCTGCAGGGGTTGCAAGTTCAATCCCTGATCAGGGAGCTAGGATTTCACATGGCTTCTGGCCAAAAAACCAAAACATGAAACAGAAGTAATACTATAACAAACTTTAAAAAGACTTTAAAGATGGTCCACATAAAAAAAAAGCAATATTTTATAGGAAATAGCTTATATACATAATTATATGTATATTCAGCAGTATTTTAGTACTTCCTAGGCAAAGAATTTAGTTGCTTTTTTATTCTTATCCAATTGCATCTAGAAAATAAATGTTTTATGTATGGTATGTTGGCACATTTTAAGTTTATTTAATTAAAATATTCTAATGTTAAAAGCTACTTGTTGTATTGAGTATTTGATATATGTGAGAAATCTTATGAGATGGTTTCTGTTATTCCTCTTAATTTTAATTTAATGGCATCACTATGATTGCTATTATTAATCTCATATTACCAGAAAGTAAGGTGCAGGAGACTGCATAGCCAGTAAGTGGCCACAGTGGAATGTGAGCTCAAGCTTCCTAATTATAGAACCTACATTCCTCACGCCAGATTATGCTCACTCCTGAGAAAATAAAAATTTTAATGTAAATATTTAAGATTATCTTTTCTCAAGCATCAAATTTAATTAGTTGTATTGTGATCAATGTGAAAAAGGTTTTGAAAATTAAAAATTTAGGAGAAAATTACTAATTTTGAACTACATTGTAATAAAACAAAACAGTAAGGAAGATTTTATCATGGAATGTGTATTTCTCTTACATTTTCTATATAAGCAAGCATTGATATTTTGTTTCTTATAATGGTAATTGTGATTATAAAAGAAAGAGGTACATTCTAAAATATGTAGAGATTAAAAAACTATTTGGGATTTTCTTTAAAAACTTTAGCAAAGAATAAAGCATGATGAAAGTTATATGGTAAAATCCTGGTAATCATTGAATCTAGTTAACAGTTACATAGGAGTTTATTATATTATTCTCTTTACTCTGTCTGTCCACTTAGAAGAAATGGATGCTAGCAATTTTGAAAATATAGTAAAGAAATTTTCTAATGTTATTATTTTCTCAATATAGTTTCTTATTGCATATCATTAAGTTGTGAAAATAAAGAATTTTCTTATATTATCATTTTCTCAATATAATATCTTACTATATATCATTAAAATGATCTCTAAGGCTTACTAGATAAAAAAATATTAGTGTTTTTATTACAGTTGACTTAAAGCAATTTAATATTTTTGTTAGGTATCTCCAAATTATCCAAGACCATGCCAGCCATGCCATTGTGATCCAGTTGGTTCCTTAAGTGAAGTGTGTGTCAAGGATGAAAAACGTGCTCGACGAGGTGAGACTTTGGTAGAGGGCCATTGTTCTGATTAAAAGCGAAAAAGTGTTAGTTGCTCAGTCATATCCAACTCTTACATCTCAATCATTATGTTTCTGTTTAATTATACTTTAAAAGCAAGAAGAGTTGAATTGTTTTACATTAGTTCTACATGTATATGCATATCTATTTACCCATCTATGTGTGTTTATATACATATATACATACACCTTCTAGTCAATTATAGATCTGTGGTGTATGCACCTTTTGATGTTTTGTCATTTATTAGATTGCTTTGTAGCTGTATGGTTTCTGGGGTGAAATGACAGTGCTCCTTGAGGGATGTGTGTGCTACAAAGGAAGAGTGACTAGATGAGCTCACAGACTGAGATGTAGTTAATAACAGAGAAAACAAGAAGTGTGCATAAAGGGCTATGAAAGGCAGTAGGAATGAGTTAATGAAGGAAAAGAGGCTGACGTTAATTTAAGCTAATACCTGCTTTGACAATTGAAATTCATGGTGAACTCCAAACATTAAGGAATCAAATGCCAAAATAACTCCTGGATGTAAAAATGTTTACAAGCTACTTCCAGGAAAGTTGCTTGCCAAGGTTAAGTAGAAAATTCATAGAATATATCTGGAACTCTTTCTTTATATTTCGAAGACTGGATTCTTCTCTCCCGTGTGAAGACTAAAATAAATCATGGCTATTGTATAGGCTTTTCCCCCAAAGACTTTTGAGTTAAAAGGCTGGCAACATTTCTTTGGCAGTTTAACTTACCTGCTTTCCTTACAAAGCTATATGATTATGTATTTAGGCCTTAGAGTCTTAAATCTTAAAAGATTAAAAAATGATTATTTAAAAACTAATGGTGAATTATTGGTATCATTTTTTATTTTATGGTTTCTTATCTTTTTATGATAATAACTAAATCACATTAAGGTAATTTAATTTTATTCCCTGAGTTTAAACAGTAAGTATTTTGCTGTTGAAAAAGTGATTTAAAAAAAGTAGAAAAGTAGAAAAATGGGTATTCAATGCAGTGGTAACTCAAATAGTATTATTAACATTTGTGTGTTAACTTTAGATGGTGACTTTTTCCCCATATCTGTTCGTATTTCTCTGAAATTTGGTTTTAGCTCCTAAATAATAGTCCTCAACTCTGAAAGATATTAAGACTGTTTCCAAATTTTGCATATTTTAACCAATCTGTAATGAAGATATTTGTATATAAAATATTTTTCAATTATTTTTCCCTCTGAGATCTAAATTCTTTTTTTTTTCAAATTGTGGTATAGTTGATGTACAATATTATATATATTACAGTTGTACAATACAGTGATTTTTCAGTTACTAGGAAAACAACACATGGTCAACTAAAATTTTAACAGTACAAACAGAATAAAGTAGATAGCAAATACTATCCTCTTTAACCTATTTAACCCTAGTCTCATTTCCAAATGTAATCACAATTTAAAAATTTTTATATAGTAATGTACCAAAATTCAGAAAACTCACTTTAGCTATAATAATGACATTATGTTAAAATCACTATACATATTAATTTTTTATTGAATTTCTTATGTGCCTTTATAATCTTCAAATTCCTATCTACTCCAAGATAAGCAAATTATTTTTTTCTTTAGCTCTTATTTCTTTTGATTCTTCCAGTTTTATTGCAATATAATTGACATACAGCTCTGTGTAAGCTTGGGCTTCCTTTGTGGCTCAGCTGGTAAAGAAACCACCTGCAACGGGAGATCTGGGTTTGATTCCTGGGTTGGGAAGTTCCTCTGGAGAAGGGAAAGGCTACCCACTCCAGTATTTTGTCCTGAAGAATTCCATGGACTGTATAGTCCATGAGGTTGCAAAGAATTGGACACACTGAGCAACTTTCACTTTCACTGTGTAAATTTAAAGTATTCAACATGATGATTTGACTTTCATACTTCATGAAATTATTACCACAATAAGTTTAGTGAACATCCATCATCTTAAGGATTACTTGAACACAAGCACTGCAATACCTTGACAGTCAATCTGAGAAACAAGATGGCTTTCTAAGTGATCAGTGGGATGGGATCTACTGGAAAAAGTGATGGCTCATGTCCTGGGCAGAGTGGGATGATGCAAGATTTCATCACTTATTCAGAATGCAAAAATAAGAAATTGTTTATTTCTGGAATTTTCCATTTGATATTTTTCAACTGGGGTTGACTACAGGTTAACTGAAACCATGAAAAGTAAAACCACAGATAAGAGAGGAAAGATGTATGTTTATCTTATAATTTGTATATGTTAGTAGTGCTCTCTGCTATCTGTTTGATTCTGTAGTTTGATTTTTTTGGTAAGTGTTTATCTGGGCCTTATTTTCTTGTGCTTTTCCTAACTGTGTGTGTGTGTGTATACACATACATGTGTATTTCTTACTTTACCCTTTCAGGAGTCTTGAGTTTATATGTAAAGTTCTCTGATATGTCATCCTACCTTGAGTAGTACCTAGAATTTGTCTTTTGTTCAATAAAACCATGATCCACACTCTTAGACTACTTAATCAGAATTAATTTACTTCAGGAAAGACACTTGGAGAAGGCAATGGCAACCCAACCAGTACTCTTGCCTGGAAAATCCCATGGCGGGAGGAAGCTGGTAGGCTGCAGTCCATGGGGTCGCTAAGAGTCCGACACGACTGAGCAACTTCACTTTCACTTTTCACTTTCATGCATTGGAGAAAGAAATGGCAACCCACTCCAGTGTTCTTGCCTGGAGAATCCTAGGGACGGAGGAGCCTGGCGGGCTGCCATCTATGGGGTCGCACAGTCAGACACGACTGAAGCGACTTAGCAGCAGAAGCAGCAGGAAAGACACTGGTTTAAGAAATGGCTTACTGCTCTAGAAAATAATTATAGTTTCTGATCTCCAAGGGATTTCTCAGCTTCATAACAGCACAATCATTTTATATATATATATCTGTCTGCTAATTTCAACCTGCACAGTCAAGTGTTCTGAACGAGACATTTAGTTTATAGTACTTCCAGAAACAAACATTGAAATAGATATTTTTTATTACATAGAGTATTTCTCTGTTTAGTTTTGAGGTCTAGATATTTTGATATCAGAAATAAATATTAATTGAGGGGAGTGTTTCTGTGGCCTTTATTGAAGTGAACAGATTTCTTTTTCATTTGACTTCTACATAGGATTAAGAAAATAAATTTATTAATGTTCAACAATGCAGACATAACTCAGAGATATTACACGTTCAGTTCCAGACCACTGTAATAAAGCAAGTTCCAATAATTTTTGGTTACCCAGTGCATATTAAAGTTATGTTTACATTATACTGTAATCTATTAAGTGTGTAATAGCATTATGTCTTAAAATACAATACCTTAATTCAAAAAGACTTTCTTGCTAAAAAATTCTAACCATTATCTGATCCTGTAGTGAGTTGCAACCCTTTGCTGATGGAGGATCTTGCCTTTAGGTCAATGGCTACAGGGTGGTGGTTGCTGAAAGTTGGGATGGCTGTGGCAATTTCTTACTATAACTAAACAATGATGTTTGCTACACTGACTCTTCCTTTCAAAAACAATTTCTCTGTAGCATGCAATGCTGTTTGATAGCATTTTATCCACAATAAGACATCTTTCAAAATTGGAGTCAGTCTTCTCAAACCCTGCAGCTGCTTTATCAGCTCAATTCAGTCAGTTCAGTCGCTTAGTCGCGTCCAACTCTTTGCGACCCCATGGACTGCAGCACGCCAGACCTCCCTGTCCATCACCAACTCCTGGAGTTCACCCAAACCCATGTCCATTGGGTCAGTGATGCCATCTAACCATCTCATCCTCTGTCATCCCCTTCTCCTCCTGCCCTCAATCTTTCCCAGCATCAGGGTCTTTTCAAATGAGTCAGCTCTTCACATCAGGTGGCCAAAGAATTGGAGTTCAGCTTCAGCATCAGTCCTTCCAATGAACATTCAGGACTGATTTCCTTTAGGATGGACTGGTTGGTTCTCCTTGCAGTCTAAGGGACTGTCAAGAGTCTTCTCCAACACCACAGTTCAAAAGCATCAATTCTTCTGTGCTCAGCTTTGTTTATAGTCCAACTCTCACATCCATACACGACTACTGGAAACCTCATAGCCTTGACTAGATGGACCTTTGTTGGCAAAGTAACGTCTCTGCTTTTTAATATGCTGTCTAGGTTGGTCATAACTTTCCTTCCAAGGAGTAAGCATCTTTTTATTTCATGGCTGCAATCACCATCTGCAGTGATTTTGGAGCCCCCAAAACAAAATCTGGCACTGTTTCCACTGTTTCCCCATCTATTTGCCATGTAGTGATGGGACCGAATGCCATGATCTTTGTTTCCTGAATGTTGAGCTTTAAGCCAACTTTTTCTCTCTTCTCTTTCACTTTCATTAAAGGCTCTTTAGTTCTTCTTTGGTTTCTGCCATAAGGGTGGTGTCATCTCCATATCTGAGGTTTTTGATATTTCTCCTGGCAATCTTGATTCCAGCTTGGGCTTCATCCAGCCCAGCGTTTCTCATGATGTACTCTGCATAGAAGTTAAATAAGCAGGGTGACAATATACAGCCTTGACGTACTCCTTTTCCTATTTGGAACCAGTCTGTTGTTCCATGTCCAGTTCTAACTCTTACTTCCTGACTACATACAGATTTCCCAGGAGGCAGGTCAGATGGTCTGGTATTCCCATCTCTTTCAGATATTCCTATCTCTTTCAGAATTTTCCACAGTTGATTGTGATCCACAAAGTCAAAGGCTTTGGCACAGTCAATAAAGCAGAAATAGATGTTTTTCTGGAACTCTCTTGCTTTTTCCATGATCCAGCGGATGTTGGCAATTTGATCTCTGGTTCCTCTGCCATTTGTAAAACCAGCTTGAACATCTGGAAGTTCACAGTTCATGTATTTCTGAAGCCTGACTTGGAGAATTTTGAGCATTACTTTGCTAGCGTGTGAGATGAGTGCAATTGTGCAGTAGTTTGAGCATTCTTTGGCATTGCCTTTCTTTGGGATTGGAATGAAAACTGACCTTTTCCAGTCCTGTGGCCACTGCTGAGTTTTCCAAATTTGCTGACATATTGAGTGCACCACTGTATCACAGCATCATCTTTTAGGATTTGAAACAGCTCAACTGGAATCCCATCACCTCCACTAGCTTTGTTCATAGTGATGCTTCCTAAGGCCCACTTGACTTCACATTCCAGGATGTCTGGCTCTAAGTCAGTGATCACATCTTTATGGTTATCTGGGTCATGAAGATCTTTTTTGTACAGTTCTTCTGTGCATTCTTGCCATCTCTTCTTAATGTCAACTAAGTTTATCAACTAAGTTAACATAATATTTATTGTCAGTTCAATAGTGTTCACTGCATCTTCACCAGGAGTAGAATCTATTCCAAGGAATCACTTTCTTCCCTTATCCAGGAGAAGCAATTCTGCATTTGTTAAAATTTATCATCATATTGTGGCAATTAAGTCCTGTTTTCAGGCTCTAATTCTTTTGCTGTTTCCACTGCATCTGCAGTGACTTTGTGCACAGAAGTTGAATCCTGCATAGTTATCCGTAAAGGCTGGAATCAACTTCTTCTCAACTTCTGTTAATGTTGATACTTTGACCTCTTCCCATTGTCGGGGGAGTTTGTAGTTTCCTCAGTTCTGTCTCGTTGCAATAAAAATTTGAAGCAATGGACAGACCAGCATTACAGGCCTCTGATAGATCAGTGTTACAGTTCTTGGATGGAGCACTGTTGTAGCTCCAAGTTACAGTTCAGTTTTATTTAGAAAGTAAAGGAAAATATATCCTTGAGGTATGAGGGCATGCTGCCCCAAAAGACACGAAGAGAAGAGAGGCCCTACTAGCCCAATTTTGGCTCCTCTTTTTATGTTTTTTCTCCTCCCCCTGGGCCTGCCCTATGTAAATTGGGCTAGCCAGGAGTGCTGTTTGTTTTACCTGCTGTTTGTTTCACTCCAGTCCTCGGACCTTCCTTTGTTCTAATTTTGTGGGCTTTTCCCTTACTTTTTAGCCACCACCATTCTGGACTCCTTTTACCTAACACCATTAACCTGTAATGTTCTTAACTGCATTTAGAATGGTGACTCCTTTCTAGAAGGTTTTCAATTGACTTTGCCCCGATCCATCAGTGGAATCAGTATCTAAGGCAGCTGTAGCCTTATATATATATAAATAATAGGACATGAATATATATATAATAATAGGACATATATATATACATATATATGTATATACATATATATAATAATAATAGGACATATATATATGTATATACATATATATATATATAAATAATAGGACATGAAAATCAGAATTACTTCTTGATCCATGGGCTGCAGAATAGATGTGTTAACAGGCTTGGAAACAATGTGAATCTCACTGTACATCTCCATTGGAGCTCTTAGATGACCAGGTTCATCATCAAAATGTTCAGTAATATTTTGAAACTTTTTTTTTTCTGAGCAGTCGATCTTGACACTGGGCTTAAAATATTCAGTAAACTGTGTTTTAAAGAGATGTATTATCACCCAGGCAGAATTGATTTAGTAGAGGGCCCTGGGATTTCTGGAATGGTAAATGAGCATCGGCTTCAACTTCAAGTCATCAGCTGCATTAATTCCTGGGAAATTCCATGGATAGAGGAGCTATAGTTCATGGGGTTACAAAAGAGTCAGCCATGTTTATTTGGGTTATCTCTGTTAGATTTTGATGTCATCTATTCATGAGCTTCATAAACTGAATTACATTCCTGTCTGTTTTTTTATATGTTACATACGAGTTTCAAACATTGAGAATGCTGTAAAAATTAATCAGTACTGAAATATTTTGTGGGAATTCTTTTATCATTTGTTTTCCTTTTATATACTTAATTAGCCTTGTCTAAGATTCCTTTTTATTTGCTTCCTTTCATTTCTTTTTGTTTATGTTTCAAATATCCCTTGCTTCCTATGGTATTCATTTTGTTTTACATTTTTTGTAATTACATGAATTAACTTTTAATTTGTTTACATTTTTTAATAATGGAAGTATTTAAGCTTAAAATTTGGCTTCAGTTTTTCCACATCCCATTGAATATAGCTCTCTGTGCTGTACAGTAGGACCTTGTTGTTTATCCATTCTCTGTATAAATAGTTTGCATCTGCTAATTCCAAACTCCCAGTTCATCCTTCCCACAATCCTCTTGTCTTTGGCAATCACAAATCCTTTCTCAGTGTCTGTGAGTCTGTTTCTGCTTGGTAGCTAAGTTTGTTTGTGTCATATTTTAGAATCTACATGTAAGTGACACCTTATGGTATCTGTCTCTTTCTGACTTATTACTTTACTTAGTATAATAATCTCTAGATCCATCTATGTTGCTGCAAATGGCATTATTTCATTCTTTGTTATGGCTGAGTATTATTCCATTGTGTATATATACCATATCTTCTTTATCCATTCATTTGTTGATGGACATTTAGTTTGAATACCTTTAGTCTTTTTCTTTGTTTTACTTAGATGATTCTTATTAGGTTTTTATTTTAAAGTAGTATATTTTTACCCCCAAAACACTTTTCCACCTTGTGATAGTCTCAGAAGGTTTATGAGTTAATTTGAAGATACTGATATGTGTTTCATCTTTTATTAGGTCTGGCACCTGGGTCCTGTCATTGTAAGCCTGGCTTCAGAGGGGTGAGCTGTGATCGCTGTGCCAGAGGTTACACTGGCTACCCAGACTGCACACCCTGTAACTGCAGTGGTGCAGGGAGCAGAAATGAGGACCCTTGTTTTGGACCCTGTAACTGCAAGGTACCTTGTTTACCCAAACAGTGTCCCATTGTTTAGAGCAAAGGTTATTTTCCTTAGTTTCTCTCTTATGTTTGTGCACATCAAGCAATTGGAGCTTCTGTAAATATCCAGTCTGTATTCTATGGTAGCACTCCTGTAAGTGTCTTTAGAATCAGGTCTGCTTCAGCAAGACACATGCCTTTTGTCTAAAAACTTACAAATACAGAAGAGAAGTCATCTTAAGAATGTGTTATTTTACAACAGAAACACATTTGCCCCCTTACCTATCTAGTCTGTTAATTTAAAAATATACAACACTAAAGCTAGCAACCCTTTAAAACTACTATACACTCAAATCTACTTTAATTTCATAACTTATCTAATTCTGAAAAGAATTCTCTCAAAGGTTTCATTCTATATTTTTAAATAATCTTCTGAAGTTTGAACCCAGATAGGTCTGAAAATACCATGTTCAAAATCTTCTATTTAATTACTAAAAAAATGTGAGATAATCTTCTGAAGTTTGAACCCAGATAGGTCTGAAAATACCATGTTCAAAATCTTCTATTTAATTACTAAAAAATGTGAGAAACCCTAGTAGAATTGATTACATGCTCAGTAATTCCTCCCAAGAGTACTTTCAGAGATGCAACTTTATTTATTGTACACACTCAAATAATAGGACATCATGCTATCACCAAGGGACACACTGTACCTGCAGCTTACACATAGAGGAAACATAGAAGCAAGTACAACTTTGAAGTTATAAAACTGATTTATATGCATTCATGCATTGCTTCAGTCATATCCAACTCTGTGTGACTTCATGGACAGCAGCCCACCAGGCTCCCCTCTCCAAGGGATTCGCCAGGCAGGAATACTGAGCGGGTTGCCATTTTCTTCTCCATAAAACTGGTTTACTTTACAGTAATCAGTTCCAAAACATTCAGATCAGACAATGTTAGCTATATTAGCTGAGAGAATAAACACTCCACTGAAAAAGTTAGAATCCCATACAAATATAAAAATAAATGTTACTTTTTTAAAGAAAAAGCATAGATGAAACTTTATTAAGAATATTTCCTTTATTAATTCATTATTCTTATCTGCTGCTGCTGTTTAGTCACTTCACTGGTGTCTGACTCTTTGCGACCCCATAGACTCTAGCCCACCAGGCTCCTCTGTCCATGGGAATTCTCCAGACAAGAATACTGGAGTGGGTTGCCATGCTCTCCTCCAGGCTCCAGGGGAATCTTCCCAACCCAGGGATCAAACCCAGGTCTCTTGTATTGCAGACGGATTCTTTACCATCTGAGCCTCTAGTGAAGCAGTCTTATCTAGACAACTATAAATTATAGACTGATAGTTGTTGTTTAAGTGTGCATATGTATACAAACATGAAACCTTAAAATAAGTAAACATTAGTATCCATGTTGAGAATACATTTGTTGGGACAAGAAGCTAAATATTGTAGTGAGTGAAGTTGCTCAGTCGTGTCTGACTCTTTGTGACCCCATGGACTGTAGCCTACCAGGCTCCTCAGTCCATGGAATTTCCAGGCTAGAGTGCTGGAGTGGGTTGCCACTTCCTTCTCCAGGGGATCGTCCCAACCCAGGGATCGAACCCGGGTCTCCTGCATTCCAGGCAGGTGCTTTACCATCTGAGCCACCAGAGAAGCCTGATGGCTAAAAATTGTATTAGTTATATAATTAAATATATGTTATATCCAGGGCTATTTAGATACCTATCTTGGAACACTGAAACAATAAAAGTCCTGTATACATCAACATGCAGAAAGTCTACAGTCTGTAGTAAAGAGTTGCCATGTGTTGAAAAATAGTAAATTAACTACATCTGGTATCTTTTAGTCTAATATCATCTGAGATGAAGACTTACTTGTAGATCAATACCAGAGTGGTCTGTGAGTGATCACTTGCTAACAGACACCACCTCTCTTGTGGTGTATATCTTTTGGCGTAATCCTAGAAGCATCTCTAATATTTACGAAATATATTTCCTGTACGTGCTTTATTCCTTTCCCAAAACTCCACAGAAATCTCTTAGCTTCATCACTTGCTCAAATAAAGGACAGGCACAGCTGAACTTAAAATGAAAGAGAAACCTTCTGAGTCTCTGGAGTATAGGAAATAAAACTGGAAAGAAAGGGAATGTTGTCATACACATACTATTCAGAGGGAAGATGCCTGGTATTTGCAAAGAAAGAGTAACAAATGAATGAAGGAGGCAGGCCCCATTCATTTTCTTTGATAAATATATCAGAAAGGCTAGAACAGGAGAGCTGTCATCATTAGCAGAGCTCCAAGGGAGAACTGCTCAAGCCACTGGCTGGGTCTCTGCCTGCCTAAGGGAGTGATTCCAATCCTAATAAGAAAAATGCCTCTTACAAAGTCACTTGAAGCTCTACATAGACAATTAGAATACAACAATAAACAGTCAGTAAGAAATCATAAAAGAGAATGAAAAATTAAATAAGTAGCATTATTAAAAGAGTTCCCTTCAACTATGTGATATTTTAAATAGATGACTATAAGCTCTTATAAACTAGAATGCTTTCTAGGATAAAAACGTGCAGAAAGCAAATCTCATAAGATATCTAAATAATTTTAGAAGTGTTGAATTTTATGCATGTTTCACAAAAACATCATTTGACATAGGATTGTCAGCTGATTATGCAAAACAACATGGATCAGAATGCTGTTTAATGCATGAAATGTTATTTAGAAGCTAAGTAGAGACTTAAATTCAAATAAGATGATATAAAAGCATTCATCTCCAAAATGTGTATTAACCAGTAAACATTTGCACATTTATTCTTTTTCACTGTAGTATATATTAGTTTTCCAAAATTTTTATTTAAAAAATACAATAAAGTTTGTGGACATTTTAAGAAATCACCTTGTTGTAAATTCTTGGGCCTAAATTTATTTCTAGTGTAAATTATAAATGACTAACATTCTATTTAAATGCAGTACTGACAAAAGTGGACACCTTATTCCCATTTCTTCCATTTCACATACAGGTATTCTGGATAAAATGGGGCAAAGAAATTTTCAATCATGTAGATTCAGGAAAGAAAGGGAATTTCCTAGATATTAGACCAAAGAAGGAAATCTGAGTTAAGCATGGTGCTGTTTAGTCGCTAAGTTGTGTTTGATTCTTTGTGACCCCAAGGACCGTAGACCATCAACCTCCTCTATCAGTGGGATTTCCCATGGCAAATACTGGAGCATATTGCCATTTCCTTCACTTAAGCACATGAAGTGAAGAGAAAGCATTAGTCACTCAGCGGTGTTTGACTCTTTGTGACTATAGCACCCAGGCTCCTCTGTCCATGGGGAATTCTCCAGGCAAGAATACTGAAGTGGGTAGCCATTTCCTTATCCAGGGGATCTTCCTTACCCAGCCATTGCACCCAGGTCTCTTTCATTTCAGGCAGATTCTTTACCATCTGAGCCACCAGGGAAGCCCATAAACTCAAACAAAACTATGCAGCTAAGGTCATGCCACTGGAGATAGGAGGCTGGTCTTAATGCTGAGATAGGGGTTCAAGTTTAGAGTTTTAATGGCTTCTTTAAACCTTGACACTAAGACTTGGACCCACTGAGGGAAACAGGAACTGAATTCATTTAAACTTGGACTCTAGAAATGCTCTCTAGCAGTCAACAAGCAGGCACTAGAAAATTACACCCAGAGGCTAGGCATATCAACCAGAAAACATTCTCTTTCCTTTGGGACTCTAGGTAGGTAAAAATTAGTGCACTGTCAAAACCCCAAATCTGTGTGCCACATGGAAATGGGGTCAATTTTAATCTCCCTTTATGTGCTAGAATTCTTCATGTCCAGCAAATGGTATTTCCACAGGAAGAAAGTATAGACTTAACTGACCATATGGTGAACTCACCATAAAGTAGTATGCTGCACAATAGGAAAATAACTGTAAGAGGAAATTGGAAGTCAGAAAGGTCAGAATATTCATAAACTAAAAACAAGAAAGAATCAGATAACCTGAAAAAATTGTACACACATAAAAATATTTTTTAAATTTAATAATGTAAGTCACAGAAATAAAATATGTAGAAAATGAATAGTCATAAAAATATGAGTAGAAGATAAAAGTGCAAAGAAAGAAAAATAGGGGAAAAAAACAAAAAAATAGGGTACTATATTAAAACAATAAGCAGGTTTGGAGAAAGATAATGTAATTTATTTCTAGAAATGAACAAAAAAATCAAATGTAGGCATTGAAATTTAAAATTCAGTGAATGGGTTGAACAAGAGGTTAGAAACTGTTGAATAGAGGATCAAAAATACAGAATGGAGTAAAATACTTATACATTGTCATAGGGAGGTAAAGAAATAAAAACATGAGATGCCAAGTGGCATGGTTGGTAGAATGATACAATTCAACCTAAGTTTAGCAGAAGTGGCCAAAGAAGATATTAGATGAAACTGGGGAGAAACAATATTCAAGAAATACTGGAGTAAAGAATTTAAGAAGATTATATATGCTCAGTTTGAAGAAGATAAAAAAAAAAGTCCATCACCAGTTTATAGTAGAATGCTTGCCCACCAGTCAAGGAAAAATATTAAAACCAGAGACAAACAATCAGTTTATTGTGAATTACCACCACCAGCAGTTCAGTTCAGTTACTCAGTAGTGTCTGACTCTTTGTGACCCCATGAATTGCAGCACACCAGGCTGCCCTGTCCATCACCAAACCCAAAGTTCACCCAAACTCCTGTCCATCGAGTTGGTGATGTCATCCAGCCATCTCATCCTCTGTTGTCCCCTTCTCCTTCTGCCCCCAATCCCTCCCAGCATCAGAGTCTTTTTCAATGAGTCAACTCTTTGCATGAGGAAGCCAAAGTATTGGAGTTTCAGCTTTAGCATCAGTCCTTCCAAAAAACACCCAGGACTGATCTTTAGAATGGATTGGTTGGATCTCATTGCAGGCCAAGGGACTCTCAAGAGTCTTCTCCAACACCACAGTTCAAAAGCATCAATTCTTCAGCGCTCAGCTTTCTTCACAGTCCAACTCTCACATCCACACATGACAACTGGAAAAACCATAGCCTTGACTAGATGGACCTTTGTTGGCAAAGTAATGTCTCTGTTTTTGAATATGCTATCTAGGTTGGTCATAACTTTCCTTCCAAAGAGTAAGCATCCCTTAATTTCATGGCTGCAATCACCATCTGCAGTGATTTTGGAGCCCCCCAAAATAAAGTCTGACACTGTTTCCACTGTTTCCCCATCTATTTCCCATGAAGTGATGGGGCCAGATGCCATGATCTTCGTTTTCTGAATGTTGAGCTTTAAGCCAACTTTTTCACTCTCCTCTTTCACTTTCAAGAGGCTTTTTAGCTCCTCTTCACTTTCTGCCATAAGGGTGGTATCATCTGCATATCTGAGGTTATTGATATTTCTCCTGGCAATCTTGATTCCAGCTTGTGCTTCTTCCAGCCCAGCGTTTCTCATGATGTACTCTGCATAGAAGTTAAATAAGCAGGGTGACAATATACAGCCTTGACGTACTCCTTTTCCTATTTGGAGCCAGTCTGTTGTTCCATGTCCAGTTCTAACTATTGCTTCCTGACCTGCATATAGGTTTCTCAAGAGGCAAGTCAGGTGGTCTGGTATTCCCATCTCTTTCAGAATTTTCCACAGTTTATTGTGATCCACACAGTCAAAGGCTTTGGCATAGTCAATAAAGCAGAAGTAGATATTTTTCTGGAACTCTCTTGCTTTTTTGATGATCCAGCAGATGTTGGCAATTTGATCGCTGGTTCCTCTGCCTTTTCTAAGACCAGCTTGAACATCTGGAAGTTCATGGTTCATGTATTGCTGAAGCCTGGCTTGGAGGATTTTGAGCATTACTTTACTAGCGTGTGAGATGAGTGCAATTGCGCAGTAGTTTGAGCATTCTTTGGCATTGGAATGAAAACTGACTTTTTCCAGTCCTGTGGCCACTGCTGAGTTTTCCAAATTTGCTGGCATATTGAGTGTAGCACTTTCACAGCATCATCTTCCAGGATTTGAAATAGCTCAACTGGAATTCTATCACCTCCACTAGCTTTGTTCATAGTGATGCTTCCTAAGGCCCACTTGACTTCACATTCCAGGATGTCTGACTCTACGTGAGTGATCACATCATCATGATTATCTGGGTCATGAAGATCTTTTTTGTACAGTTCTGTGTATTGCTGCCACCTCTTCTTAGTATCTTCTGCTTCTGTTAGGTCCCTACCTTTTCTCTCCTTTATCGAGCCCATCTTTGCATGAAATGTTCCCTTAGTATCTCTAATTTTCTTGAAGAGATCTCTAGTCTTTCCCATTCTATTGTTTTCCTCTATTTCTTTGCATTGATTGCTAAGGAAGGCTTTCTTTCTCTCCTTGCTATTCTTTGGAACTCTGCATTCAGATGCCTATATCTTTCCTTTTCTCCTTTGCTTTTCATTTCTCTTCTCTTCACTGCTATTTGTAAGCCCTCCTCAGACAGCCATTTTGCTTTTTTGCATTTCTTTTCCATGAGGCTGGTCTTGATCCCTGTCTCCCATAAAATGTCACGAACCTCTGTCCAGAGTTCATCAGGCACTATCAGATCTAGTCCCTTAAATCTATTTCTCATTTCCGCTGTATAATCATAAGGAATTTGATTTAGGTCATACATGAATGGTCTAGTGGTTTTCCCCACTTTCTTCAATTTAAGTCTGAATTTGGCAATAAGGAGTTCATGATCTGAGCCACAGTTAGCTCCCAGTCTTGTTTTTGCTGACTCCTTAGAGCTTCTCCATCTTTGGCTGCAGAGAATATAATCAATCTGATTTTGGTGTTGACCATCTGGTGATGTCCATGTGTAGAGTATTCTCTTGTGTTGTTGGAAGAGGGTGTTTGCTATGACCAGTGCGTTTTCTTGGCAAAATTCTGTTAGCCTTTTCCCTGCTTCATTCCGTGCTCCAAGGCCAAATTTGCCTGTTACTCCAGGTGTTTCTTGACTTCCTACTTTTGCATTCCGGTTCCCTATAATGAAAAGGACACCTTTTTTGGGTGTTAGTTCTAAAAGATCTTGTAGGTCTTGATAGAACCATTCAACTTCAGCTTCTTCAGCGGTACTGGTTGAGGCATAGACTTGGATTATTGTAATATTGAATTGTTTGCCTTGGAAACGAACAGAGATCATTCTGTCATTTTTGAGATTGCATCCAAGTACTTCATTTCAGACTCTCTTGTTGACCATGATGGCTACTCCATTTCTTCTAAGGGATTCCTGCCCACAGTGGTAGATATAATGGTCATTTGAGTTAAATTCACCCATTCCAGTCCATTTTAGTTTGCTGATTCCTAGAATGTTGACGTTCACCCTTGCCATCTCCTGTTTGACTACTTCCAATTGGCCTTGATTTATGGACCTAACATTCCAGGTTCCTATGCAATATTGTTCTTTACAGCATCGGACCTTGCTTCTATCACCAGGCACATCCACAACTGGGTATTGTTTTTGCTTTGGCTCCATCCCTTCATTCTTTCTGGAGTTATTTCTCCACTGATCTCCAGTAACATATTGGGCACCTACCAACCTGGGGAATTCCTCTTTCAGTATCCTATCATTTTGCCTTTCCATACTGTTCATGGGGTTCTCAAGGCAAGAATAATGATGTGGTTTGCCATTCCCTTCTCCAGTGGACCACATTCTGTCAGACCTGTCCACCATGACCTGCCCATTTTGGGTGGCCCCACACAGTATGGCTTAGTTTCATTGAGTTAGACAAGGCCGTGGTCCATGTGATTAGATTGACTAGTTTTCTGTGATTATGGTCTCAGTGTGTCTGCCCTCTGATGCCTCTCACAACACCTACCAGCTTACTTGGGTTTCTCTTACCTTGAACGTGCGGTCTCTCTTCACAGCTGCTCCTTACCTTGGTCTAGGGGTGTCTCCTCACAGCCTCACTGCCTGACCTTGAACGTGGAGTAGCTCCTTCTCGGCCCTCCTGCGCCTGCGCAGTCACTGCTTCTGGACATGGGGTTGCTGTTGGATGTGGGTTTGTTATTATACAAGCAGGAGTGTGCTGAACATCTTTCATATGCTTCTGTGTACATGTAGCATAAGATTCTTTAGGGTAAAAGTCTAGATACTGAGTTGCTGGCTGACAGGTTTTAAATACCTTTAATGATAATACTAGATAATGCCATATTGGCCTAAGTTTTGCTCCAAGAGACAAATATCAGTTTATTGTGAATGTTCAACACTAGCAGTTCAACTTCACTGAAAAAGCTTCTCAGTGACATATGTACTTTAGTCAAAGAATATTGAACCCAGAAGAGTTTCAGTGGGTTGAAGACTGTAAGAATCAGTCTGTGGAAAGCAGTAGAATTTCTGTACACTAGCAGTAGCCAATTAGGAAATGTAATAATAATTAGAATGGCAACAAAACAATGTGGTACTTAGGAATAAATGTTCTCAAGTAGAGGTATTTTTAAAAAGATTATTGAAGATCATAAAGTAATATTTAAAATGGGGAGATCGCTGCTAATTAAGTGCTGGTAAAAATCTGGGGAAATAAAAGTGTTCACCATTGCCCTTATTAGAATGAATTAGGGACTTCTTGGTGGTCCAGTGGCTAAGACTCCGCACTCCCAATGCAGGGGGCCCAGATTTATTCTGTGAGGAGGCAACCCACTCTGGTATTCATGTCTGGACAATCCATATGGGCAGAGGAGCCTTGCAGCCAAGAGTGCATGCGGTCACAAAGAGTTGGATACCACTGAGCAACTGAGCATAGCACAGCAAGGAACTAGGTCCCACATGCTACAGTGAAGAGGATGAAGATCCCACATGGCACAGCTTAGACCCAGTACAGCCAAAGAAGTAAATAAATATTTTAAAAAATTAGGATGAAGTAGTATCAAAACTTAGGCCAATCTGGCATTATCTAGTATTATCATTAAAGGTATTTAAAACCTGTCAGCCCACAACTCAGTATCTAGATATTTACCCTAAAGAATCTTACGCTGCATGTGCAAAGAAGCACATGAAAAATGTTCAGCACACTCCTGCTTGTTGTTATGTAAATTAGGAAAAATCTAAATATCCATAGATAAGAAAAATAAATTGTGATATATTCATATAATCTGATACAAGAAACGAGTGAAATAGGTCTTACATGTAAAAACATTGATAAATTTCAGATGAAGTGAAGAAAATAAATGCCGTTATCATTTATGTAAAAATGTAAAACATAAAAAATCTATGAATACACAAATAGAAATTTAAAACTTTTAAATACACTGATATGACATGTACTAATTTCAGCAAGACAAGGCTCAAAGCTTTCCCTTCTGGCCTCTTACTACATCCTCCTCCTCTCCTAGTGTCTTCCTCTCCCAAAATCTACTTCATCTTTCATATCGTAGCCTGCCTCTTATTCTTTCAGAAGTATATTACTTAACTTGGGCTCTTGTTGGATTTTTATTTGATGTTTTTTTGACTATATTTACACCCACATTCCTCAGAGAAAGTGGTCTGCAATTTTCTTTTTTAGTAGTATCTTTGTCTGGTTTTGATGTCAGGGTGATGGTGGCTTCATAGAATAAATTTGGAAGTGTTTACTCCTCTTCAACTTTTTGGAACAGTTTGAGAAGGATAAATTCTTTATTGTAAATTTGGTAGGATTTCTCAATGAGGCTGTCCAATTCTGAATTCTTGTTTGGAGAGAGGTGTTTTGTTTTTTGTTTTTTTTTTTAATACAGATTCTATTCTTCTTCTAGTGATGATCTGTTCAAGTTAACTATTTCTTCTTGACTCAGTTTTGACAAGCTGTATGTTTCAAAACCTTGTCCATTTCTGCAATTTGTTAGCATAAAACTGTTCAAACTGGAAAAGGAAAGGACAACCCACTCCAGTATTCTTGCCTGAAGAATTCCATAGACAAAGTAACCCGGTGGGCTACAGTCCATGGAGCTGCAAACAGTCAGACATGACTGAGTGACTAACAGTTTCACAACTGTTCATAGTATTCTCTTATGACTTTGTTGAGCATTTTTTGTATCTATGTTCATCAGTGATATTTGCCTGTAACTTTCTTTTTGTGGTATCTTTACCTGGTTTTGGTATTGGAGTGATTGTGGGGCTGGGGTTGGGGAATTGTAACTGCAGGAAATGAGGTAGCTGTGCTGCTGCCTAGGATCTGGCTGCCTCTGTGGTAGACATCTTCTGGGACCTGTCTACTTCAGATCTAGTGCTAAGCTGAGTGAGCTTAGCAGAGTGCTAAGCGGAGTGAGTAGAGCTCATGTATTCTTGCTGGAAAACCAGTCACTGAATACTCCTGCCCAGAGCCTCTCTGCCCAGATTTAGCACTTGGCCACTGTGTTCCTGTGGCACTAGCTGGTGCATGCATTGACAACGGTCATCTCAGCTCTGCCCAGATCACACCCCAGGTGCCCTGGTCTGGCTCTGCATAAGTAGACTGAATCATTGCCTTGTTCTTGCATCAGGCTGTAGTGTGGAGTTGAGTGGAGCTGGGGCATTCACCCCTTCAGATTGGGAAGTGCAGCAAAGTGGCAGCCACCATTGCAAACCTCTCTCTTCACTAACTGTTAGCAAGCCAATTCTCCTCACCAGTAGAGTCAAGGTTTCCACAGCCCATCTGTCTTAGCAGATTTTCCAGCAGGCAAGGGGGCTTGTATCCTCCATGCAGGACCCCAGGGCTGAGATGCACAGAGTGAATCAATCTGCTTTCTCCCCAAGGTGAGAGCCACAAGTGTGGCCCTTCTCTTTCTTCCAGATCTCTCCAAGGGGACCAGGTTCTGACCTGATGCCTTTTTTTCCCCCCACTCTATCTGATTATGTGGAGGTCTTTCTTACAGTTTTGGTTGTATAAGAGATCTTCTGCTGATTTCTCATCAGTTTTCTTGTGAGAATTGTTCTGCATGTAGATATATTTTTGATGAGTTTGTGGTGAGCTCCATGTCTACCTATTCCACCACTTTGATCCCATTTCAGATATTTAACTTATCAGTTTTTTGGGGGTGGATGGGGCATTCATGTATACTCTTTTTTTTAATTGTCTGATTTTCTGGTTTTCAACTATTCTAGAGTTCCTAGAATAAATAGTAGCTGATCTTATGCTTGAAAAAAAAAAAAAAACTTGCTCTCTTTAACTACCAGTAATAGTCATTAGCTTTTAGGGGTACTTACAGTCTTGCCTGGAATCTCATGGACAGAGGAGCCTGGGAGGCTGTAGTCCATGGGCTCACAAAGAGTTGGACACTACTGAGTGACTGAACATAGCTGAAATACACAAGGGAAAATATTCATATTTTTAACTTCTAGGTTGTGGGTAATGGATAGTTATCATATGTACTTTTCTAATGCTTTGAAGTAATTCTAGATTTAAAGTTTCTCTAATTGAAAGGAAAAAAAGGATTTCCTAATTTAAAAAGATATAAAAGCAATTTTTAGCTTAATACAATATCAACTACTGTAATGTCTACACATAAGATTTTCTGTTATATCCTTGTTTAGATAATGATATTACTGAACACCATCCTAATTATATTTAAAAATATGAAAGCAATGCAACTCAAGACACAAAAATATTTACTAATTTTATGTATTATTAAAATGTTTAAAATGTCTCTCCTGGTAAATTACAAGAGACAAGCCAATTTCAAATATATGACAAGTCAATTAAATTTAAATGCTCTTCTGACTCTTGGCGTTTATTTTAAGTACTACATGCTAAAATTTGACTCTTTTGAAGTTTAGTATCATATTTTCTATTCAAAGTGAATTGAGTTGCAGGCTCTGATAAATAATGTAATTGGACCTTGATCTGGGTAGAAACGTGCTTTTATTTTTATCAAAGTCATAATAGACAAATAGTGAAGTAAAAGACTGGAAATTAAAGTCTATATTTTTATCTTGTTTTGCTTTTTTTTTGCCTGCACTTTTCGTTAACTTCTTACTGGCACACAAAGTGATGTGATCTGACATTGATTTACCTCTCCAGAATATTCTTGAGCTTCAGCCTCTGTCTTCTAGCCCTGCTTAAATTTCTTGAGTCACCAAGCTCTTTTTAACTCTGGAATTTTACAGATTCTATTCAGACTGCTTGGAAAACCTCACTCTGACCTTTTCCCTTTGCTTACCTAGGCAGTTTTCAAGGCTCAGTTCAATTTCTCATTAAACTATCCATTATCCCCCAGTGAAAATTATTCTTCTGCCATAGTCACTTGTCATCGTTTTCCTTGATTATCTTTTCACAATTTGCAATCCATTTAACATCTATTATACCTCTGCGATGACATAAATTCTATGTATTTTCTTCATCATTAAAATATAAGATAACACAGTGGCTCATACATAAAAAAGAAGGAAAGGAGAAAACTAAAAAGAAGTGTGAAGCTTTGACAGTTGCTTAAACTGATTCATATTTCTTAATCCATAAAATGATATTGAGTCTTTCTTGCCTAATTCTCTATAGTTGTAATTGTAACATTGAAACCCTATACAAAATACAAAGTATAAAGATAAATGCCTGCTGGTTTATCTCTTGTTTATATATTTTTATAAGTCGAGATAAGTTTCCATTCTTTTCCCCAATGGGATTTTTAAAGTGTATGCTAGTATTTTTGTCTGGATTTCCCACCTCTTTTCCATTTATGTACAGGAATGTTTATCTTACTTTCTTGTTAGGTTCAAACCCAGGACATTTTTACAAAAGGCATTCAGTTTATATATTTGATCCCAAATCTAAATTACAAATGTAAAATTTTTAGCATAAGAAGTCTATGCCATAATTTGTCTTCTGTGACAATTACAGTTCAAAACTATTACGTTAATTGTTTTTTTATATTGAAAGTTAAGGTTGTAAAAAATTGAGAACTAATTTTCATTGATTTTTGTCTCTTTGTCTAACCTACCAAGTATTATTTAGCCTTAGAACAGTGTATTTAAAGAGTAAACACTCAACAAATACTGCTAATTATCTAATTATCCTTCTTTTGTTAACTTATTTTAATACTAGGATGCATTAGAATGAAGGCCATAACAGAGGGAAAGCTTTAATTGACTACAAACACCCCAACCAACAGTCATGGCTACAAATTTTTCTGAAGAAATTATCACAAAAAAAAATAACTTAAATGTCACTGGAGATATTCCTGGTGACTTCGTCAATAGAATTCCCAGTTGGCTAACAATCACAGATAAACATGTACTGTTGAAGTTGTCCTTAATTTGTAAGAAGGTAACTTCATGAGAAAGAATACTGAGAAACTATTATGACTCTCTTTCTCTAGAGAGAAACTGTGCTGAGGAAACTATAGCAAAAAGAAAACTGATGTCAACCCAACAGTCTCTAACTCAAGAAAAAGGGATCTAGTTGTATTTTTCTAATTCAACTTTATTTTTAGGAAAAAAAGAGTACTAAATAAAAAGGGACAGTTATTACATACTTTTTGTAGGGTAGGTCACAAAATATCTAATTAGATACTTAGCTAAATATGTTCAACAGAAATATGTATGTAAAGCATATATTTCTCCCTAAGGAGATGAAAATTTATTCTTGAGGGACAAAAATATATCCATTTTATGTATAAGGCAAACATATTCACGCAGTGCATTAACACATACAGTATATCTGAAGAATTAAAATTTCATTGTGGTGATGATTAGAACAAAATGACTAAGAGGTTCCTTAGGGACAAGGTAATGAAAACTAGATTGAGAATCATGGGTCTGAAGTGAGAGTTTTTATTATCAAAATATGTAAGAGAATAAAAATATATGCTATGTGGATTAATTTTTGACAGTGAAAAAATAATTGACTATTATTAGTTCCTGTTTAATTTTTCTTAATATAATGAACTGGAATAATGCTTTAGAAATGAAAAAGGTAGAATATTTGCTTTTAGGACAATAAGATGATATGAGGAAATGTTAGTTTCTGGAGTGAAAGTCTGGAGCACTCTGAAAATTAAATGTGGAACATTTTGGAAATTACCTAGTTTATAAGCCTATGTGTAAAAAAAATCACCATTAAACTTGGAAATTAGAATACTATTGAACTCTAAATAAATAAAATATTAAAATTACTGGATTGATGAGAGCTGCACATTTGAAATGACAAGACACTAGAAAAATACTTTTAACATTTTAATTAAATTATATGCTAATAACTCTTTTTAAAGTAGATCAGTATAGAGAGCTAAAAGAGAGAAATCTCATAATGACTAAATTAGTATTTGAGCTAAAAGTCATAGACTCTTACCATCATTATCAGGTATTTAGGATCAATTATTTTCACATCCATGCTTTAGAGACTGAGTTAGATGGTGACACATAAGAAGATATGGTATTTGTCCTTGAAAAGCTCAATAATATAAGTGGCAAAAAAAGAACATAAATGATGGTTTTATTGTTTGGACTGATTGACTTAAAAAAAAAAAAACCTACGTAGACATTCTTACATCTGTAAACATTCTAAGTAAAGAGAACAGTGCTGCAGTGGCCCGTTTTAATCTGATGATACAAATCTTAGGATATATTACATTTTTTTCTTTCAAGCTTGTGGCTTTTCTGTCTTATTTTTCCTTCAGTAGGTTGGAAAACTTTGGTCATAAATCTAGTGTCAGATGCAGAGCATGTACTCAATACCCCTCTCAAGACAGTAATTCCCTTGTGCTTTGTATTGTACTTACTGGTCCATGTTCTTACTCCTTTGCTGTAATTCTCTTGAGGACATTTTTTATATTTTCTTTGGCATTTCATATAATGCCTTGTATGTAGTGTGTCAGCTATGATTTGATGAATGAGTGAGTAATAACAGAGAATAAAGGAACAGTGAGAAGTGATATACAGATCATTTATTAATAATTTAATATTGATAGCAAAGGAAATTAAAATGCTCAAAGAACCTACCCATAAAGCAGATAGTTCATTCTCAAGTTGAAAATGAATTAGGAATACAATCAGGGGTTGCTTCATAGATGATAGTTGTTGATTATTCCTAGAGAAATTTTGAAAAAGCAGTTACGTACCTGGGAACACATAACAAGAATTGAGCCCCAAGCTTCGAAGATCACGTGTATTAGAAAACTACTAAGAAGTGGATAACCTCTGTCTCTGTGAGGTGTAATAAAAGTCCTGGAGCACCATGCTTCTATGTTTGAATTGTGCCACTCTAAAGTATATTAAATATCAAACTGTAATGTTCTCTAGTAAGCACTGTTTTAAAACTAGTATCTTTTTAAAGAAAATTCTGGAGTCCTTAAATAAGAAATTACTTAGATATGCACTCTCTTAAGGGAGATTAGAAAGCTAAAAAGGAAGTAGAATCTGATGTAATAATTAAGTCTATACATATCAGAAAGCAGAGTGCTAGTGAGGAGCTAAAAAGATGTTCTCCCTGATTCATTATTTTCTTAACAGCATCAAGAGGCTCTTTAATCAGTCTGTAAGAACACACATATAAGAATTATTATATCCACCAATGGATCAAATTGCCAACATCCACTGGATCATAGAAAAAGCAAGAGATTTCCAGAAAAGCATTTACTTCTGCTTTATTGACTATGCCAAAGCCTTGACTGTGTGGATCACAACAAACTGTGAAAAATTCTTAAAGAGATGGGAATACCAGACCACCTGACGAGCCTTCTGAGAAATCTGTATGCAGGTCAAGAAGCAACAGTTAGAACCAGACATGGAACCACAGACTGGTTCCAAATTGGGAAAGGAGTATGGCAAGGCTGTATATTGTCACCCTGTTTATTTAACTTATATGCATAGTTCACTTCAGTTCAGTTCAGTCGCTCAGTTGTGTCCAACTCTTTGCGACCCCATGAATTGCAGCACGCCAGGCCTCCCTGTCCATCACCAACTCCCAGAGTTCACTCAGACTCACGTCCATCGAGTCGGTGATGCCATCCAGCCATCTCATCCTCTGTCATCCTCTTCTCCTCCTGCCCCCAATCCCTCCCAGCATCAGAGTGTCTTCCAATGAGTCAACTCTTCTCATGAGGTGGCCAAAGTACTGGAGTTTCAGCTTTAGCATCATTCCTTCCAAAGAAATCCTAGGGCTGATCTCCTTTAGAATGGACTGGTTGGATCTCCTTGCAGTTCAAGGGACTCTCAAGAGTCTTCTCCAACACCACATTTCAAAAGCGTCAATTCTTTGGCACTCAGCCTTCTTCACAGTCCAACTCTCACATCCATACATGACTACTGGAAAAACCATAGCATAGTACATCATGTGAAATGCTGAACTGGATGAAGCACAAGCTGCAATCAAGATTGCCGGGAGAAATATCAATAACCTCAGATATGCAGATGACACCACCCTTATGGCAGAAAGTGAAGAGGAACTAAAGAGCCTCTTGATGAAAGTGAAAAAGAAGAGTGAAAAAGGTGGCTTAAAGCTCAACATTCAGAAAACTAGGATCATGGCATCCGGTCCTATTACTTCATAGCAAATAGATGGGGAAACAATGGCAACAGTGAAAGATTTTATTTTCTTGGGCTCCAAAATCACTGCAGATGGTGATTGCAGCCATGAAATTAAAAGATGCTTGCTCCTTGGAAGAAAAGCTATGACCAGCCTAGATAGCAATATTAAAAAGCAGAGACATTACTTTGCTGACAAAAGTCCTTCTAGTCAAGGCTGTGGTTTTTTCCAGTAGTCATGTATGGATGTGAAAGTTGGACCATAGAGAAAGCTAAATGCCGAAGAATTGATGCTTTTGAACTGTGGTGTTGGACAAGATTCTTGAGAGTCCCTTCGAATGCAAGGAGGTCCAACCAGTCCATCCTAAAAGAAATCAGTCCTGAGTATTCATTGGAAAGACTGATGCTGAAGCTGAAACTCCAATACTTTGGCCATGTGATGCAGAGAACTGACTCACTGGAAAAGATCCTGATGCTGGGAAAGACTGAAGGCACGAGGAGAAGGGGATGACAGAGAATGAGATGTTTGGATGGCATCATGGAGTCAATGGACATGATTTTGAACAAGCTCTGGGAGTTGGTAAAGGACAGGGAAACCTGGCGTGCTGCAGTCCATGGGGTCGCAAAGAGTCTGACATGACTGAGCAACTCAGCTGAACTGATAATTACCATATTTAGTATTGACTTAATATTCAACTGTAGTAGAGATTGAGAAAAATCAGAACCAAGGACTTTTCTGTTGAGTGATTCTGACTCAGTCGATTAGGAACTACACTCAATAAAGAAAAAATATGATATAGACTCAGGACTAAAAATGAAGAAGTCTAGAAACTTAAAGTTGTGGTTTCAAGCTGGTGTACTATGCAATAATATATAAGGTACATGCAGAGTTAGATCTGATAATTGTTTTCAAGTGAGTTGAAATGAATTGAGTGTAGGATTCAGTGAAGTGAATTAGTGTACAGATTTAGAAACTGTAGCAGGATCTAAGGTATTTTCCTCAAGATTTGTCACAATAAACAAAGTAAAACTAACAGTTGGTTAACCTGTTTTTATAGGTATAGATATCCTACTATACTTACTATGTTGTGTTGGTAAAGACCACACTCATTTTGAATGATTCACTAGAAAGATTCATAACTTTGAAAAGCTGTATAGTCATGGTTTATTAAAGTAAAAAAGGGGATTAGTGGTCCAGTGGTTAAGACTCCACACTTTCAATTCAGGGGGCACAGGTTCAATCCCTGGTTGGGAAACTAAGATCCCAGCTGTGCACAGTGCGGACAAAAAAATAAAAAAGATAAAGTGAGAAGAATACAAGTCAAAATCCTGTATCCTTTTGTATGCAACAACAGGTGCATAGAGAATCAAGGAGAGACCAAGCACAAACTTCCAGTTATCCTTTCCCAGTAGAATCATACGGAGAGTGGTTAATTCTAACAACACTGTTTTACAATACAAATGAATTATTATCAACCAGGAAAACTCACTGAAGTCTTAGTGTTCAAGGTGTGTATTGGAGGTCAAATTAAGTAGATATGGAGTACTCATATGACCGACTTTGTCTACTCAGTCTCAACTACCCCTAGGTCAAACTGATAATGGCAAGGACCCCACATAAACAAAACGAGGCATTTACCATCAATCATATCATTAGCATAAAATATCTCATATGACTCCTGGTTTCAGTTATACAAAGACATTCTTATCAGGCAAGATATTCTAAGGGTTTAGTGGTTATGTCCCAGGAGCTGGTCTCAATTTAGAATGTGCAAGGTTTGAATACTCTAAGATCATTGAATTAATCCTTTACTGCACCTTATGATATTGAAAAGTTTCTTTGTTCTAGTGTCTCATGTTATGGATACTTTACTTACTATTGCCAGGTTAAACACCTCAAGTAGAGTTGTGTTGATTTATCTCCTACTGAATACTTTTAATGACTTTCCATCAATTCCTATGGGATAAGATCCGATCTCTTAAAGGTTTATTACATGAAGTTAGGGGCCCTGGAACCCAAGCACCAAATTAAGATCCTAGCATAAGGGAAATATTCAATATAGTTTTTTAAAGATTAAATACTGAATGAAACTTCTAAGCTTTGAATTATTTCTTTTTCCTATTATGTTTGCTAATGAGGTCTCTCTTCTATCCCCTCCATTGGGATGAATTTTTAAACCATGCTTGAAGGCTTAGGTCAAATTCCACTCTTGTCATAAAGCCTCCTCAAGCCTTCATAGCAGAAACCAGCCCTTTATCCTCTGTGTTCTTATAATTTATTTCTGATATCTTCTTTTCATGTTCTACCTTGCATTATGTTGATTGTAAATGTATCTTTTTACTCAACTCTAGATGTTGGCTTTTAAAAACAGAGATCTTGACTTATTCATCTTTATAGTACCTAGAATTTCTACTATAATGTGATGCTTTGGTTTATTAAATTGAATATTGCAATTATTTAATCATTACTTTTCAAGGTCATATTGCTAGGCTAAAATATAACTAACAAAAATGTAACTAATGTTTAAAAGTTTCTAATTGTTAGGCTCAGTATGAATCTCAGAAAAGTGGTATTACAAGCTTTCAAATTAGAGTAAATGAAAGTAAATTAGACCAAGCACATAAGAACACAGTGTACAGAACAGCTGTACTGTGTCCTTAATAGAATAAGCTAAATTATCATTATTGATATGTTTCATCTTTCCTGCCTTTGTCCTCTTCTGAAGATGCTCTCAGGTTCAGGATTTTGGGGATATATTTTCCATCTTAGGTCTGAAATTAGTTTGATTAGTTTTGTTGACATCTATCATCTCAAAATATCTGAAATTTACCTTAGAAATAGTAATAATACTGGCAGGAATATCAGTGCAAAAATTAAATTTGTGTGCATATTGGGAGGGTAAAGTTTGACATGTAAAACATGTCTAGAGACACTCTTTTGTTTAGGCTCCTGGCGATGTAGAAATGGTTGAGATGGTAAGGAACACATAGAAATCAAGCCCAAAACTTAGTTCAAATATATTATTCTCTTGGATATCAGAATATCTTTGTTTTTTATTTTTATAAATTTCTCTATTTTTCATGCTGTTCTTCTTTTATCTTTCCCCCTATATTCTCACATTTTCATTGCCCTATCTTCTGCCCAATCTTTATTCAAACATGTTTTTATGAAACGTCTACTAGGTGCACAGCACTTCACCAAGAGATTTATTTAAACTTAATAAAGTTTTATTAAGCTAGTATTCAGTGTTGTACCAGAAACACTTCCATTTTGGGGTATAACAAAGGCAGGTAAGACAGGGTTCTACATCTGAATAGATTATGGTATGGCTGGAGTGAATGATCTTAGAAGATATCACAGTACTTTTCTGTGGTTATTATGGACGAATGACAGAAGTCTATGGGAACACATTTGAGAAAGAAGTTAGTTTTCTAAGGAAAAGGAAAATTTCAGAATTGAAGTAATAAGAGAATTCAAGGAAGAGGGAAAATGTGGGGCAAATTCATACATGGGGACTACTATGAATCTATCTCCTGAAAAGCAGGGAACTTTCATATAGAAAACATTAGTCAAGATTAACCATTCTTTAACTGAGAGATTATAGCCTTCCCAGTCTTTCGTCATGTAGTCAACTTTCTCCAGCTTGAGTTCCATGTATAAACAAATAATTTTTCAGTATCCTGGGTCTAGAATTAATGAAGCCAATCCAGAGAGTAGTCACCAAATGAGAATAATTTTTTCCCCATAGTGGTACTCTATGATTAACTGACTATACCAGTGTTAAAGGAAACACTGTGAAAATTAACTAGGGAAAACTTTCTTTCTTTCCTACTGTATCTCATCATGGAAATAGTGTGACAATTTGCCCAGTTCTCTACCTGTCTCATTCTTAGGCTTGCTTCAAGGATTTGTATTTTTCATATGTGGTGTGAAAAATATTTTACCATCTGTATAATATCAATGTTCTATTCTACATCTATGTATCAGCTTAATATCTTTTATTTTATCATGTATCAGTGTTCTAAGAGGAAGCAGTTCAACAACATAGATGGTTAAACACCGAACCAAATGTCTAAGTTATTGCTGGATTTATCATGACAATTACTCCACTCTGGACAAAGAAGAAGATCAAATTGTAACTTGGTGAAGTAGATTAGAGTACTGTTTGATAATAAGCATTATTTCCTATTTTAGTGTGGTTGGGACAGCATATAGTTAATAAGAAGTTTTTGAGATTTTAAAAAATATGATTATACATTAAATAAAGTTGAGAGGTAACATGAAGAATATACAGCTTATATTTTTCTTAAGCAGAAATAGGGACAATGTTCTATTTTGAAGGGGACCTGTGTTAATAACCTTCTTCTCTGTTTATAGGAAAATGTTGAAGGAGGAGACTGTAGTCGCTGCAAATTTGGGTTCTTCAATTTGCAAGAGGATAATCATAAAGGTTGTGATGAGTGCTTCTGTTCAGGAGTTTCAAACAGATGTCAAAGCTCCTACTGGACTTATGGCAACGTAAGCAGTAAATAGCCTTTGAATTCTGTGTGCTGCTCCACGGGGCTTCTTGCTATTGTCCTTCTGTAAGAAATTAACTTTTTTTTCTTGTAGTGAGTTTCTACTTAAACTTATCTTGGAGAAGTGATGGAATTTTCTTTCAAATACTAGCTGTGTTTCTTTGACCAAAGCCTTTAAGGTTTTGTTTCTGCTGCTACTGCTGCTAAGTCACTTCAGTCGTGTCCGACTCTGTGTGACCCCATAGATGGCAGCCCATCAGGCACCCCCGTCCCTGGTACCAGTGTGTAAACTGGAACCTCTTATAATAAGTCAACACTAGCCTTTTCAATGTCCATGATTAGTATGTGAAACAATGATGGAATTAATGCTGCTTTTGCCTCAAGGGCAGACAGTTCAACAGAGAATACATCTGATTGTATTAATACATAGGAATACATTAATAATACATAGGAAGGATTATGAATTGCATTCACCAGTAGTTTTGGTATACACATTAAGAGAAACTCCTTTAACAGCTATGTACATAATACCTGTTACCCACCAGTCTTTAGTTGTGATTTGTTGTTACCATAGCTCTTTCTTTGTTAAAAGGAGAAACTAAATTTGAATAATATCTTCATTCTTAATTGATTTGAAAAAGTTCAAGTTATTACATGTTTAGTGGTGGTAATGGTGGTTTAGTCCAACTTTTGTTACTCCATGGACTGTTGCCTGCCAGAGGGAAGAATAGTGGAGTGGGCTAACATTTCATTCTCCAGAGGATCTTCCCAACCAGGGATTAAACCTAGGTCTCCTGCATTGCAGGTGGATTCTTTACCACTGAACCATCAGGGAAGCCCTGAGATATTCTTCCTCTACCATAAATATAAACATGTTTCCCTCCTACCTCCTTTGCCTATCATACACTCATTGATTTTTCATCCCTTCACAGACAGCAGTTTGCCTCCTTATGAAAGAGGACCTTCAGGGAATTTCAAATAGTTTGTGTGGCAGCACTTAGTAGTACAAAATACAAGGAAACAGGCTGGAGAAAGGAGGAGAAACCTACAGAGGGAATGAGAAACTAGATATACATGGTTGAGTTTACTAACAAGTTGAGCTCTTATCCTTGGAGAGTAAGTAACTGAAGGATTGTAGTAGGGGGTGTTGTGATTAGAGTTGGACTTTACCAAGATCACTCTTTTAATAAAACTGAATTCCAAACACTACTGCCTTTCAGCTTTAATCAGCTAACTAATCCTTAATACAGCTATGAAAAATTTCTCTACTTGTGTTGCTTGTAAGTCTGAAATATTATGAGTAGTTTCTGATTGTACTCTTCATACCTAAATGAACCTGTGCGTACTTTATCAAGTATTGCTTGTGGAACAGATTTTGTAGAACCAAGGGCAAATGAACAGCTAGTCTAACTTCACCTTCTAGACTGTTCCATTAATGTACAAAAGTTTTATGCTTAGCAGAGGAGCAGAAGTAGCATTCAGCCTTGTACTTCAGAAACTAGGTTCACTGATATTTGCATTTCAGGAGTTTTTCTGGAAAGAACTTTCTCTGTATCTCACTGGGCTGTCCTAGGAGGTCTGATCAATGATGTTGGAAAGGGGAAGAGTAGTAGTATGTATCTTGCTGCTTTTCTGTCCAATAAACTTTCACTGAATCTCTCTCTTTTGACAAAGTCAGTCCCAGCAGTTCCACAGCTATAGAAGATACAGAATCAAATGACCTCTGCATGAAGAAATTTTAAAAATATTTCATCCATATGTGATCACCATTACCATTCTGCTACCCATTACCCACAACACCAAGCAGCTCACACATGACTAGTGGGTCCCTGGTAGCTGCAAACCTCTGTATCCAGTGTTATGTCCTGACTAGGTAGGATGGTTTAAATTTAGAATTGTAGCTGTGTGCCACACATAGCTGGAGAATAAACATGTCAAGACAAGTAATCTTTCCCTAATTCCTCCTTAAATGTTCCTTCCTTTTCTGGGCAAAGGATCAAGACTAGGGGTTCTTATAGCACTTCTGACCCCACAGGAAGGAATAGGAACAGTATTGGGAGCTGGTGTTTTCGACTATCCTGGAGCCTCAAGTTGGAATTTAAATATATGAAAAGGAAGGAACTAGTAAATGAAAATCTACCTTTCATATCTTATCTCTTTTCCTCCTCTTCTTTTCAAATGTATATATAATACCTTTTGAAATAATTGTTTCCATAAGTAACAGGAAAGCACTAGTAGAATGAAAAAACTTCAACTATTTGATAATTTATACAAAATTATGTGTGATTTTAAATGACTTTTTAAGAAAGTAGTATTTGAAATCATAATTTTTAAAAATCACACTGGATTAATAAAAACAGATTGCACTTTAATATCATCCAAACTCCTAGAAACATCAAGAAAAAAAATAATGGTGAGAACATATGAGACATTTAATGGTATCAGAACTTTTATATTTTCCTAAACGTTCATAGTTTGTGTGTTTTTAATTTTCAAAATATGAACACTACAGAAATAGGAAAGAGAAGTGTCTGGGTTCTTTTCCTAAGTGACAGTGATTGTGTGTTTTCTTTAAGATAAAAGACATGAGTGGCTGGTATCTGACTGACCTGTCTGGCCATATTCGAGTGACCCCCCAGCTGGATGACTTAGACCCACCTCAGCAGATCAGCATCAGCAGCGTGGAGGCCCGCCGAGCCCTGCCCCAGAGCTACTACTGGAGTGCGCCAGCGCCTTACCTGGGAAACAAGGTGAGTCCATACAGTGCTTGCTTCTTGCTACATTGCTTCAATTGATCAATAAGGAGAATGGGTTTTATATAGTCTTTCTTTAAAGGAAGATGAGATCAAATAGATACTGATTGGATTGCTGGAACCAACTAAATCAGATGAAGTTGGACTTTTCCACCCTGCCCCATGGGTGGTTGCGTCCCCATATCACAGTTCTGTATAGTTGCTATCCTGTGTTAACATTCTGAAAGGACAAATAAAACAATGAAGGCTTTAGATTTTTTGTTTTTGTTTTTGTTTTGCAAAACAGATTGTAGATATTGGAAGAAACGGTGTCATGTTGACTTGAAAGAGCTGTTTTTCTAGAATTGTCTGTGGTGGAATACTTACTGAAATCTTTCTCATCTGTTTCTATTTCATTTCAAAACTGGTATTCAAGAGAGCTACTTTCTCTACCTTGTCGGAATGTTAATTGGAAATGAAATTTATTACATAACTAATTTAATACTTGCCATGAAACTTATAATAAACACCATATTTCCTGGAGCTCAGGAAGAGAACTACCATAAAAGAGCCAGATTGAAAGCACATGTTTGTTTTCAAGCCCACTGACACACATATAAACACACACACAGAGATAAACAAATGTAGCACTTTCAGAGATGAAGGTGCTTCTTTCTTCCCCTCTGTTGTGAATTAACTCTAATTGCTTGGCTTTTATCATTTTATTTTATTTTGCTTAACAATTCATTGGGAACAAAATTTGATATTAAAATTCTAAATGAGAATACTTGCTTGATCTGTGAAACTTAATACCTTGTCAGCTCATAATTAAATGACCTGATCACACCAGAAATTGTGACCGTCCCAGAAAAATCCTTTAGCAAATTGATGCTATTTAAGACTAGTTTTCATCTATAAGAATATAGCTTACTTTGGAAAAAATCTTCATGGGTAAATAAAAATATTTTAATAATTATTGGTGTGTGAGCATTAAGACAGAAAATCTTGCTAGTTCATATGAATGGAAACTAGTGGTTTTATGTGATTGAAAACATTATCTTTTGGCCTGTTTCTTATTTTTACAGGCCTCTAAATACCATTATGAAAAATGTGTAAATGAGTAAAACACATTTTTCAATGAATATGTATTTTTAAAGAGACTATGTTGCATAAAATTTTCCAGCTGTAATAAAAATCTAATTAAACTGTTACTTCAAAGCCCTTTCCAACAAGAGGTCATTCTATCCTATTTTATTTAGAAATTCCTGAATACCTGACAAGAATAAAATAGCACATATGACTCGAATGTCTATAGCTTAAAATTGCCAAAAAACAAAACAAACAAAAAAACCAGAAGCTGCCTTTTTTTCCAACTGCTCTGAGGAATTTAGAGAAGAACCATGGATCAAAATTGGATGAGCTTCAGAGGTCTTACTTTTCTTACCACAGTGAAGTTTACTTACAGGTAGTTTTTTAAAAATAGAATATTTGTCATATTTTCCATCATTTCTTCTTTGCCCATATGCTTTTTCTTTTTGTTGGCTGAAAATCAAACTGACGGAAGGCAAGCAAATGGGACATGAAATAGCATCAGAGCAAAGCATTTGGACATCCTGTTCGTAGTGTTGGTTCCCAAAGATAACTTTCCTTATCCTGTCTGGACTGTTCCTTGTAACTATCCACAATGAAGTGCTTCATATCCTGTACAGATCGTGTTCACATCAAAAAGCTGTGTTTGCCTGTGCTTCCGTTTCCATTCAGTAAACAAAGTACTGGTAACAGGGTGTGCAAATTGTTTGAATATGGAAGACATTTTTTAATGTAATGTGGAAGCCCATGGTGGTTTACTGTCAGACATCTCAGCATGAATGAAACAATTTGCTTTAATAACTGAACCATATAAATTTTTGATACTGCAATAATACTGCAAGCTCTCACAAATTACCACAGTACATCTTAACTGTCATGTCACATCACGTAAATTACAGTCGTGATGACATGCTTAGCTTGGTTGATATAATATCTTGCTAAAGAAATGGAAAATTGTAGGGCCTTATTTGTAAATCTCGTAAAGTCACTTTTCTAAATAGTTGAGGCTAAATTCTTTCCCAGTAATTGCTGTTGGAATCAGAGCCATTGCCAAAATCTGACAGAAATAGTATGTCAAGAAACTAGTCTATCTGCTTAGATACTGAATTTGATTTGCATCCATGACCAGGAAGCTCTGGATATATAATCCTTCTTTTGCCTTTTTAGTATTAATTTCTAAGTTGCAAAAAAGTATTTATGAGATGCTATTAGCTTTTCCTAAATATTTGTATAACCAATTTTCAAACATTTTCTAAGTTCCTCGGTGATAAATTCACTTATAACAGATGGGAGATGTGTTGTACATATTTTATTTTAATGAAGGTGCTACATGCCAATCTTCCTGTGTTTTGGTAACCTAACCCCAAATAATAAAACTGCTCTCACTTGAGATACACTTTGCTAACATAGAAACCTGCCTAGTCATAATTAAATTCAAGAGCACTAGCCAGTTTAGCAAAGGAATACTTTTCATATTAAGAAACATTTTTGGAACTGGAGGAATCAATTTGCCTGACTTCAGGCTCTACTACAAAGCCACAGTCATCAAGACAGTATGGTATTGGCACAAAGACAGACATATAGATCAATGGAACAAAATAGAAAGCCCAGAGATAAATCCACATACATATGGACACCTTATCTTTGACAAAGGAGGCAAGAATATACAATGGAGGAAAGACAATCTCTTTAACAAGTGGTGCTGGGAAAACTGGTCAACCACTTGTAAAAGAATGAAACTAGATCACTTTCTAACACCGCACACAAAGATAAACTCAAAATGGATTAAAGATCTAAATGTAAGACCAGAAACTATAAAACTCTTAGAGGAGAACATAGGCAAGACACTCTCCGACATAAACCACAGCAGGATCCTCTATGATCCACCTCCCAGAATTCTGGAAATAAAAGCAAAAATAAACAAATGGGATCTAATTAAAATTAAAAGCTTCTGCACAACAAAGGAAAACATAAGCAAAGTGAAAAGACAGCCTTCCGAATGGGAGAAAATAATAGCAAATGAAGCAACTGACAAACAACTAATCTCAAAAATATACAAGCAACTCCTGCAGCTTAATTCCAGAAAAATAAACGACCCAATCAAAAAATGGGCCAAAGAACTAAATAGACATTTCTCCAAAGAAGACATACGGATGGCCAACAAACACATGAAAAGATGCTCAACATCACTCATTATTAGAGAAATGCAAATCAAAACCACAATGAGGTACCACTTCACACCAGTCAGAATGTCTGCGATCCAAAAATCTGCAAGCAATAAATGCTGGAGAGGATGTGGAGAGAAGGGAACCCTCCTACACTGTTGGTGGGAATGCAAACTAGTACAGCCACTATGGAGAACAGTGTGGAGATTCCTTAAAAAATTGCAAATAGAAATGCCTTATGACCCAGCAATCCCACTGTTGGGCATACACACAGAGGAAACCAGAATTGAAAGAGACACATGTACCCCAATGTTCATCGCAGCACTGTTTATAATAGCCAGGACATGGAAACAACCTAGATGTCCATCAGTAGATGAATGGATAAGAAAGCTGTGGTACATATACACAATGGAGTATTACTCAGCCATTAAAAAGAATACATTTGAATCAGTTCTGATGAGATGGATGAAACTGGAGCCGATTATACAGAGTGAAGTGAGCCAGAAAGAAAAACACCAATACAGTATACTAACACATATATATGGAATTTAGGAAGATGGCAATGATGACCCTGTATGCAGGACAGCAAAAAAGACACAGATGTGTATAGCGGACTTTTGGACTCAGAGGGAGAGGGAGAGGATGTGATGATTTGGGAGAATGGCATTGAAACATGTATAATATCATGTAAGAATCGAAATGCCAGTCTATGTCTGATGCAGGATATGACACGCTTGGGGCTGACGCGTGGAGATGACCCAGAGAGATGTTGTGGGGAGGGGGGTGGGAGGGGGGCTCATGTTTGGGAACGCATGTACACCTGTGGTGGATTCATGTCAATCTATGCCAAAACCAATACAGAATTGTAAAGTAAAAATTAAAAATAAATAAATAAATTTAAAAATAAAAAAAAATAAAATAAAATTTGTAGATGGTAAAAAAAAAAGAAACATTTTTATTGACTACAGTCCCTCTTTGGAATAATGAGGAATACATAGGTGGATATAGTTGTGTATGTAGATAGTAGATGAGGCCTGGAAAAGTTAGCATATTTTTATACTACTCATTTAAAAAATTTCCATAATCTTGTTGTCTATGGCAAGTTTGTGTGCTGAACCCACAGTGAGGCCAAACAAGCTGAAACATTGGAGTTTCGAGCTGAAAAGGGCCGAGCAAAGAGAGTGAGGCAGCCCACGATGCTCAAAAGATCCAAACTCCTCAAAGCACTTTTAGAGGCAAAGTGATGGGGGGGAGGGGGGGATATGTCACATGGTATGTGATCAGCTTGTGCACAGTTCTCTGGTTGGTTGATGGTGAGATAACAGGGCAGTGTTACAGGGGTTAACATTATCAGTCCTCAGGTTTCAACAGGGGGCTATGTGCTCATGGTCATCAAGTAGTTAGCTTCTTCGATTTGATGAAGGTTTTAGCATCTGTAAAACAGCTCAAGGAATGTGCATTAGTTTACTGTTATCTGGGTGCTTTAGGGAGGAACTAAATATTCTCTGGCTGTCATATGTAAGGTTTATTGTTTAAATTCTTACCAGTTCTCCTGGACCAACTGCTATTTTTGTCACTACATGTTCAATTCCTTCAAGCATTAATTTCTTTTTGTTGTTGTTGTCCTGGACTTTATTATTAATTCTTGAGCCAGGCTTTTATGACTCAGGAGGCCTGGGAGACTACAGGTTTTCTAGGAATAAAAGACCAGCAGATGACATGGGGAACGACTCTGTCCTGAGAAGGTCCCATGGAGCCCCACTGGGTTACAATCTCAACTATGAGTTAATCCCTCAACAGCAACCTGGAAAATGTTTTTTTCCCATATATGTGTGAACATTCAGCAGTGTTCACAGTCGAGTGTTAATTCCCTGCCCCTTCCATTGTAGACATTCAAAGAAAATTAAGTCAGGCACCCACAGGGCTCTACTTGGCAGCATCTTATTTTCTCCAAATACTTGACAGAGGTTAATGCTTGGTTTTAGGGCATTCGTGTAAGCATGGAACCGGGCATGTAAAGTGCTAGAGCACAGAGTCCTGCTGACTTGCTACAGGCCACAGCTATTGAGAAACAGTTTGGGTATTTCAGAGTTGGAATAATTTACTGCTTTAGTAAACTAAGTGCTATTGGAACATTGAAATAGTTATTTCTTTTTGGTTACCCTAGTGATCTCAGATAGATAGTGCAGCCTCTAAAACCAGTTCTCTTCCTGTTTGTAAAGAGCCCTGAGAATCTGACTTGGCCTATTGACTGTTGCCCCATTACCAGTAAGGTTTGCAAATCTGTCTCTGAGTGCTATTAAATTAATCTTATGTGATTTGGTCTTTATAAAACAATGCTTATTTTCTACAACATGTATACTGTCTTCTTCTGTTTCTAGCTTAGAGGAGCTTTTAAATTGTTTCATTGTAGTTTCCAAGAATACCTGTAGTTTAGCATAAGCTGCATCTTATGAACAGCTGACAAAAGAGCATCTGGTTTTAAAAGTAATCTCTGGTATTTCTTTGCTGTGCTTGCTTGACTTACAGTTCTACCTCTAACATCCCTAATTAAAGCTGTGGATTTGAAGGAGATTGATATTTGAAATTTATATGACAGGGTAGTTCTTGTCAAATGAAAGGAACTTCACAAATATTTTGTGATCAATGCTATATTTTTAACAACAACAATAAAATAGTTTTGATTAGATTTCTCAGAAATGACTCGTGTTGAGATTTAAGTTAGAATTGAAAGATGATTTCCATCTTAGTTAAAAAATTAAAACCTCACTAATAAGCGTGAGTTGCTCTCCTTTTAGCAACATAATTTATATTTCTGACTTCTTTGCTCTATATTCCTCAGAATTATTCAAAGTAAAGGTCAGACTCTCTCCCTCATCCTTAATGTCCTCCAAATTAAGTCTCAGATTAAGTGGATTAATTAAGAATGTATTATATATGTGGAGAATGGCATGGCTAGAGGTAAATAAGATAAACTGTGACTGAATTTTTATTCCATAAATCAGATCATATAAAAATGATTTGGCAATAGAATAATACCAGAAGAATATCTGTTGTCAAGAATAAACCAAATATATTGTTAGGGGCAAATGTTTATTAAAAAAACAAACAAAAATCATAAGAACTCATTTATTACATGTAGTTCTGATAATGTCTACTCTGCAAAGTTAGCCCAACTATGAGGACTCACAGTAAAATTTCTAGAATAATAAAAATTCATAAAACTGACTGAGGGGGGAAATGTTAAAATTCATATGAACATTAAAGCAATTGAATCAGTAGCCAAAAAATTATTCCTATAAGGAAAACAATGGTTTTATTTATTTCTGTTTAATTTGTTAAATCAAATTTTGAACCTTAAAAACTTTTTTCAATCTTACACAGCTTTACAGAGAACAAAATGAACTGCAGCATGCCAGGTTTCCCTGTTCACCATCTCTCTGAGTTAGCTCAAACTCATGTCCACCGAGTTGGTGATGCCATCCAATCATCTCATCCTCTGTTGCCCTATTTTCCTCCTACCCTCAATCTTTCCCAGCATCAGAGTCTTTTCCAATGAGTTGGCTCTTTGTATCAGGTGGCAAAAGTATTGGAGCTTCAGCTTTAGCATCAGTCCTTCCAATGAATATTCAGGGTTGATTTCCTTTAGAGTTGACTGGTTTGATTTCTTTGCAGTCTAAGGGCCAGTCTATGTCTGATGCAGGATATGACACACTTGGGGCTGACGCGCGGGGATGACCCAGAGAGATGTTGTGGGGAGGGGGGTGGGAGGGGGGTTCATGTTTGGGAATGCATGTACACCTGTGGTGGATTCATGTCAATCTATGCCAAAACCAATACAGAATTGTAAAGTAAAAATTAAAAATAAATTAATTAATTAAAAAAAAAAATAAGGGACTCTTGAGTCTTCTCCAGCACCACAGTTCAAAAGCATCAATTCTTTGGCACTCAGCCTGATTTGTGGTCCAACTCTTACATCCATGCATGACTATTGGAAAAACCATAGTTTTGACTCTACAGACATTTGTTGGCAAAGTGATATCTCTGCTTTTCAACACACTGTCTAGGTTTGTCATAGCTTTTCTTCCAAGGAGCAAGCATCTTTTAATTTCATGGCTGCAGTCATCATCTGCAGTGATTTTGGAGCCCGAGAAAATAAAATCTGACACTGTTTCCACTTTTCCCCCAACTATTTGGCATGAAGTGATAGGACTAGATGCCACAATCTTTGTTTTTTGAATATTGAATTTTAAGCCAGCTTTTCCACTCTCTTCTTTCACCTTCATCAAGAGGCTCTTTGGTCTCTCTTCACTTTCTGTCATTAGAGTGGAATCATCTGGATATCTGAGGTTGCTGACAAATCTTCCTGCAATCTTGATTCCAGCTTGTGATTCATCCAGCCTGGTATTTCACACGATGTAATTTGCACATAAATTAAGTAAGCAGGGTGACAATATACAGCCTTGTCTTACTCCTTTCACAATTTTGAACCAATCCATTGTCCCATGTCCAATTCAAACTGTTGCTTCTTGACCTGCATACAGGTTTCTCAGGAGACAGGTAAGATGGTTTGGTACTCCCATCTCTTGAAGAATTTTCCACAGTTTGTTGTGATCCACACAGTCAAAGGCTTTAGCATTGTTAGTGAGGCAGAAATTGATATTTTTCTAGAATTCTCTTGCATTTTCTATGATCCAGTGGGTGTTTGCAATTTGATCTCTGGTTCCTCTCCCTTTTCTAAATCCAGCTTGAACATCTGGAAGTTCTCAGTTCATGTACTGTTGAAGCCTAGCTTGAAGGATTTTGAACATTACCTTGCTAACATATGAAATGAGCACAGTTGTGCAGTAGTTTGAACATTCTTTGCCATTTTTCTTCTTTGGGATTGGAATGAAAACTGATCTTTTCCAGTCCTTTGGTCACTGCTGAGTTTTCCAAATTTGCTGGCATATTGAATGCTACACTTTAACAGGTCATATCTTTTAGGATTTGAAATAGTTCAGCTGGAATTCCATGACCTCCACTAGGTTTGTTCATAGTAATGTTTCCTATGGCCCACTTAACTTCACACTCCAGGATGTCTGGCTTTTGGTGAGTGACCACACCATTGTGGTTATCCAGGTCATTAAGACCTTTTTTGTTTAGTTCTCCTATGTATTCTTGCCACCTCTTCTTAAACTGCTGTAGAAGGCCAGAGAGAGGGAGTCAGGCTATATACAACTTTGCAACAAAGAGGGCAGGCTGTCTGAACATCAAAAATTATTGTTAAATAAAGAAAACCAGATATTAAGCTAAGGAATTTAGCATTCTTCTATGGGAATTTGCAAGCCTCTGGGCTCACTGAATTCTTTCCTTTCATATGTACTGCAGGTATCTGGGACCACTTCCTGTTTCTTGATTGATTACATCCTTAATTCCTTGTTCACCATGAGGCATGGCAGAGGATAGTTGCTTCTTGCATTCCTCTGAGCTCCTTTGCAATCATTGCAGGGGTGGCAGCATTTGCTGGGTCACAGGTATTGTATTCCCTTTTGGGAGCCCTCATTCACATTTGGAGGCCCCAAATCACTGATGGCTATGACATTTCTTGTCCACTGGTATTTCAGGAAATACCTTGTTTCTTTACATCAGCAAAAACCAATTAAAACAGCACTTTAAAAATAAGTCCTGGGCTTTCCTGGTAGTACAGTGGTTAAGGATCCATCTCGCAATGTAGGGGACACTGGTTTCATCCCCGGTCCAGGAAGATCCCACATTCTGCAGGGCAACGAAGCCCCTGAATCACAACTATTGAGTCCACGTGCAGCAACTACTAAAGCTGGTTACCCTAGAGCCCAGTGCTACACAGCAAGACAAGCCACAACAGTGAGAAGCCTGAGCACCACAACCAGAAAGAAGCCCCTGCTTTCTGCAAGTGGAGAAGGTCCGCTCACAGTAAGGAAGACCCAGTGCAGCTAAAATTAAATAAAAATTTAAAGATAAGTCCTTTACAATAGCAACAAGTAACAAAATACTAAGGATAGAATCTATATAGAAAAGCAAAGAGCTTTTCAAATAATAAAAGGAAATCCTAAAGAAAGAAAGAGATGGGGTTTTAATCAAAACTTACCTGATAAAAAGACTTAGGACTCATTTTAAAAAAAGAAATAATGATTGAGACAAAGTGCTATTGGTGTGAAAAAAGATTAGAAATGATCAGTGGAGTTGAAAAAATAGTTCAGAAATATCTCATGCATATATGGATACTTGATTATTAAGAAAATAGAAATTGCAGATCAAAGACAATAGAATAGACCATATAGTAAATGCTATTGGTACCCCTGAGTATCTAAAAAGAAAAAAAAATGACCATACCTGCATCCCTACCTCATATTATACATAAAAATAAACTCTAGTTGAAACAAAGGCTACAGGTTTCAAAAATCATACTATAAAGCGTGGAATTTTTACTTCTGGCCATGATTGAACAAATCTTTCTTAGACAACAAGATAACTTAAGAAAAAATGTGAAACAAGCTTTTAGATACTTTACAGCAGATATTGTAGAACTTTGATCCCTAAGAGAAAAAAAAGAACCAGATGAATTGAGGCTTAACAGCTGTCAAGGTTGTTGCCTGGCTGTTGTTTCAAGACAAATGCATTGAGAAAGTGAAAAGTGAAAGTGAAGTAGCTCAGTCATGTCCGACTCTTTGCAACCCCGTGGACTGTAGCCTACCAGGCTCCTCCCTCCATGGGATTCTCCAGGCAAGAATACTGGAGTGGGTTGCTATTTCCTTCTCCAGGGGATCTTCCCGAGCCAGGGATCACACCTGGGTCTCCCCCATTGCAGGCAGACACTTTAACCTCTGAGCCTATCATGGCCAGAGAGTGTTTTATGGACTGAGTTTTCATATTTAATCCACTGTATATATAGTGTTTAATTGTTGATGGTAGTGGGAGAAGCACAAGATGGTGGGAATGGATGGGACACAGATATGTATAAATGAAGAGGGCCTTCTGTAAGCCAAGGAGAGAGGCCTGGAGCAGCTCCTTCTCTCATAGTCCTCTGAGAAGACCAGTCCTACTGACATCTTGATTATAGACTAGCAAAGGAATATATTGGGTGTCCCAGGTGGTGCTAGTGGTAAAGAACCTGCCTGCCAACGCAGGAAACATAAGAGACTTGGGTTCAATCCCAGAGTTGGGAAGATCAGCTGGAGGAGGGCATGGCAACCCACTCCAGTATTCTTGCCTGGAGAAACCCATGGACAGAGGAGCCTGGTGGTTACAGTCCATAAAGTCACAAAGAGTTGGACATGACTGAAGCAACTTAGCATGCATGCAAAGGAATACTTTATTTCCTCCTTTAATTTTCTATGCATGTCTGTGTCCCATCCTTCCCCACCATTCTACTCTTGACTCAAAGCTATTATTTATGCAAGGGAAACTCTGGTCAGTTCTTTCAGTGTTTTGATCCTTATGCTTTTCACAGATCTGATTCAAATGCTGCATCTTGTCCTTATTATTTCTGTAATCTTGAACACATCCCATTATTTAGTTGATACTTACTTTCAATATCTGCAAATTGAGAATTCTAGCACCTCCTCAGAGTTGTGCAAAGCCCTCACAAATGCCTTTAGCACATAGAAGCTGTTCAATAAATGCCAGTTGCTTTGAGAACTTCTGTAGTTGTATGGTGCAGCAGTTTATATGAGAGGTAAATCTTTATATCAATAAAGCACATTTGTTAGAGAACACTTTGCCCCTTGCTTATTATTTCTATCTGATTGAGCATCTGGTGGTGGTAAAGACAAGATAGCATTAAAAATAAAAACGGACAATCACAGAGAGTTAACTTTAGAAAGTAAGTCAATTATGTGACTCTTAAACAGCAGTTTGTGAAAATGTGAAAAAATTAAGTCAGTTATCTAGCTTTTGGAGAAACCTGCAGACTGTTTTGTACTTTACCTTGAAGATACCGAAATAAAGCAAATGAGCATTGTGTCACATCTTTCTAAGCAAATGATGTGATAAGTAACTATTTCTTCCTTACAGAAGTATTTAAAGGGATTTAAGATTTCTGCCTATCAATAACTGATTAGGGAAGTAAATTTTATCAGTATTATAAGCAGCATCAATACCTTGCAGTTATAGTGTAGCAAGTTAAGGGCATTAAAGCAGACCCAAACTCAATATGACTGTCGTTTAGGTGCTAAGTCTTGTACTACTCTTTTGCGACCCCATGGACTGCAGCCCCCCAGGCTCCTCTGTCCATGGGATTTCCCAGTGGAATGGGTTGTCGTTTCCTTCTCCAGGGTATCTTCCTGACCCAGGGATCAAACCCATGTCCCGTGTATTGGCAAGCAGATTCTTTACCACTTAGTCACCAGGGAAGCCCCAATATAATTTATATCCTTATAAAAAAGGAAAACTTGGAGACAGATACTCATACAAGGAGAATGCCATGTGAACATGAAGACAGCCATTTGCAAGCCAAAGAGAGAGATCTGAAACAGATCCTTTTCCCACAGCCTTCAGGAGGAGCTAACCCTGCTCCTTTGGTTTTGGACCTGTATCCTTTAGAGCTGTGAGACAATGAATTTCTGTTTTTTGAGACATGTAAGTTATGGTTTTGTTGTGATAGCCTTAGTAAACAAATCAAGTAAAATATCAATTATTTTAAAAATTCAAAGGTTTTCATTTTGTTTTGATTTGTTGCAAACAAAAGCCTAATCTCATAGCTAAAGAAATTATAGAAGTTGATAACAAAGACCAACAGTTGAACATAGAAGTGGGCAACACATATGAATGAACAGTTCATAGAAACGGAATACAAATAGCTCTTAGGTATAAAAAACAATGTACAACCTGACTCATAATACAACTATACTGAGAAACTGTCATTTACCTTAAAAGAGGCAACAAAATGGTAAAATGGATAGCATGCTATTTTAAGAATTATTTATTTATTTTTGGCTGTGCTGGGTCCTCATTGCTGCACAGGCTTCCTCTAGTTGTGGCAAGAGTGGCTACTCTCTAGTTGCAGTGTGCAGGCTTCTCATTGCCTTGACTTCTCTTGTTGCAGCAAATAGACTCTAGGGCACGCGGGTTCAGTAGTTGAAATTCCCAGGCTCTAGAGCACGGGCTTAACAATTGAGGTGTGTGGGCTTAGCTGCTTCGTGAACCTGTGTGTCTCCTGCACTGGCAGGCAGATTCTTGACTGTTAAGCCACCAGGAAAGTCTGGATAGTATGCTATTACTGCGATTTTAAAAGGACAAAGATCCTTATAATATTGGTAGTGGGGATATGTATTAATGCAATCTAAAAAAACTAACTTAGAAATTTTTACCAAAGTTACAAATGCACATGTGTTCATATATTTCTCTTCTGCAAATTTTTCCTGTAGGGAGATATAAAGTGTGAAATGCAAAGTTATTAATTCACAAATGTTTGTGATAAACACAAAATTGTTACTGATAGGCTGATTAAATGCATTTTGCTATAAACACTATAATAATGTGGAATGATCTGAGGTATATGGTTTAGTAGTTAAACCTAGAAATAGAACAGTGTATATGAGCACCATTTGTGTAAAAAAAAATAGTGGAAAAAAAGAATCTGCATGTAATTATAAGGTCACCTAGCTGTTTAAAGTCATAGCCAGCATTTGATTAGAGGTGAACTTGTCTCAGAGACTTGTCTGCTGCCCCATTCAAGAACATAATATTGTTAAAGTCATAAAATAAGGTATTCTAAGTATATGGCAAAAACCAACCCAACATTGTAAAGCAGTTATCCTCCACTTAAAAATAAGTTTTACAAAGATATTTCATGTAGAACAATATTTTTGTTTTGCTCTATTATAAACTATTAATTTTCTAGTCTAGACTTCATTGTGAAGATTACTGTTTTGATGAGATCATTTAATATGTGCCTCAATTCTATAAACTAAAAGTTGGTTGTCATGCTTAATTAATCACAAGGATTCCAATAATACTCTTATCTCTCCAGATAGTTTCAGCAAATTCTGTTAATATCAGCAGGGCCTGTTGGGGAAGCATAAAGCTTACATTTCTAGGACAGCGGTCTTCCCAGGACTTCCAACAGTAGTAGTTGAGTGGACACCCTCTCACCTTATTTTTTCTGAAGTTCTCCCTCTATGACTCGGGTCTGAGATTCCAAGTAGTTAAAATTGAACATTTGCCACATGGAAAAAGGAGCTATGTGATAAGACCCCGATCTGAAATGTGATGAATTATTAAACAGGTAGTTTGTTGGGTGATTGAAAATTACCTGGGAAAGAGTGCTTATCTCCTTGAGGCACGTCGAACACTGACGGAATTGAGCCAATTAGACTGACTGTCTCTTCAATGAGTTGTGACCTCTCAATGGTAATAGCTTATTATGATGATAAATGAACCCATCTCTTCAACTGAAGCCTGAGTACACACTTCAGCAGTTTCCCTGAATCATGAGGCCATTACCTCTCAACTTCAGATCGACAGCAGTGACAGCCCCGGGAGCAGACGGCATGCATGACTAGACACAGATGATTGTTTTACGCCTATGAATATATTTACAGCTATTTCCAAAGAAACGGGACCTCCTTGCACACTGTGTGTTCACACCTGAAATAGTTACCATATGACGTCTCCTTTAACAGGAAGAAGGCTGCATCATTTTGAGATAACTAGGTGCTTTTTTGTTTTTAGCTTTTGTTTGTTGTTTTCATTGTTTAAATTGCCAGTCTTGGTCTCCTGATGGAGTAAAATTTCAGCATAAAAAATATATTTTTTACAATAAATATGTTTGTAGTATACAGACAAGTTTTAAAATTAATTAATTTAGTCTGATTAAATCTCACAATTTGTATTTGATGTGCAGTGTTCTTGCCTGGAGAATCCCAAGGATGGTGGAGCCTGGTGGGCTGCCGTCTATGGGGTCGCACAGAGTCGGACACGACTGAAGTGACTTAGCAGTAGGGAAACTACTCAGAGACTTCTTTTATTTGTAGAGAACATTTGTAAAGATTTCTGTTTTTAAGAATCGCACAAGCATAAATAGTTTTTGTATTCCCACATCAAGGAAATGTCAGAAATTCTTTTTTTAAGTAGTTACTGAAATTTCATAATCAGTTTCCTTATTCTGCTATAGTAATATCTCCAGATTGAGAAGAATTAGAGGACAACAGGTTATTTGTTATGTTTATAACAAAATACAGTCTTTTAATTCCTGTTAATTATTAGACAGCTGTAAGTTGCCAACTTCTCAAATATAGACCTGAAAAAAACCCTATTAATCAAGCAAAACTAAGTTATTGAAGTTACTGCAATAAGGGAAAACATCAACCACCTTGACGAAGTCCTAGTAGCGTCTCAGAAGAAGAGAAAAGATCAGAGGAGGATTGTCATTGTTGTTCAGTCGCTAAGTCATGGCCAGCTCTTTGTGACCCCATCAACCATAGTACGCCAGGCTCCTCTGTCCTCTACTACCTCCCAGAGTTTGCTCAAACTCATGTCCATTGACTCAGTAATGCTATCCAGCCATGTCATCCTCTGTCACCCCCTTCTCCTCCTGGTCTCAATCTTTCCCAGCATCAGGGTCTTATCCAATAAGTTGGCTCTTTGCATCAGGTGGCCAATGTACTGGAGCTTCAGCTTCAGCATCAGTCTTTCCAGTGAATATTCAAGGTTGATTACCTTTGGGACTGACTGGGTAGATCTACTCACAATTCAAGGGAGGAGGATACTCATGGGTTTTAGGGGAAAGGTTGGATGATTTCAAAGCAAAGCTTGTATTGCAGGTAACTGAGCAGAATTTGTACCATAGCTTTGGATTTGTCACAAGAGTCTTGAAGTGTTGAAGAGCTTGTTGATAGTATATAAGTAAGCTAGTTGAGACAGGTAAGGTTTTCTCAGAGCTTGTTTGCAGAATTTTTTAAAATAAGAATAGGAAATTATACTCATGCTCAACCTTATCATAGTAATAGGGAATTATGTTGACTTTAGTTCTTACAGACAATAGCTGTGGGATCACAGTAAAGTTACTTCGTTTTCTTGTGCCACTGTTTCCTCATGTTTAAAGTGGAGATAATACTAGTGCCCATTTCAACAGAATCATTTTGAGGATTTAATATATATACAGCACTTAAGATACTGCTTGATAAAAAATAAGCACTCAGTGTTAGCTATTATTTTTTAAAGTTCTTTTTAATTGAAGAATGATTGCCTTACAATATTGTGTTGGTTTCTGCCATACATCAATATGAATCAGCCATAACTATTATTTTTAATTCCATCTGGGCCTATTTCGAGGTCAGAAATAATTCCATTGAAATTTTAGAAAGGCTACCCATGAAGAAAGGGAAGGAAGGGAGGAAAAAAAGGAGGGAAGAAGGAAGGAACAGAGCGGAAAAGGAGAATCTGTTCATATGTATTTCATTTTTAGGGTATTTTATAGGTTAGAAAATGACTATCTATGGGGACCTACTTCTTTTAGCCCAGCTCTGTCAAGAAGTGGTTTGGTCTTTGAGTAAAATACGTTTTTGTTTTCCAGTTTTCTTCTGGGGCTGAGTTTGACATGATTATCAGCCTCAGTGTTCCTGAAATAAGTCCTTTATAATGAAATGGAACTGGAACTGAAAGAAGCTTTGGCAGGCCATTGAAGGTCTCCAAGACTGTTTACTGCATTAAGCTTATTTTTACTTATCATCACAGGAGAAAAAAAGAGTAGAGGCATTGTTCTTATAGCAAACAGTTTAAAATTAAGATGTGATTTTTAAAATAAGAGTCAAAATGCTTTATTTTGCTTTTTCTTTCAAAACAAGTATAGAGATAAATTTTGATTATGTTAATGTCTAATCTTAATTCTGCTCTTGAGAAACTTGAAACTTTACACAGGAAACAACACAGCAATTTAATGGATCTCACTGTCTAGCAAATTTTTGGAGGATGAAGGATAGAATGTGTTTGGAAAAAGAAATAACTTTCTATTGTGCCAAACACATGAACTTTGTGCTTGGTGAAAGATATTTAGACTAAAGAAAATATAAACTATGCTGGGAATGAACCCCATGACCACTTGATCCTGTAAGATTTAGCAGGGATTGGGTTTGTTTGCATGTCACTGACTTATGTGGTGCAATAATTTTACTTAAAAGAGACAAGCCAGATTAAGCAGTTCAGCAAAACCATTTAGATCAGCCCTTTCTTTTAAAATCTAGTTAGATAGTTACAGCAGTCTCTCAAGTGTGGCACTCAGACCCACATCAGAGTCATCTGGAGTCTTTATTGAAAATGGATATTTTTGGCCTCTATCTTGGATTCACTCAGTCAGGAGATCTGGGCGAAATATGTGGAAATCTTTTTTAAGCAGCCTCCCCCAAGTGATTGTTTACTCGTAAAATTTTGAGTCACTCTTGTGTGATTATTTTTTTAAATTACCAATAATCAAATAGGTGTCCTTAGATGGTTCCTGAGGCTAAAACTTCCCAAAGCTTAAAAAAATTTTAAAAATTAAAAATTCCCACAGCATGTTTTAATCTGAATTTCAAAGTTGACTTTTCTACCCAATAGTAATAGTTTTGCCTTTGCCAAGGAACCCTCAAATAATATGTTGTTAGCTACCACAGGTAACAGAACATGTTTTACAAGCAAAATCTTTATTAGAACACACAAAATCAAGAAAAATCATTCAAGTGGGTGACAGGGCTGGTGCTGGTTGGCAGGGGAGACAGGAATGGTGCTGATTACGATGACTAGCAGGGTGGGTTCTGGTTATACTGGATGACAAGGACAGGAGCTCTGTGTGCGTTGTTTTTCACAGCCTTTGTAGTTTCCCCAAGAAACACCAAGGTTTTGGAAAAAACCTAGCATGAATAAAAACAGACCAAATGAATGAGGAAGTCTCTTATAGACTTAAAAATTTTATGATTTAACACCAAACAGAATCATACAATCAGCTGATTACTAACAATGAAATAATAACTGTGCAAAGTATGGCAAAGAAGCTACTTGATACCAATTGAAAAAATGTTTCTCAGCCAAGCTATTGTCCATATCCAGATACCTTGATGATACATACGCCCAGTCATAGAAAACATGGGACGTTATCACAGCAAAGCAACTAAAATGATTTAAGACACTGAATAGTCAGTGTTGAGCCCACATCATTTCTTACTTAAATTACAGAAAAAGTCATTTAACGTTCTGCCTCCAGCCTCTGCATTCTAATGCTTTATTCACATACCTGATGAAAGAAGATCTTTATAAAACTCAAATTTTATTGCCTTGGCACCCTACTGAAAAACCCTCTGTCTTAAGAATATGAGAGGTCTCTGAGACCATTCTGGACTTGTACTCAGGAAGGAACTCCGTGGACATTCAAATGTCCGTATGTATTCCATGCTCCCTCAGACTTTCGCGTCTCAGTTTCCTTTTGTCTGAGATTCTCTTGTACCAGTTTGCTGAGTGACTAACTTGTGTTCATCCTTCAAAATGCAGTTCAAGTATTGACTTTTATAGGAAACTTTTCTGACCCCATCTCTCAGAACAGGCCGAGTTAGGCCTTCCTCTGTGCACTTCCCCTGAGACTTCCCACCACCCAGCATTCAGAAATCTCCCCTGCTAAACTGTGAATTCCTGGGTGCAACTGGATTCTGTTCACCTTTGTATTTCTAGGACATTGCTTAAAGTTGTTTAGGAGCTTAATAATCCGCTGTCAAATAAATAAATAAATGCTCTGTGTGAATTATTATTTCTGTTTCTATAGAAGATGAATGAGAGGAAATATATGTGGAATTGTCCTAAATTAAAAAAAAATTTTTTTGAAACCATAGAAAAAAGAACTTGGTTGGAGCTTCTTTGGAAGTTCCTACTGGATTTTATAAATATTAAAAAAAAAAAAATTTCTGGGATCATTTAAGGCCACATCCATTCAGAGCCAGGCAGATGACCTAAATCATCTGCCAAATTCTTTTCTAGCCCTCAGATTTTATGAGTCTGAGCAGCACTGTTTGAGTAAAAATCTTGTTCTCTGCGGATGAGGAGGAAGTTATGATGTTGTGAATGTTTACAGAGAAACAAGGAATTTCAGAACTGGAAATCATTTGAGCCATATTCTATCAATGGTTTTTGCACTGTGTTCTGTGTGGTCTTCCTCCGCTGGGACAGGAGGCAGGATGGAGCAGGCAGGGAGCCCCCTTCCCTCTTTTACCAGGGTGTCTTTATCTGTTTTGCATGCTGAGAGTACGTGGAATGGGATGGGGAAGACAAGACTGTGAGAATTTGTCACTTGAACAAAGATATACAGCTTCTCCAGAGACCAGGCTGACATTAGAGTTATGATTCCCTGACTTTCCCTGCAGATTTCTTTCCATTTTTCTATGCAGCACATAGTTAAATAAGAGCAGGTTATTTACTTTACAGTCAAGGTTAGTTAAAATCATGACATTGTTTCGAAACATCAGTTTAGAGTTCATGCCATCAAATTAAGTTTGTTAACTAAGTTTAATTTACTTTCACTTACAAAGCAGCTCTCTTTCAAGATAAAAAAAAATTAACAGATACAGTAATATTTGGTCAGCTTTTAATTTATATGTTTGACTTGGTACTCTTTAGTCTGCTGGATTCCAGAACTTTTGGAGAGAGGTGTATACATTTAAAAGCATCTTAAATGTTTCTTATGATGGTCTAGGTCTGCCTGTCTTTCTGTTCACTTAAGCAGACTTGGCATTGCTTTGGAAGCACATATTTTATAATACACATGTTATTTTCATAATCTATATATTTTTAGGAGAAAGTATCAAATACAAAACAGGCCATTTCCTTCTTTATTGTCTCCATAGTTTTCTCTTTCAGGGTGTTATGTAGTTGGAATCATAAGTATATAGTCTTTCCTGGTGGGTTTATTTCAGTTAATAGGATACATTTAAGATTTATTCATGTCTTTTGATAAATTGTTGGTTCATTGCTTTTTAGCACTGAGAAATATTCTATTTGGGGCATATACTGCAGTTTAGTTATCCATTCGCCTGTATCTTTGTTGTTTCTCTGTATGTTCAGTTGCTCAGTTGTGTCCAACCCTTTGCAATCCCATAGACTGTAGCCCACCAGCCTCCTCTGTCCATAGAGTTTTCCAGGCAAGAGTACTGGTGAGAGTGAAGTGAAGCCGCTCAGTTGTGTCCGACTCTTTGCGACCCCACGGACTGTAGCCTACCAGGCTCCTCTGTCCATGGGATTTTCCAGGCAATAGTACTGGAGTGGATTGCCATTTCCTTTTCCAGGGGATCTTCCCGATGCAGGGATTGAACCCGGGTCTCCCGCATTGTTGCTATTTCCTACTCCATGGTTGTGCTTCCCTTGTAGCTCAGTTGGTGAAGAATTTGCCTGCAGTGCAGGAGACCCGGGTTCAATCCCTGGGTTGGGAAGATCCCCTGGAGAAGGAAATGGCAACCCACTCCAGTATCCTTGCCTGGAAAATCTCGTGGACAGAGGAACCTGGTGGATTGCAGTCCATGGGGTCGCAAAGAGTCAGGCACGACTGAGCAACAAACACACAGCACACTCCATGGTTGTTTCCGAGTTTAGGCAAAAATGAATAAAGCTGCTACAGACATTCATAGGTGGGTCTTCCTGTGGCTTAAGTTTTCAACCTCTTTAGGTTATGGTTAGAGAATGTTTAGTTGTATAAGTAACTGCCAGTGTCTTTTCAACGTAGTATCATTTGGCATTCCCACCAACAATGAATGAGTGTTCCTGTTACTCGACATCGTTGCCAGTATTTGGTATTGTCAGGTTGTGCATATTAGGTGTCCTAACAGATGTGTTGTTGTTTAGTTACTAAGTTGTGTCCAGTTCTTTTGAAACCCCATGGACTGTGGCCCACCAGGCTCTGCTGTCCATGGGATTTCTCAGGCAAGAACACTGGAGTGGTAATAGGTGTATAGTGGCGTCTCATTTTTTTAAATTCATGATTCTCTAATGATGTATGATGCTGAGCATCATTTTGTTTCTTTGCGATCAGTATAAAACCTCTGGTGAGTCGTCTGTTTATTTTTGACCATTTTTAAAGCTGGATTGTTGATTTTTTTTATTGTTAAGGTTTAAATAGTCTTTGTATGTTTTGTACATAAGTTCTCTATTGGATTCATCTTTTGAAAATATTTTGTCTCAAACTGTGACTGTCCTCTCATTCTCTTGACAGTGTCTTTTGCAGAGCAGATCATTTTTCATTTTAGTAAGTCCAACTTATTCGTTTTTCTTCCATACTTTTGATACTATATCTAAAAACTCATTACCAAACTTCAGATTATCTAGAGTTTCTCATATGTTATCTTCCAGGAATTAAAGACTGAATAAATCCCCAAGGGATTATTCAAATTAGAGATTTTTATTCCCAACAGAGTCATAAAGAATTGTGTACAGTATACTAGCTGCAAATATAACCCAATTTCAAAGCTTCTGATTTAGACCACTCCCTCATAACCATAAGTCTTTTTCTTTTCATCAGTAAGAAGTAACTGGAAATACTGCTTTGCCATCCCATGCCACAATGCTGTATTTCTGGAGAATGCTAGGATACCCAGCTCGTATATACTTCTCAAGGCTATATAGCATTGGATTGGCTAAAGAAGTTTGCTCAGGGTTTTTTCTGTAAGATGGTATGGGAAAACCTGAACAAACTTTTTGACCAACCCAATATAAAATCAAAAACGATGGAGGCAAACAGACATGATTTTGTTTTTTGAACATAACATTTACTAGCTGCAAGATTTTAGAAAAAATTCTTTCACTTCATGTGCTTTACTACTTTAGTTATAAAATGGAGATTGCAAATGCTACCTCATAGAATTAAGATGATTTCATTTAATAATACATAAAACATCTGATACGTAATAGGAACTGAATTATTATTTACCCCTTTGGTTTTCCTTGATAGTCCCATAAAAAATTACTTGATTCAATATGCAAACTTATATGATAGATTCTAGTTGAGTAACTGAATCTGGGGGAAGAAGTTTACCACTTATTTTTCTCTTTGCATTTTAAAAAGTATCTGTAGAAAAAATAGGATCAGTGACTACTAAGAAATTGCTTCCTACTGATTCACTATGAACAGGGACAGTACTGGTTGTCTGTGCCCTACTGTGCAGGCAAAAATGAGCTCACTAAATGACAGAAATCATGAGTTAGAAAGCAAATTTTGTTTCACAAATGATAGTCAGCTACAAATCAGCTAGGAAATGCAGTCTCTGGTTATACAACTATGGTAACCTATAGCTACAGTCTAGGAATAAACACCATTGTAGAATGGAAACTTTATATTTTATGAAAATGGTTCTTCTTTGTGAATTTGAGGATAGGAAAATATCCTTTAGGGCAGTACATGCCTTTCATATTTTAGGGCTGCCTAGAGCACATTCTGGCACATTATATAAATATTAAGTAATTCCTGTAATTAAAATGATGTTCCTTGAAATGAGGAGGGAGACACATGATTACCTAAATAGACTTGAGGTAGCTCTGCAATAAGTAGTCTTTTGCTTTTCTAGAATGTGTAATGAATAATGCTATGTTACAAGTAGGTATTAATCGATGGCTGAAATACAAAAGACATTTTCTTGGGATTATATAATTATATTACCACCACAGGTATTTATCATGATAAATGCCAGTTAGTATTGAATCATGGAGGGATGTAGGAGATCCATTTTCCTTCTTAATGGAAGTTCTTATTGTATTTTATAAACAATATTAATAAAACTTAAAATTAAGCCTTATTGACTTAATAAATAATAAAATAACATTAATATAAAGTACCATTCTTAATTTATTATGCATGATTTTTGTGGTAAAATTATAAAAACTTTAAAGTTATTGAGAATACTTGAGATAAATTGTAGTTATTGGAAACACATACTGTATCTTAAACATGGGTTAAGGCCTTTGTTTTGAAATTAGATTTTGGATCAGGAAAATCAGCTGTATAATTATGCTTAAAATGCAGATAAATACAAAGGGTGTGTTTTGAGTACAAAATACATGTTTTTAGAATCTTAAATCAATAAGTTACTTCTTTTCATATATAAGTCCCAATATCTGGCCTTTGTACTCTGTTTATGTCTATTAGGCTTGTAATAATGTTAGTTATGTGAATGCATGTGAATATCAAATCATTGGATCAGTTTTAGAAATCTTTTCAGCAATCTAACCTTGGAGTTGATTTCAACCTTCCCTTTAAACTAGAGCAAAGAATGTTAACAAACTACCTTCAAGAAGACCACCATAGTAATATGGAAAAATACACCTTAGTTTACCTCAACAATTTTTCTCCTGTAAATGTTTCCATTGGATTTTTCATGGAGTTCATCAGTTCAGTTCACTTCAGTTCAGTCACTCAGTCGTGTCTGACTTTGCGACCCCATGAATTGCAGGGCACCAGGCCTCCCTGTCCATCACCAACTCCCAGAGTTCACTCAGACACGTCCATCGAGTCAGTGATGCCATCCAGCCATCTCATCCTCTGTCGTCCCCTTCTCCTCCTGCCCCCAATCCCTCCCAGCATCAGAGTCTTTTCCAATGACTCAACTCTTCTCATGAGGTGGCCCAAGTACTGGAGTTTCAGCTTTAGCATCATTCCTTCCAAAGAAATCCCAGGGCTGATCTCCTTCAGAATGGACTGGTTGGATCTCCTTGCAGTCCAAGGGACTCTCAAGAGTCTTCTCCAACACCACAGTTCAAAAGCATCAATTCTTCAGCGCTCAGCCTTCTTCACAGTCCAACTCTCACATCCATACATGACCACAGGAAAAACCATAGCCTTGACTAGATGGACCTTTGTTGGCAAAGTAATGTGTCTGCTTTTGAATATGCTATCTAGGTTGGTCATAACTTTTCTTCCAAGGAGTAAGTGTCTTTTAATTTCATGGCTGCAGTCACCATCTGCAGTGATTTTGGAGCCCAGAAAAATAAAGTCTGACACTGTTTCCATTGTTTCCCCATCTATTTCCCATGAAGTGATGGGACCAGATGCCATGATCTTTGTTTTCTGAATGTTGAGCTTTAAGCCAACTTTTTCACTCTCCTCTTTCACTTTCGTCAAGAGGCTTTTTAGTTCCTTTTCACTTTCTGCCATAAGGGTGGTATGATCTGCATATCTGAGGTTATTGATATTTCTCTCGGCAATCTTGATTCCAGCTTGTGTTTCTTCCAGTCCAGCATTTCTCATGATGTACTCTGCATATAAGTTAAATAAGCAGGGTGACAATATACAGCCTTGACGTACTCCTTTTCCTAGTTGGAACCAGTCTGTTTTTCCATGTCCAGTTCTAACTGCTGCTTCCTGACCTGCATACAGATTTTTCAAGAGGCAGGTCAGGTGGTCTGGTATTCCTATCTCTTTCAGAATTTTCCAGTTTCTTGTGATCCACACAGTCAAAGGCTTTGGCATAGTCAATAAAGCAGAAATAGATGTTTTTCTGGAACGCTCTTGCTTTTTCGATGATCCATCAGATGTTGGCAATTTGATCTCTGGTTCCTCTGCCTTTTCTAAAACCAACTTGAACATCAGGAAGTTCACGGTTCATCAGTTACTAACTTGTAAATAATTTCAAATCTTTCCTCTTTTAAAATACTTTGTTCATATTAAAACATGATATGTTTCTTAAGACTGTTAAAAGATCTGGTTGATACCCTTTTGAATATTTTTCATAGAGAAAAAAATGAAGAAAAGTTTAAACAAATGTCAGAGTTTCTGAAAACTCCAAGATGTAATCTATTCTAGACTGTCATTCACAAAAACAGCTTCTTATTTGTGGACTTTGGGCAGTTCAGCCTCTATAACTTGAAGAATTAGTTCCAAGCTCAAATATAAAGAAATCTTGTCACATTTTGCTAAATGTTTCTAAAAGTCCCTTGAGAAAAATAAACTTGGACCAGTAACCAGTAGTTTGTGTTCCAGAAAATTCTGTGTAAACCTAATAAAGTCCAGAAGTGTCTTTCTCTCTTAGAAATGTGCAGAGCAGAAGATAATTGTCACCTGTATGCCAACCACAATTCTAATGCCAAAAGCTCTTGGGTCACATCACCAAAATTCACCAAAATTCATATTTCCCCCCACCCCCATCAATTTTTTTTTTTGCCATAGAGTTCACAACATAGTTTCATGTAAGTGCAAAAACTATGAGTGATGAATCAAGGCTTAAACCACTGAAGTGTACAGTGTAACCTACATTAAGACAGATAATATCACCAAATTCATTACTGCAGATGACATTAAAAACAGTCTTGCTATTACCACAGATGGCATGGCAATGAACCCTTAATATATCAAAAATACAAGTGCACTCATATGATCGATGATATGACATTCCAATTGAAATGTCTTACTGTATCATGAAAACGTAGCATTTGTATGATGTTTTCCCTCCTCTCAACTTTAAACTTCTTCAAGGGAGGAGCAGTATTTTATTCATCTTAAAGTGACTTTCTTCAGGCTGCCTTAAATCTAAAGCCATGTGTGTGTGTTCAGTCTCAGTCGTGTCCAGCTCTTTCCAACCCCCTTGACTGTAGCCTGCCGGGCTCCTCTTTCCATGGGATTCTCCAGGCAAGAATGCTGGAGTGGGTTACCATTTCCTACCCCAATTCAGCACTGTTAACTGTATTCAATTGAACTGAATAAATCTGAGTTAAAGTTGCTTGATGTACATTTAACATACTAGTGCAAATTTTAAAGAATTTCTTAGAAACTGGCTAAAGGATATTGAGTTGTTAAAATTCTAGGGAAAAAAAACTGATTAGATGTGAACTACCTTCACATTATAAAATAGGTTGCAAGTTAAAATAATGATTTTTCAATCTTTCAGTAACATTTATTAAATGCCTATTACAATTCTGTACTTTTTGAAAATTTATCATGATGAAGAGATCCTTGCCATTATAAAATTGTCATCTAGCCACAGATAAAATAAATGAGAGAATTACAGTGATTCAACTACAGAACCATTTAAATTGAAGAAAAGATGAATTTATACTTTTAAATATCTTAGTGTTCATTTTTGAATTTTATGTTGAATAAAATAATATGGAAATATAAAGTTTTCATTTATAGATGCTTAAGTTTAGATAATATTTAAAATTAATCATTTTAATTAAACAGCAGTGTCATTTATTATTAAATATTTATGTAAAAGGCCCTAAACTGATATATACGTTAATAGTGACATAGTCATTAAAGTACTTGTGTATAGTAGAGATTTGTCAATTATTCCTTCAAGTATTTTTGGCAGTTTGCTAGTTTTCATGAATTAGGTTAAAAAGAATGCCCTAAATGTAATGGTTTAAAGCTTGTCAAAATATATGCGTGAAAAAGTCACTCTAAATCAGTAGCCTTCAAGAACTTAGGAGGTGTTCAATGAATAGATGTTTATGTAGGAGGAACATTAGGACTTATATATTCATATTTTATTTAATAATTAAGAAAAAATAAAGGCTTTTATAACATTCAGTGTATGAATTGACACTAGCCCATACACTTGGCTGGGTACCATGCTCAAGATGTTCTGAGAGAAAAATTAGCATTTAAGGTCAGAGGATTTAGAGTGGTAAAGCAACTTGTTCATTAACTGACATATTGTTGTGCTGTGCTTAGTCGCTCAGTTGTGTCTACTCTGCACCCCCATGGACTGGAGCCCACCAGGCTCCCCTGTTGGGGATTCTCCAGGCAAGAATACTGGAGTGAATTGTATGGCCTCCTCTACAGCATCCTCCTAGCCCAGGGATCAAACCCAGGTCTCACACAGTGCAGGCGGATTCTTTACCATCTAAGCCAGAAGGGAAGCTCAAGAATACTGGAGAGGGTAGCCTATTCCTTCTCCAGGGAATATTCCTGATCCAGTAATTGAACCGGGGTCTCCTGCATTGCAGGCAGATTCTTTACCAGCTAAGCTACCAGGGAAGCTCAACTGACATGAAATATGCTTTAATTTTACTCAGCTAAGCTGTTTTACGAGTTATATTACCTAGCTTTTTAACTAATATAAACTCACCAAAAAAAATGCATGAGTGTACTATATCCCTCAAAAGAGTTACAGAGAAGATAGTATTGACAATGCACGCAGAAAAAGAAGAATAAGAAAATATTAATGTTTACTATTACTTTATGTAAGAGCTTTTCACAATCATTAAATAAAGTGGAAGTAAAGTGAAAGTGAAAGTGAAGTCGTGTCCGATTCTTTGCAACCCCATGGATTGTAGCCTACCAGTCTCCTCCCTCCATGGGATTCTCCAGGCAAAAGCACTGGAGTGGGTTGCCATTTCCTTCTCCAGGGATCTTCCCGAACCCAGGGATCGAACCCGGCTCTCCTGCATTCCAGGCAGACGCTTTAACCTCTGAACCACCGGGACCTAGGCTCAGTCAACATCAAACATGAAAAAAGTTGATCAATGAGTAAGAAATTGCTTTTTCAAATCAGCTGCTGTTATAGAGAAACAATTTTGAAAACAGTTGTCCAGAAATTTTGTCTTTTTCTGGTTCAAATTCATGATACCCTACGATGATCGCCTGAATATTTTAAAGTAGTATTTTTTTCTCATGCTTTTAAATCCTTATCTTTGTTCTTATATAAATATACAATATGCCATAGCATATTATTTAAAATATAAATAAATATATGCAACAAGTATATAGATACATGTGAGCATGTATGTACACATCTCTGTATATTTGTTGTTGTTCAGTCACTAAGTCATGTCTGACTATTTGCAATCCCATGGGCTGCAGCATGCCAGGCTTCCATGTCCTTCACTGTCTCCAAGAGTTTGCTCAAATTCATGTCCATTGAGTCAGTGATGCCATCCAACCACCTCATCCACTGTCATCCTGTTCTCCTTTTGCCTCAATCTTTCTCACCATCAGGGTCTTTTTCATTGAGTCAGCTCTTCACATCAGGTGGCCAAACTATTGGAGCTTCACCTTCAGCATCACTCCTTCCAATGAATATTCAGGGTTACTCCTTTAGGATTGACTGGTTCAGCAAATTGAACTCTTCTTTTTAATATGCTGTCTAGGTTTGTCATAGCTTTTCTTCCTAGGAGCAAGTGTCTTTTAATTTCATGATTGTAGTCACCGTCAGCAGTGATTTTGGAGCCCATGAAAGTAAAACCTGTCACTGTTGACACTTTCCCCCCAGCTATTTGCCATGAAGTGATGGGACTGTAACACTTCTTGGTGATGATCATTTCTTGCCATGATCTTGATTTTTTGAATGTTGAGTTTTAATCCAGTTCTTTCATTCTCCTCTTTCACCTTCATCAAGTGGTTCTTTAGTTCCTCTTCGCTTTCTGCCATAAGAGTGGTGTCATCTGCATATCTGAGGTTATTGATGTTTCTCCTGACAATCTTGATTCCAACTTGTGCTTCATCCAGCCCAGCGTTTCTCATGATGTACTCTGCATATAAGTTAAATAAGCAGGGTGACATTATACAGCCTTGATGTACTCCTTTCCCCTTTTGGAATCAGTCCATTGTCCTATGTCCAGTTTTAACTGTTGCTTCTTAACCTGCATACAGATTTCTCAGGTCAGGTCAGGTGGTCTGGTATTCCCATCTCTTGAAGAATTTTCCACAGTTTGTTGTGATCCACACAAAAGCTTTAGTGTAGTCAGTGAAGCAGAAGTAGATGTTTTTGCAGAATTCCTTGCTTTTTCTATGATCCAACGGATATTGGCAGTTTGATCTCTATTCCTCTGCCTTTTCTAAATCTAGCATTTACATCCGAAATTTCTTAGTTCATGTACTATTGAAGCCTAGCTTGAAGGATTTTAGCATTAGCTTGCTAGCATGTGAAATGTGCTCAATTGTACAGTAGTTTGAATATTCTTTGGCATTGTCTTCCGTTGGGACTGGAGTGAAAACTAACTTTTTCTAATCCCATAGCCGTTGTTGAGTTTTCCAAATTTGCTGGCGTTTTGAGTGCAGCACTTCAACAGCATCAGCTGGAATTCCATCACCTCCACTAACTTTGTATTAATGCTTCCTATTTCCCTTTCATGCATTGGAGAAGGAAATGGCAACCCACTCCAGTATTCTTGCCTGGAGAATCCCAGGGATGGGGGAGCCTGGTGGGCTGTCGTCTATGGGGTCGCACAGAGTCGGACACGACTGAAGCGACTTAGCAGCAGCAGCAGCAGCAAGGAAGGCCCACTTGACTTCACACTTGAGGATGTCTGGTTCTAGGTTAGTGACCACACCATTATCTGGGTCATTAAGACCTTTTTTGTATAGTCCTCCTATGTATACTTGCCACCTCTTAATCTCTTCTGCTTCTGTTAAGTCCTTGCCCTTTTTGTCCTTTATTATGCCCATCTTTGCATGAAATGTTCCCTACATATCTCCAATTTTCTTAAAGAGATCTCTAATCTTTCCCATTCTGCTGTTTTCCTCTATTTCTTTGCATTGTTCACTTAAGGTTTTCTTATCTCTCTTGCTATTCTCTGGAGCTCTGAATTCAGTTGGGTATATCATTCCCTTTCTCCTTTGTTTTTCATGTCTCTTATTTTCTCAACTATTTGTAAGGCCTCCTCAGACAACCATTTTGCCTTCTTGCATTTCTTTTTCTTAGTGAATGTGGTTTTTGTTCTGGAGCCTATGGACAAAAACCACAACCACAGAATGCTAACCAAAATGATCACATGGATCATAGCCTGTGTAACTCAGTGAAGCTCTGGACCACATTTTGTCAGAACTCTCCACCATGACCTGTCCATCTTGGGTGTCCCTGATCGTCAGAGCTGTATGTATATGTGTACTCTCATATATATGTGCATGTGTGATGTGCTCAGTTGTGTCCAACTCTTTGAGACCCTATGGACTGTAGCCCACCAGGCTCCTCTGTCCATGGAATTTTCCAGGCAAGAATATTGGAGTGAGTTTCCATTTCCTCTTCCAGGGAACTTTCCTGTTCAAGTCTGTGTCTCTTGAGTCTCCTGCATTGGCATGCAGATTCTTTACCACTATGCCTGGGAAGCCCATATATGTGTATATAAATGCTAAAAAAGCATTTTTGTTGACAAAATTGTAAAACCAGTTCTGGCAACCCCCTACTGTCGGTAACTGCATACTGCAGTAAATCCAGCCCTAAGAAAAATCTATGGAATAGATCAAGCCTATCTTCCATGTACAATTAATACCCTTCCATCTGTGGCCTTCATTCTTCAGATGATTATCTTGGATTCTTCTATTCATCTTTCTGTTGATGGGTGGGGCTGTGTTCCCTCCCTTTTATTTGACCTGAGGCCAAACTATGGTGGAGGTAATGAAGATAATGGCGACCTCCTTCAAAAGGTCCCAGGCACAAACTTCTGCACTCAGTGCCCCCAACCCTGCAGCAGGCCACTGCCAAAAAAGACCCAGTTTCCCCCTCAATCAGTCTCTCTCATCAGGAAGCTTCCATAAGCCTCTTATCCTTCTCCATCAGAAGGCAAACAGAATGAAAACCACAATCACAGAAAACTAACCAATCTGATCACATGGACCACAGCCTTGTCTAACTCCATGAAACTATGAGCCATGCCCTGTAGGGACAACCAAGATGAACAGGTCATGGTGGAGAGTTCTGATAAAACGTGGTCCACTTGAGAAGGGAATGGCAGACGACTTCAGTATTCTTGCCTTGAGAACTCCATGAACAGTATGAAAAGGCAAAAAGGTTAGGATACTGAAAGATGAACTCTTTAGGTCAGTAGGTGTCCAGTATGCTACTGGAGATCAGTGGAGAAATAACTCCAGAAAGAATGAAGATACGAAGCCAAAGCAATAACAACACCCAGTTGTGGATGTGATGTGATGGAAGTAAACTCCGATGCTGTAAAGAGCAGTATTGCATAGGAACCTGGAATATTAGGTCCATGAATCAAGGCAAACTGGAAGTGGTCAAACAGGAGATGGCAAGAGTGAACATCGAGATTTTAGGAATCAGCAAACTAAAATAGACTGGAATGGGTGAATTTAACTCACATGACCATTATATCTACTACTGTGGGCAAGAATCCCTTAGAAGAAATGGAGTAGCGCTCATAGTCAACAAAAGAGTCTGAAATGCAGTACTCAGTTGCAATCTCTAAACAACACAATGATCTCTGTTCATTTCCAAGGCAAACCATTCAATATCACGATAATTTAAGTCTATGCCCTGACCAGTAATGCTAAAGAAGCTGAAGCTGAACAGTTCTATGAAGACCTGCAAGACCTTCTAGAACTAACACCCAAAAAAGATGTCCTTTTCATTATAGGGGACTGGAATGCAAGGTAGGGAGTCAAGAAATACCTGGAGTAACAGGCAAATTTGGCCTTGGAGTACAGAATGAAGCAGGGCAAAGGCTAATAGAGTTTTGCCAAGAGAACGTACTGGTCATAGCAAACACCCTCTTCAAACAACACAAGAGAAGACTCTACACATGGACATCACCAGATAATCAATACCGAAAACAGATGGATTATATTCTTTGCAGCCAAAGATGAAGAAGCTCTATATAGTCAGCAAAAACAAGACCAGGAGCTGACTGTGGCTCAGATCATGAACTCCTTATTGCCAAATTCAGACTTAAATTGAAGGAAATAGGGAAAACCACTAGATCATTAAAATATGACCTAAATCAAATCCCTTATAATTACACAGTGGAAGTGACAAATAGATTCAAGGAATTAAGTATGATAAAGTACCTGAAGAAATATGGATGAGGTTCCTGGCACTGTACAGGAGGCAGTGATCAAGACATTCTCCAAAAAAAGAAATGCAAAAAGGCAAATGCTTGCGTGAGGAGGCCTTACAAATAGCTGTGAAAAGAAGAGAAGTGAAAGGCTAAGGAGAAAAGGAAAGATATACCCATTTGAATGCAGAGTTCCAAAGAATAACAAGGAGAGATAAGAAAGCCTTCCTCAGTGATTAATGCAAAGAAATAGAAGAAAACAGTAGAATGGGAAGACGAGAGATCTCTTCAAGAAAATTAGAGAGACCAAGGGAACATTTCATGCAAACATGGGTACAATAAAGGACAGAAATGGTATGGACCTAACAGAGGCAGAAGATATTAAGAAGAGTTAGCTAGAATACACAGAAGAACTGTACAAAAAAGATCTTCATGACCCAGATAATCATGATGCTGTGAACACTCACCTAGAGTCAGACATCCTGGAATGTAAAGTCAAGTGGGCCTTACGAAGTATCACTATGAACAAAGCTAGTGGAGGTGATGGAATTCCAGTTGAGCTATTTCAAATCCTAAAAGATGATGCTGTGCAAGTGATGCACTCAATATGCCAGCAAATTTGGAAAACTCAGCAGTGGCCACATGACTGGAAAAGGTCAGTTTTCATTCCAATCCCCAAAAAAGGCAATGCCAAAGAATGCTTAAGCTACCACACAATTGCACGCATCACATGCTAGTAAAGTAATGCTCAAAATTCTTCAAGCCAGACTTCAACAGTACATGAATCGTGAACTTCCAGATGTTCAAGCTGAATTTAGAAAAGGTAAAGGAACCAGAGATCAAAATTGCCAATGCCTGTTGTATCATCAAAAAAGTGAGAGAGTTCCAGAAAAACATCTATTTCTGCTTTATTGACTATGCCGAAGCCTTTGACTGTGTGGATCACAACAAACTGTGAAAAATTCTTCAAGAGAATAGAATACAAGACCACCTGACCTGCCTCTTAAGAAATCTGTTTGCAAGTCAAGAAGCAACAGGTAGAACTGGACATGGAAAAACAGACTGGTTCCAAATCAGGAAAGGAGAACATCATGCCTGTATATTGTCACCCTGCTTATTTAACTTATATGCAGGGTACATCATGAGAAATGTTGGGCTGGATGAAGCACAAGCTGGAATAAAGCTTGCCAGGAGAAATATCAATAACCTCAGATATGCAGATAACACCACCCTTATGGCAGAAAGAGCCTCTTGATGAAAGTGAAAGAGGAGGTTGAAAAAGTTGGCTTAAAGCTCAGCATTCAGAAAACTAAGATCATGGCATCTGCTCCCATCTCTTCATTGCAAATAGATTTGGAAACAGTAGAAACAGTGATAGACTATTTTGGGGGGCCCTAAAATCACTGCAAATGGTGACAGCAGCCATGAAATTAAAAGTCAATTTCTCCTTGGAAGAAAAGTTATGACCAACCTAGACAGCATATTAAAAAGCAGAGCCATTATTTTGCCAGTAAATTTCCATCTAGTCAAAGCTATGGTTTTTCCAGTAGTTCTGCATGGATGTGAGAGTTGGACTATATAGAAATCTGAGCACCTAAGAACTTATGCTTTTGAAGTGTGGTGTTGGAGAAGACTCTTGAGAGTCCCTTGGACTGCAAGGAGATCCAACCAGTCCATCCTAAACAAAATCAGTCCTGAATATTCATTGGAAGGGCTGATACTGAAGCTGAAACTCCCATATTTTGGCCACCTGATGCCAAGAGCTGACTCATTTGAAAAGACCCTGATTCTGGGAAAGATTGAAGGCAGGAGAAGGGGATGACAGTGGATGAGATGGTTGATTGGCATCACAGACTAAATGGACATGAGTTTGGTAAGCTCTAGATCTTGGTGATAGACAGGGAAACCTGGTGAGCTGTAGTCCATTGGGTCACAAAGAGTAGGACAGGACTGAATGACTGAACTGCACTGAACTGATTCATCTTAATTATACTATTAAGTGTCAAGATCTAGGTGTTCAAAATAGACACTTAAGAGAATTATCATTGCAAATTACTATCTGATGACCAATGTTATGTATTCCTTTATCAGGAACTTTCTAATCTCTCAGCAGTGAATACAACAGATAAAACTCTGCCATCCTATAAGCTTGAAAATGAAAGTTGCTCAGTTGTGTCCAACTCTTTGCAACCCCATGCACCATACAGTCCATGAAATTCTCCAGGCCAGAATACTGGAGTGGGTAGCCTTTCCCTTCTCCAGGGGATCTTCCAAACCCAGGGATGGAACCCAGGTCTCCCACATTGCAGGCAGATTCTTTACTAGAAAGCCAACCCCCCCCAAAAAAGATAAAATTGATTAAGTACATAAACAATATGTTAGGAAATTATAAATGTTGAAGAGAAAAATAGAGCGAGGAAGGGGTAGGAAGAGCAATGGTAGGTATAGATGGTGGTATAATTTTAGATAGAATATTTAGTCAAAGAACTGAAGATGATACAGGAGCAAGCTATGTGGATATCTTGGGAAAGACCAAAGATATCTTGGTCTTAGGAAAAGAGAAAAGCAATTGCAAATGCCCTAAAACATGACTAAGTCTAGAATGTTAAAACATATTCAGAATGGGGTGAGTAAGAGTGAATATAAAAGTAGATGGGAATAAAGATACTATTGCAGGGCTTTAGGTCATTATAATGTCTTTGAATTTTTCTCACAATGAAGTGGGAAGCCATTGGAGTGCTTTGAACACTAAAGTGTATTATCTGATGTATCTTTCAATGTGATTGTTGAAGGATCAATGTGATTGTTACATTGAAAACAGAATGAAAAGGACAAGGACAGAAATAGGGAGACCAGAGGCTTTGCAATCAGTGTGTCAGTAAATATGATGGCCTGGACCAGAGTGGTAGCCATGGAGTAATGAAGAGTAATTTGATTCATTTGATTATGGATACATTTCGAAGGTAAAGCCAAAAAGATATGCTGGCAGTTTATTTATGGAACATTTTAGAAAAAGGGAATTGAGAATGACTTCAAAGTTATGAGTCTGAACAGCTGAAAGAATAAAGTTACCATTTATTTCAGTGAGGAAGATTACTAGCTCAGTCTAGCTTGTCCTTTTAAGTTAGAAAAGCATTTTAGATATCCAAGGAGAAATGTAAAGGTGATCATTGTCATACATGTCAGAAGTTCAGTGTGCATGTTTCTATGTCTATAGGGAACGGAGGGCATCTAGACTTAATTTTTTAAATGTTTTAATCTTCTGTATGGATGTTATTTAAGCCTGGAAACTAGATATGATAACCAAGAAGATGAGAAAAGAGAGGTAAGAGAAAAGGGCTGAGGATTGAGCCTTGAGCACCCCAAAACTTAAATGTTAGTAAAGTGAAGAAAAGTGTTGTTCAGTCATGTCTGACCCTTTGTGACCCCATGGACTGGGGCTTGCCAGACTCTTCAGTCCATGGGATTCTCCAAGAAAGAACACTGGAGCCGGTTGTCATTTCCTTCTTCAGGAGATATTCCCGACCCAGGGATTGAACCCAGGTCTCCTGCATTGTAGGCAGACTCTTTACCATCTGAGCCACCAGGGAAGCTCTAGTAAAGTGAGGAGAAACCAAAAAAAAAAAAGAATAGCAAGGATTGGCCTTAAAGATAGAAAGAAAATTAGGAGGGATTAGGAGGGAGGAGTATTGAAAGCCAATTGAGTTAATTAAGAGTGCATAACTCTATCAAATACTACTCATTGGTCAAATAAGGTACAGAATGAGAATTAACCATTGGATTTAGCAATGGGTGCTACTGGTGACCTTGGAAATGAAGTTTATATAGAGTGATAGGTATGAAAAATTGACTGGGATGGATTTATGAGAGAATGAGGAGAAAGGATTTGGAGACAGCAAGCATAGACTTCTCTTTCTGGGAAGAAAATGAAGACATACATATATGCTTGGATATGAATTGAAGTGGTTCTGGAAGGATTGAAGTTTTCTTCTGTTGGCCTTCATATTCTTAGAAAAATAGAAAATAGTTGATCATGAAGATATGAGAGGAGGAGTTTGGAGTTTTGAGAACAAAAGAGAAAATATGAAATAACAACCAAGGAAAATGGACCAGACGGTACCAAAGAGTCAGATGAGTTTAGTGATCATAAATTTGAGGCACGTTCAGTCAACAAGGCAGTATGTGTTTCTTCAGATAAGTCCTGCTCAACAGTTGCAGATACAAAGAAGATGGAGGGTTGGGTTTAACTAAAGTGGAATTAGCCAAGGAATACAGTGAAACTAGAGACGGGCAAAGGAGTTGAGATTGTATGCAATAAAGAGATTAAAATTTTTGACCATGGAGTTCAAGATGGTGATAGAAAAGTCTCAGGCCATACGCTTTCTCATTTTCCCCTCCTTCTAAAATATTATTGGTGTTTTAGGTAAAAACAAAACCTAAAATAAATAAACCTTAGTTTTATGGGACTATATAAGGCAATATAAAATATTTAGTATCCTTGATCCCCCCAGACACTAAATATCAGTATCTCTTCACCAAAATCAAAGGAACAGTAAGTAATTGTAAACAGTTTTCTAACCTCATTCACTTTTCTTCTTTTTTGAAATGGATTTTTTTTTTCTACATGCCCCCTCAAAACAAAGCTACTTTGCAGTAAGTGAAAAGAAAGTGCCAGTCACTCAGTTGTGTCTGACTCTTTGTGACCCCATGAACTGTAGCCCACCCAGGTTTCTCTATCCGTGGAATTCTTCAGGCAAGGATACTGGAGTGGGTAGCCATACGGAAGCCAAGCCAATCATCTATTTGTTGTATCCGGTACAAAATATGGCGTCAAGGAAAATACAGGTGAATGTTTGGAAATTATACACACAAGAATGTTTACCGAATATTAAGCAACTGTCTTATTCAATACATATAATAGTAATAACTGGAATTTATTAAGTAGTCATATCTGAAATTCATTGTGTTCACATATGTATATTGCATAGTGCCAATTGTTTTACCTACATTATCTTATTTTATCCTCACATCATTCTCTGAAGTATGTATTATCATTATTCTTATTATATAGCAAATGATTTTAAAATGTGCTTATTCCTTGGGGGATGGGGATGGAGGAATGGTTTGCAAAGTTATGTACAGCTGCTCACTTTTCATTCGCATATGCTGACACTGAATAATTTCAGGCTGATAAAGCGGCATTGGAGAGTACACTCTTTTTTCCAGGAATAAACACACTTTATCCTTTGTCTTTTTTTCCCTCAGACTGCTCCTGTACTTCCTTCCTCTTTCTTTTTTACATTGGTGGTTAAAATGGAGAGCTTAAACTTTTTTAACAAAAAGCCAGCCAATGGGCGCCTATGCCCTCCAGGGTGTTTAGAACATCTTAAACATAAAATGATTCAACTACTTAAAGAAAATGTTTGGCCACTGGAGTAGCATTCCATTAGATATTAGTGACATTTACTTGTATATGAATACATGTGTTCTGCCTCACTGTAATTGCCATCACTATATCAACAGTATATATATATAGACTTCCAAATACATTGCAGAAAAATGATATAAAAATAATAATGGTCACTAAGGTGCCCTTGATTGAAACTGCATTCTACAATGTTCTTTCTTTTTAAGCTCAGTAAGGTGAAAAATATAGCTGTCTATTTAAAAAAGACATTTCCTCGTTTGGCAGAATATTGTCATCACACAGTTTATGTAGAGTATGGTCCTAATTTGTGTCTATGTGTGCTAGACTTAGAAAAGTCACTTTAAGTTTTACTAAATTTATTTTGGAGTTTAAGTCTTACTTTTGACATGATTTATATTCGAAGGAGATCTTAGCTTATTCCAGCTTGAAACTCAGCAAAATGTCATTAGATACATAGGGAAAGTGTATGTATCTTATTATAGCTGTGTCTGCTAGGGCTGCTGTCCTATGTTAGAAACCTGTCAGAATTTTCAGTGTAAGCCTTCCTTTTCTGGGTGTTATGATTTAATCTGTTAGCTCCTATTGCTCCCTGAAAATTGTGCAGCCGTTCTGTATCTCAGAATGAAATCTATAATTGCAAGTTCCTTTTTCTTTCTCCATATCTCCCCTCCCCTGTTTTATTTTTATTATTTCAATATTACAGTGCTTGATTCCAAATTGGAATTCTCAGTTTGTTTGCAGAGCTGGTGACCAGTGACCCTTCAGGAATTTCTTTATATTGAATGATATGTATAACAGGCCAAAAATGACCCCATCAAATATGTCCTCATTCTAATCCCCAGAACCTATGAGATGTACTTCACGTGGCAAAAAGTTCTTTACAAATGTGATTAAATTTAAGGACTTCGAGATGGGGAGATTATCCTGAATTATCTAGGTGGGCCCAGTCTAATCACATGAGGTCTTAGAAGTAGAAGGCAAAAAAGGAGGTCAGATTGATGTGACAATAGAGGAAGAGGAAGGAGATATTCTAAGCATGAATGAGATCCTGTCCCTTATTGCTGGATTTGAAGAAGGATGGGTGTACGGGCCAAGGAAGGTAGATAATGTCTAGAAACTGAGAATGGGTTTATGTTAACCTCTAGTAAAGAAATGTGGACCTTGGTTCTATAACCACAAGAACTGAATTCTGCCAGTACTGATGAGTAAGAATGTAGATTCTCCCCTAGAACCTCCAGAAATGAATACAGTCTGGCTGACACCGTGATTTAGCCATTTTAGCTCAGTGAGGCCCATATTGGAATTCTCACCTAGAGAACTGTGAGATGATAATTTTGTGTTGCTTCCAGCTGCTAAGTTTGTTACGACAGCAATTGGAAACTAACATAATATATAAGGTTGCTTGTATTTTTAGACAGAAGCGGGTGGAAGTAATTTTGTGCAAAAAAAAAAACAACAGGTGTACATGCATGCATGTACATCCGTGGTGGATTCATGTCAATGTATGGCAAAACCAATACAGAATTGTAAAGTAAAAAAAAAAAAAAAAAAACAGGAAGAAATACTGGGATGAAAAAAATCAGTTGCAAAGATGTCACAGTTTTTGTCCCTTTTTCTCCTCTCACCTTCTTGGAAGGCCATGAGAAAATGGTGTTTGAATCCTCATTACAATAGAGAAAAAGCTGAAAATAAGGAAGATACTTTCTTGTGAAAAATGTTGTGAGACAAATTGTGAAACAGAGCAGAGGAAAAGCCCATTTTATCCAAATCTGACCAAGAGCAGGTTTGATATCCAGAGAGTTAACAGCAGCTTTGCATGAATCTGGGTTTCTGCTATGGGCACCAGCAGCCACATAAAGAAGAGATGTCATAATGAGGGTCTAGAACGGATTTCCGTGGGGAGGGGGGTGGGAGGGGGGTTCATGTTTGGGAACGCATGTACACCTGTGGTGGATTCATGTCAATCTATGCCAAAACCAATACAGAATTGTAAAGTAAAAATTAAAAATAAATAAATAAATAAAATAAAATAAAAAAAAAAAAAGAAAAGAAAAGAGGCCTAAGATTATCTTTGTTGAACATCAATGTCAGTGAGACCTCATTTCTATCCATAGGTTCGTGAGGCCTGGGAATATGTAGGTTATATTAAAAAGGCTATCTTTATCATTAGAAAAGCCTGAGGTAATTAATGTCCAAATATTCAGCCATTTTAGATGATGTATACACACATATAGGTGATAACCCAAAAGATGAATCATTCATCATCATAATTCTACCAGTTTGTTTGTTTTTATGTAAAAGCTTCTCAGAGGGCACCTCCTGCTGACTTTTGTGTTTTCACTTGTATCAGAGTAAGGACATTCAAAGTGTAGCAAAAATGGGAGATAAATTGAAAAAATAATGCAGTAATGTTATTTCTGCTCTGTACACATTTTGTATTGGAGCTATTTTTGTGATTAGAAATCCATTAACATGAATATAGTTTGAATTGAATAAGTATGTTTTATTAAAGCAGCAAAATGTTTATTTGGGAGGGTATGTTTATGAACAGTTGAGAAATCAAAACTACATTTTTAAAAATTAAACCATATTGATGTAAAGAAGTCAGTTAATCTGCTTATTATTAACTATGTATATACTTTCATGCTATATAGAAAATCAGTTACATGTTTTAAGTATTCAAGTGTTAAGTCACCTAGGCATTTACTAGGAGGCATAAAACTGATCATTGACTCTGTGTCTTTATGAAATTATATAAATAAAAGAAAAACCGGTCAATGTACTCAAGTGAATTCATCTCTAAAGTTCAGTTCAGTTTAGTTCAGTTCAGTCGCTCAGTCGTGTCCGACTCTTTGCGACCCCATGAATCACAGCACACCAGGCCTCCCTGTCCATCACCAACTCCCGGAGTTCACTCAGACTCACATCCATCGAGTCGGTGATGCCATCCAGCCATCTCATCCTCTGTCGTCCCCTTCTCCTCCTGCCCCCAATCCCTCCCAGCATCAGAGTCTTTTCCAATGAGTCAACTCTTGGCATGAGGTGGCCAAAGTACTGGAGTGTCAGCTTTAGCATCATTCCTTCCAAAGAAATCCCAGGGTTGATCTCCTTCAGAATGGACTGGTTGGATCTCCTTGCAGTCCAAGGGACTCTCAAGAGTCTTCTCCAACACCACAGTTCAAAAGCATCAATTCTCTGGCACTCAGCTTTCTTCACAGTCCAACTCTCACATCCATACATGACCACTGGAAAAACCATAGCCTTGACTAGACGGACCTTTGTTGGCAAAGTAATGTCTCTGCTTTTCTATATACTATCTAGGTTGGTCATAACTTTTCTTCCAAGGAGTAAGCGTCTTTTAATTTCATGGCTGCAGTCACCATCTGCAGTGATTTTGGAGCCCAAAAAAATGAAGTCTGACACTGTTTCCACTGTTTCCCCATCTATTTCCCATGAAGTTATCTACTGCAAATTGTGTCCTGTGTGTTTGAGTGAATGAACTGCAGTAAATTAAATTAATCTTAACTTGAAAAGTGAAAGTGAGGTCACTCAGTTGTGTCCAACTCTTTGCGACTGGTGGAAGGTGGCCTACCAGGCTCCGCCATCCATGGGATTTTCCAGACAAGAATACTGGAGTGGGCTGCCATTTCCTTCTCCAGGGGATCTTCCCAACTGAGGGATCAAACCTGGGTCTCTTGCATTATAGACAGACGCTTACCGTCTGAACCACCAGGGAAGCCCATCCCATCTTAACTTATTCTAGTTTATTTTAGATAAAATATATGATTTAAAAGCTGGAAGTAAAATTTTAAACACATCTCTGAAATGTTAAAAAAATAATTTCATAATTCCAGGCTTTACAAGAACATACTGACTCAGCTGAATATGTTTTATATTCACAATTGAATGCTCACAATGACTTGATTGACAAGCAAGAGAATTCCATTGTCTGGGAAACAGAACCAATTGAACTGGAAGAATATAAGCATTAGGTATTTCAGTATACCTAATATAATGAACAGAGTTTGTGGACAAAAAAAATAAATAAATAATGGATTCTTCTGAATTATTATGCTCCTAGAGTATCCAGAGTTTGGGATTGTTTTGTTTTACTTTATTCAAGCCATGGTGAGGAACCAATGAGCTTTAAGAGGATGACTGCCTTGGTGCTCTTCTGTTTTCCTTCATGTGCTGTGCATAATGAGCACCCCTCCTAATGAGCAAGCTTTGCTTCACTCCACCTTTTTCATCCTTGACAAAGCTATCAGGCTTTTCTATCCTCCTACCTTGATATTAAAAAAGATTCTCATTTTATAAATCTACTAAAATAAAAATACATGATTCTTTTTTGCTATATCCTTAGAGTTACACATACTTTTGCATAGGGCCAAGCCATATGTAAAAATAGATTTATTGAATTACCCAATAATAACTAAAATTGTAATGTAATTTTATTTACTTCAGAAAAATGATCAAATTTTCTTGAATGTCAGATGTATAAAATAAGATAGAAAAAGTTAATGAAATGATGAATGTGCTGTCCTGATGATTATGATACACATTAACATTTCTTCAATTCTCATTAACTAAATGTGATGTAATTCTAAAAATGTCTATTATGGCATTAATTTGTGAAAAAATTATTATGTAAATTACCTTGCATAAGAAATGCTTTGCCTGTATGTTCTTTTTCCTCTCATTTTTGAACTTAATATGTTTAAAGTATACTGTCAGATTTGATAACATTTTTATAAATAGTGAAATTTCTTGTTTTATCTTTATTTGATTTTTTAATTTACAATTTTCAATAAATGGTTAGTATATTTTCTTATAATTATTTGATAGTTAGAAATGCTCTAAATGTTGTCTTATAGATATGAAACCATACATACTATTAGTTTACCCCAGGCTTGCTTTGTTATAATTAAAACTATGCCAATAGTTTTAGGAATTTCTTCTTGTGTTTGAGGAAGACTCACCGTGTGCTCCTTGATACTTTTTAATTGATATGTAAGCAAACAATTGTAGTAATAATAAACTTTAATACATGACAAGTTTTGAAAGATAAGGAGAGAAATGTAAACATTTAGCAAATTAGTCTTATTAAAGATTTAAAAGTAAATGATAGTATCTCTGAACATCTGTGGAGACACAGAATTAAAACTAAAACCCAACATCACTGCCATTATTTACACTTTGGTCTTGGGCAGATCACATATCTTCTCTGGCCCATTTTTATGATAAAATAAGTGTTTGAGGGCTAAAAGACATATCAAGTCTTTTTGTTGGTGAGGAATAAATGAGTTCAGTAAGATTTTCCATCAACTTCTTCATATGTGATTCCTTTCAGAAATACTGCTGCAGACTTAAGTGATGGGAGGTTCTTCGTGTTATCAAACTTCTGCTTACTCATAATTGGATAAATAAGTGCTGAAGATCAGACAGTGATGCATATAGCTTTTCTTTTTACCTACTTTTGGTAAATTTCTAAGAAACATGTATTTTAAAATTTAATCTGTCCCTTTCAAGAATTACATGAGTGACCTAAATGATCTGATTTAGGAGAGAAAGGTCCGTATTTTTATGTCTCAGCAGTTCAGGGATAGATTAATTCAAAGAGGTGTTTTTTTTCTTCTCCCTCAGGGGGAATAGAAGTTGCTGTTAAATGGACTGGAAAGCTTATGAAGTTTTGCTGTTGCCATTTACAAAGTATATGGGGTACTATACATTTAATTGGAAATGTTTTATATTAGTCATTAGTAGCTGGAGATAGCCTTCTGTTTTAACTGATAATACAAGTCCCATGCTTTTCTGCATACCATGATATAAATGGTAGTTCACTGAGAAAAACTGATGAGGAGCCTAAAAATTAATGAGACATAAAAGCTTTTGACTCTGACCTTGAGATGCAATTTGGTATTTATGATGTTAAATCACTTGCCTTCTTTAGAGTAGAGAAACAGCTGGTCTGTGTGGGAGGGATGTTCAGTTATGATTGAGAAGAAAGAACAGAGATGTTGAAACCTTTAGAAACATTATATTTAAAAAAAGAGTAAGTATTACAAAATTCAATGCAGTGTGCTAAAGTTCAAAGACTGCATAAATGTTGGCCCTCACCCAAAAAAGTATACAGTTGCTGTGCTAATGTGAATTTGTGTAAGGAAAGTGAGTATCCAAAGCTGCATAAATATTTGCACCCCTGTGAGAGTGTGAGAAAATGTGTGTTTCATGTTGTGATTGATGGGACTGCTTTTATGCCCCTCTTTGAACTCTGAGCAGAAATTTTGGAGTGTCCTGAGGGTCTGTCTGCCTTTGTATGGCAGGAACTCTGTTTTCTTAGAAAATAGTAAGGAACACTGTTTGTACTCCCTTTGTTATAAAAGGGTACCTACAGTTTATGGGAATTGGGGAACTTGTAGAGAAATCACAAACCTTCTTCTATATCTTACAAGGAATACTAAGCTTTATTTCGAAATTTTGGCTATTGTGTTTCCCTGACTTCTGGAGTTTTTTTGGTTTTGAGTTAAGGAGTCCATAGTTTGACATACTTTTGATATATGTGTGATGAAATTTGTGGATTCAGGTGGGGCTAGTTTAATTATTTATCTATTAAAAGCAAAAAGAAATGAGGGCAAGGCAGATCTAAAATATTGTGTGATTATATTTACTTGAATGAAATCATTTCTGCATATTAAAGGCTTTCACTACTGAAGCAAGAAGTCTGATATATCAGACTTCCGTGGTCATTTAAGTAAGAATTTTAGATCTAAAAGTATCAAATAATTTAAGTGTTACATATATATAGTCTCCAAAGTATACTAATAACTATTGCTTCATAGAAATCTCAAAATAATATGGTAAAATAGGAAAACCATTAAAATTTGCACAGGAAAAATGATTCTAAAGCTCTTTCAGATAAATATTTGTGAAGTCATACTTCTGTGAAATACTCATGAGCTGACACATTACGTCAGCTCTTCTTGCTTCCATATTCATAGTGTGGTTTTGTTCCTCACAAACAAATGTTTTTAAATTGTACATCTGGTTGGAGTGGGGCTAGCTAACACTCAAGTCTCCTGACTTCTTTCGTTTGTATTTTTTCAGTGTTACTCTTCCAGAAACCCCTCTAAATATATTTTCAAAGCAGTCTTAATAACACACACTCTCTGCTTGGGCATCACAGCCGTTTTGCAGGGACTTAAATCACAAACATTTGACCTCCGTCAGGTATTCCAGCTAGTGATGATGATGCTGGTAGTTATGTCATCTGATAAACAGTATCAAAATAGTAACTACCAAGTATTTTGGGGTAACACTTATCTTCCCTATTTCTACATTTCCTTTTATGTATACATATTATAAATGCATAGATACATAATTTTTCTCATTTTATACAAGTGATAGTATGACATACCTATTATAAAAGTAGATTATAGTTTTATTTAATATAATAAAGATAATTCTATATTAATGAATAAAGATTTTTCTCCATGTATAGAAATATATATGTACATACATATATATATATATATAAATTTTAGTTAGTTTTATTTTGTTGAACAGGTGCATGCAAATTTGTTCAGCAATCATAAGAGGTTAAATTTTGACTCTAGTTCCAGATTGTGAGATTCAAATCCTGATTTTACCACCTGCCAACTTTATAACCTTGAGGACTTTATGTAATCACTCAGTGCTTTGGTTTTCTCATCTTTAAAATAAATGTACCAATGATCGTAATATCCCTATCTCATATGGCAGTATGAATATTATTTTGAGAATTAAATTAGTTAATATATGTAAAGCCACATTGCAGAGTATTTGCCATCCCCATTATTATCATTATTACTATGTCTATTAATGATCACTATTGATGGACATGAGTCCATTTTCCATATTTTTTCTAGTACAAACATTGTTGCAATGAATAATCATATGCTTAGCTGAATCTTACATGTGCAAGTATAACTGTTGGATTAATTTCCAGAGGTAAAATTGCGTATCAAGTTGTATATGCGTTTGTACTTTTGCTATTACAAATTGATCCCAAGATTGTAGACATACACCACCAACACATGAAAGTGCTTATTTCCCTAAGCTCTTCACTAATGGAATATGTTATTAAACACTTGGATATTCATTGAGTGAAAAATGCTATTTTAGAAAAAGTTTTGCTTTATTTTCTTCTCATTATTAATGAAAATAATATATGTTCATCTTTAAGAAAAATAATCTTTTCTTTCCTACATGAGCATTTAGACTCCAATTAACAAACTTATTTTAAACTTGCTTAACTTCCAGAATAATTATTAGAGAAAATGAGACTCTGTTTGAATAAATTCAATATGCCTGATATAGAATACTAAGAATAGGATTTATGTAGTTTATTGCATGGATTCTTTATAAAAACCCTTCAAGGTAGGTAGTTTCATTCTCTTTGAGACATAACACTGTGTATACTACAGAATTAATCTGTCCAAAGTCACACAGTAAATGTATGGACTAAGATTGGAGAATGGGTCAGTCTTATTCTGGAGCAAAAGATCTTTGTATTATATATACCATCCACACTGAGTGAGTGAGTGTGTGTGTGTGTGTGTGAGTGAGAGAGATAGAGAGAGGTGGAAGAGGTAGAGTCTTGAACTGAAAAAGGTAAGCATAAATCAAGGCTGCATCTCCGTATCACTAAAGTATGACTTTGAATAGGTTAACCTCTAGGAGCCTTAATTTCCCACTGTATATCACATAATAACAACAATATACAGTATTTGTTTTTCTCTTTCTGACTTCACTCTGTAGGGGGATGGAGAGAGTAGGATGAATGGAGAAATTAACACTACCATGTGTAAAATAAATAGCTGGTGAGTAGTTGCTGTATTACACAGGGAGCCCAGCCTGGTGCTCTGTGATAATGTGAAGGAAGAGGAGAAGGAGGGTGAGGTTCAAGCAGGAGGTTATATATGTATAATTATGGTTGTATTGTTGAACAGCAGAAACCAATGCAATATTGTAAAGCAACTTTCCTCCAATCACAAACTTATTTTAAAATGAGATTAAAACAACAACAACAATAATACAAGATTTTTCAAGAGTAAACAAAATGGTGCCAGAAGTGTTACTGAAATTCTAAACTTTCATATGAATATTTGCTTGATTACATAAGGAAGACTTAGTAATTGAGTCCCTTAATTTTTAGACCCACCATAATTGTATGTTCTGTATGTCTTGCTCAGGGCTTCCGAGGTAGCTGAGTGGTAAAGAATTTACCTGCCAATACAGGAGACATAGGTTCAGTCCCTAGGTCAGGAAGATCCTCTGGAGAAGGAAATGGCAGTCCACTCCTCTATTCTTGCCTGGGAAATCCCATGGATAGAGGAGCATAGCAAACTACAGTCCATGGGGTCGCAAAAGAGTAGTACGTGACTTGGCGTCTAAACGGCAACGTGGCAAATGTTTGTTTTCAAACTTAAAAATATCCAGATCATACTGATTTGTTGCAGTGATGTGGTAGTCAGAGAATGGTGCTCTCAGTTCAGTTCAGTTCAGTTCATTCTCTCAGTCGTGTCCAACACTTTGCAATACATGGACCGCAGCATGCCAGGCCTCTCTGTCCATCACCAACTCCCAGAATCTACTCAAACTCATCTCCATTGAGTAGGTGATGCCATCCAACCATCTCATTCTCTGTTGTGCCCTTCTTCTCTGGCCTTCAGACTTTCCCAGCATCAGGGTCTCTTCAAATGAGTCAGCTCTTCGCATCAGGTGACCAAAATATTGGAGTTTCAGCTTCAGTATCAGTCCTTCCAATGAACACCCAGGACTGATCTCCTTTAGGATGGACTGGTTGGATCTCCTTGCAATCCAAGGGACTCTCAAGAGTCTTCTCAAACACCACAGTTCAAAATCATCAATTCTTCGGCACTCAGCTTTCTTTATAGTCCAGCTCTCACATCCATACATGATTACAGGGAAAAACCATAGCCTCGACGAGATGGACCTTTGTTGGCAAAGTAATGCTCCTGCTTTTTAGTATGCTATCTTTGGTCATACCTTTCCTTCCAAGGAGTAAGCATCTTTTAATTTCATAACTGCAGTCTCCATATGCAGTGATTTTGGAGCCACCAAATATAAAGTCAGCAACTGTTTCCCCATCTATTTGCCATGAAGTGATGGGACCAGACACCATGATGATAGTTTTCTGAATGTTGAGCTTTAAGCCACCTTCTTCAATCTCCTCTTTCACTTTCATCAAGAGGCTCTTTAGTTCTTCACTTTCTGCCATAAAAGTGGTGTCATCTGCATATCTGAGGTTATTGATATTTCTCCCGGCAATCTTGATCCCAGCTTGTGCTTCATCCACTGGACATGGAACAACAGACTGGTTCCAAATCAGGAAAGGAGAGCATCAAGCAGGTATATTGTCACTCTGCTTATTTAACTTCTATGCAGAGTATATCATGAGAAACGCTCAACTGGAATTCCAGTTGGTATCTCTGGATATTCCCTTGGTATCTCTAATTTTCTTGAAGAGATCTCTAGTCTTTCCCATTCTATTGTTTCCCTCTATTCTTTGCATTGATTGCCGAGGAAAGCTTTCTTATCTCTCCTTGCTGTTCTTTGGAACTCTGCATTCAAGTGGGTATATCTTTCATTTTCCCTTTTGTGCTTTTCACTTCTCTTCTTTTCACAGCTATTTGTAAGGCCTCCTTAGACAGCCATTTTGCTTTTTTGCATTTCTTTTTCTTGGGGAATGTCTTGATCACTGCCTACTTACAATGTCTCAAACCTCCATCCATAGTTCATCAGGCACTCTGTCTCTCAGATCTAGTCCCTTAAATCTATTTCTCACTTCCACTGTATAATTGTAAGGGATTTGATTTAGGTCATACCTGAATGGTCTAGTGGTTTTCCCCACTTTCTTCAATTTAAGTCTGAATTTGGCAATAAGGAGTTCATGATCTGAGCCACAGTCAGCTCCCGGTCTTGTTTTTTGCTGACTATATAGAGTTTCTCCATCTTTGGCTGCAAAGAATATAATCAGTCTGATTTTGATGTTGGCATCTGGTGATCTCCATGTGTTGCTCTGGATGGTTACAAACTTTTGGGTATTGTTTACATAATAGCAACAAAAACAAGAATATCAGCTAACCTGTATTCAACACTTGTGAAATGTCATTTACTGTCCTGGACTGTTCAGTGGAATTCTTACACAACTCTTTGAGGCATTTACTATTTTATCATGTCCATGTTTCAGATGAAGATTTGAGACAGAGAGATTAAGTAGTTAACTCTAGTCATACTCAGTTAACTGGAGAAGGAAATGGCAACCCACTCCAGTATCTTGCCTGGAGAATCCAATGGATAGAGGAGCCTGGTGGACTATAGTCCATGGGGTCACAAGAGTCAGATATGATTTAGTGACCAAACCACCACCACCACCACCATACTCAGTTAATAAGTGGCAGGGCTATTTCTCCCTCAGAAGTCTAGCTCCAGATCATGTTCTTTTCCCCCACTGTTCCTTTCTGTCTCTCCGATACTATGTATACAGGCAGTTTTCTCTTAAGGAAATGTGCTGCTCTCCTATTAATTCTGTATCTCTAAAATCACAGAGCACGAAGCAGATGTACATAAAGCTAGTAGTATTCCACTGGTGTTCTACAGTGGAAATTGCAAAGGCTTACTTACTCTGGTATTTAATCAACCCAGCTATTATTAATAATAAAGTAGCTGTAAAACAGCATGGTAGAATTGCAAATTGCCTAGTGATTTCAGATCTAAGCTAACCTTTCAGAAATGGAGGCATTTTTCCTCCATCTTCCCCAATGGATGGACCTCTATTCACATATCTTCAGGGCTATGAATACCCTACAAGGTAGTTCATCCCATTTCACTAAGGTATTTCATTTCATTTTCTAGATATTATAAGTTAATTTTTACACATAACCAAGCAGTACTCCTTCCCCTCACTTCCTTATATAGGCTCAAGTTCCATGCTACAAACAGAACAAGTTTTTTACCTATTGTACATACTAGACCTTCAACCATTTGTGAAAACAATCATGTTTTCCCTAAGTATTTTCTTATAAGGTCAAACATTCCCATTACCTTCCGAAACCTTTTGCTCAGCTTTTAGAGCCATCAACATCCCAGTCATTCCTCTTTGAATGAACTCTAATTTATCAACTACTCTCTTAAACGGTGATGTCAAGAATGTGCTCTGACTGGCTATGATTGCAGTTGGATCATTACTTCCTTTAATCTGTATGCTAGGTATCTTCTTAATACAGAGAGTACATTGTTTGCCAATATATCAGAGCATATTGAAAATGTGTTTGTGGCTTATAAAATATGTATTTGTGGGCACTGGAAATTGTACTATTATCCTACCATATAGAAGCTAGTGAGAAGTAATGCATATAGTTGCTTCACGTATGTAAATGTCTAAATGACTTAAATATTGATTTTTCCCTTCAACTGTAGATCAAACTTCCCAATGCTAAAGGTTCCTTATTTTAAAACAAATGCACGTATAATTTGCCAGTCAGCAGTAGAGTAAGTTCCTGTGGTAAGCTCAAATCATTAGAAAGCTCAAACAGGCATAACTAGTTTGGTTTGTTTTTTAGGACTGATTGAGATAATAGACCACTAAAGACCTACTTTAATAACAACTGAAAGTTATCTCATGGAGTAGTATAAATTTTCCAAGTTTTTTTTATAACTTCTCCATCTATAAAACATTGAAATGATATATGACATAGAATTTGATTAAAATTCACAGATATTTATGTACCATCTACTGTCTGTGAGATACTTATGCAGAATACTGGAGGGAAACATTAAAACCTGAATAAGACCTGAATCCTGCCATCACTGTGACTCTTCCAAAAATCCTCAGGTTTTAAAGTGCATGTAAAATAGTGAAATAAATATTATTAGGAAAATCCTCAAATTTTAAAGTGCATGTAAAATCAGGAAATAAATATTATTAGTTTTTTTGTGTGACGTGTATATATATTTAATTTTGAAAAGATATTAAAACAGTATAACATGTAACACTATTAAAATATATTATGTGCTAAGTACTAGATGAGGAATTTAATGTGAATTTTCTCATTTCATCCTCAGAACAAAATTCGGAGGTAGGTGTAATTCAGCTCATTTAGGTGAAAATTAACTGAGACTCTGAAGGCATAAATAACTTTTCCAAAGGCCATACAGCAATTTAAAAGCAGAACCAGAATCCAAAATAAGATATGGAAAATCTCCAGGAATGGGTTTGATCTTTTGTGTGATTCAGAAGTGACTCCTCTATTAATAGACATGTCAGATAACTAACACAGCCCTTTATCTGGTCTTTCTGGAAGAAGATACTTAAAGGTATTTTATTAGCCTGTTGATTTTTCTCTGGGGTGTGACTTAGTTTCCACTGCACATTTGGGAATCGTTTCTTCTAAAATTCATAATCAGCTTCTGCTGGTAATAAAGAATCACCTGCAGAGATCATGAATGAAAGAAGAAAGAAAAGGAGATAGTGGTAGATCAATTTAGCCTCAAATCAAAATAGTATTCCAATTGTGCATATGTACCACAGCTTTCTTATCCATTTGTCTGCTGATGGACATCTCGGTTGCTTCCATGTCCTGGCTGTTATAAACAGTGCTGCGATGAACATTGCGGTACACGAGTCTCTTTCAATTCTGGTTTCCTTGATGTGTATGCTCAGCAGTGGGATTGCTGGGTCATAAGGCAGTTCTATTTCCAGTTTTTGAAGGAATCTCCACACTGTTCTCTATAGTGGCTGTACTAGTTTGCATTCCCACCAACAGTGTAAGAGGGTTTCCTTCTCTCCACACCCTCTCCAGCATTTATTGCTTGTAGACTTTTGGATCGTAGCTCTTCTGACTGGTGTGAAATGGTACCTCATTGTGGTTTTGATTTGCATTTCTCTGATAATGAGTGATGTTGAGCATCTTTTCATGTGTTTGTTAGCTATCTGTATGTCTTCTTTGGAGAAATGTCTATTTAGTTCTTTGGCCCATTTTTTGATTGGGTCATTTATTTTTCTGGAATTGAGCTGCATAAGTTGCTTGTATATTTTTGAGATTATTTGTTTGTCAGTTGCTTCATTTGCTATTATTTTCTCCCTTTCCAAAGGCTGTCTTTTCACCTTGCTTGTAGTTTCCTTTGTTATGCAGAAGCTTTTAATTTTAATTAGATCCCATTTGTTTATTTTTGCTTTTATTTCCATACACAATGGAGTATTACTCAGCCATTAAAAAGAATACATTTGAATCAGTTCTGATGAGGTGGATGAAACTGGAGCCAATTATACAGAGTGAAGTAAGCCAGAAAGAAAAACACCAACACAGTATACTATCACATATATATGGAATTTAGAAAGATGGTAATGATAGCCCTGTATGCAAGGCAGCAAAAGAGACACAGATGTATAGAACAGACTTTCGGAGAGGGTGGGATGATTTGGGAGAATGGCATTGAAACATGTATACTATCATGTAAGAAACAAATCGCCAGTCTAGGTTCGATACAGGATACAGGATGCTTGGGGCTGGTGCACTGGGATGACCCAGAGAGATGATATGCAGCGGGTTGTGGGAGGGGGGTTCAAGATTGGGCACTCATGTACACCCGTGGTGGATTTACATCAATGAGAGTACATGATGAGAAACGCTGGACTGGAAGAAACACAAGCTGGAATCAAGATTGCCGGGAGAAAAATCAATAACCTCAGATATGCAGATGACACCACCCTGATGGCAGAAAGTGAAAAGGAACTAAAAAGCCTCTTGATGAAAGTGAAAGAGGAGAGTGAAAAAGTTGGCTTAAAGCTCAACATTCAGAAAACGAAGATCATGGCATCCAGTCCCATCACTTCATGGGAAATAGATGGGGAAACAGTGGGAACAGTATCGGACTTTATTTTGGGGGGCTCCAAAATCACTGCAGATGGTGACTGCAGCCATGAAATTAAAAGACATTTACTCCTTGGAAGAAAAGTTATGACCAACCTAGATAGCATATTCAAAAGCAGACACATTACTTTGCCAACAAAGGTCCATCTAGTCAAGGCTATGGTTTTTCCAGTAGTCATGTGTGGATGTGAGAGTTGGACTGTGAAGAAGGCTGAGCGCTGAAGAATTGATGCTTTTGAAGTGTGGTGTTGGATAAGACTCTTGAGAGTCCCTTGGACTGCAAGGAGATTCAACCAGTCCATTCTGAAGGAGATCAGCCCTGGGATTTCTTTGGAGGGAATAATGCTAAAGCTGAAACTCCAGTACTTTGGCCACCTCATGAGAAGAGTTGACTCATTGGAAAAGATTCTGATGCTGGGAGGGATTTGGGGGCAGGAGGAGAAGGGGACGACAGAGGATGAGATGGCTGGATGGCATCACTGACTCAATGGACGTGAATCTGAGTGAACTCTGGGAGCTGGTGATGGACAGGGAGGCCTGGTGTGCTGTGATTCATGGGGTCTCAAAGAGTTGGGCACGACTGAGCGACTGAACTGAACTGAACTGATGGCAAAACAAATACAGTATTGTAAAGTAAAATAATAATAATAATGAAAAATAAAGAGTGCAAAAAAAAAAAATAGTATTCCAAGATGTGTTCTGGCTTCGCTTTTGGGGAAGTAAATTGACGACTATCTCAAAATAACCTCTTTTTAAATAATATAACCTAAAATTAATTGAACTTATTTAAACACACAGCACTTATAACCATAGTGTTGCTAAATATACAAAATATACAAACTGTTAGAATTGTCTATGAACAAAACAAAGGCTCTGTTTATTACAATTGTTGCTATTTTTGCAATAAGAAGGGAAAAAATTATACGATAGTCATATACTATCCAAAGTAATGAATATACTTATAAGGCAAAATACTTAAGCAGTAAGAGAAAGATTAACTAAAATTCTCATTCACATAGAAAATAACAATGTTGATAACTCCTTTTTACAGTGTTTTCATAAATTTTCCACAAGGATTATATGTTTTGTTTTCATTCATTTGTTATTTATGTGAAAAGAGTAAGTATGTTTCTCTTTAACTTAATGGAACTTGGATTAAAATGGGTTCTGTTATTTTAATCACATCAATGTTGTATATGGTGAGGAAACAGTTTTCTATTTCCTTGGCAGAGAACTTTAAAGAAAAAAATTAAGCTCTAGTCAATAAGAGACTTATGTTTATATAAAACCATAATTTATGGTTTATTTGATTAGATCAATGTTTAATTATGTATTACATGTATTTTTTGTACTGAATATTTACTTATAAATTAATCCAACCCACAGCAGGAGTACTAATAGAAGCTTCCATCCAAATATAAGTAAACAGAAGACAAACAGCTGTTGCAAACATCCTATTTTTGAGTCTGGGCCTGATAACAAAAAAATAGTTTGGAGAATTGGCTGCTACCATACACTCACATCTGTTGAGACTGTACTGTTTCAACTCAATACTGATCACTGCATGTCACAAGGCAGCAAGTAGTTCTCTTAAGTTAGAGAAAACACTAAATGCTAATTTATGTTTGGATGTTGTACTTCTAAGCTCTTCATCTTCTGTGTAACGTTAGTGAATTTATTCCTGAGATGTTTATGTTTTTAAGTGTACTCAATGGATCTAGGTGTTTGTCAAAATATATTAAGTAGAAAAAATGTAACCCATTTAATTGTAGTATTTAGAAATTTGACCTGGGGGACTTCCCTGGTGACGCAGTAAAGACTACATTTCCACTGCAGGCAGCACCAATTCTATCCCTGGCCGGAGAACTAAGATCCTGCAGGCCACACAGTGCAGCCAAAAATAAACTTTTTTTTAATCCTTCAACTTTTGGTGTTCTTATTCTAGGAAAACCACTAAGTGTCTGCTTTTCAGTTGCAACCAGAAATATTCTTACCTGATCAAACTCTTATAATTCCTTTTGCTTTGAATCATAACTGAATATAGGGAAAATATAATTGGGCCTTGTTTTGTATACAGGAGACAAAGCTTATGCTGAAGATAGGTAGGCATTATTCAAGTGGATAAATAATTAAACAAAAGTTCATATGGGAATCTCATATTGACTTCTTAATTCCTCAGGATGTATCTCTCACCATTGCTTTGTCTTTCCTCTGCCAATGAGAACACTGTAAAGATTCTCCCTCGGCAGTGTTAACGGGAAACACTGTATATGAATATTGGCTAGGAGGTAGGTTGTGAGAATTTGGAAAGCATGGTGAAAGTTAGGAAGAATAAATGAGTTTAGGTAGTTCCATACAGAGTCGAAGGACTGTGCTGCAGGGACACTGAGTGGTCAATTCATGAGTGTTACCCTGAGGGATGGGCTTCCTTGGTGGCTCAGGTGGTAAAGGATCTACCTGCAATGTGGGAGACCTGGGTTCGATCCCTGAGTCAGGAAAATCCCCTGGAGAAGGGATAGGCTACCCACTCCTGTATTCTTGCCTGTGAATGCTCTGGGCAGAGGAGCCCAGAAGGCTGCAGTCCATGGGGTCATAAAGAGTTGGACATGACTGAGAGACTAAGCACGCACGCACACTGAGGGAGTGTCTCTTGTGGCTGCCACAAAACTCTGTCCTTGGCCCTGTCACATTCATGATTTTTGTCACTGCTTTGGATACATATGAACTTTATGTTTTAATTTATTTTATTTTTGAATTAATTTTTTTGGCATATAGTTGGTTTATGATGCTGTGCTAGTTTCTGCTGTACAGCAAAGTGAACCCATTATACATATACATATATCTACTCTTTTTTAGATTCTATTCCCATACAGGTCATTACAGAGTATTGAATAGAGCTCTCTGTGCTATATAGTAGGTTCTTATTATCTATTTTATATGTAGTAGCATGTTGGACACGACTCAGTGACTTCACTTTCACTTTTCACTTTCGTGCATTGGAGAAGGAAATGGCAACCCACTCCAGTGTTCTTGCCTGGAGAATCCCAGGGACGGCGGAGCCTGGTGGGCTACCATCTATGGGGTCGCACAGAGTCGGACACAACTGAAGCAACTTGGCAGCAGGCAGCATGTATATGTCAATCCCAGTCTCACAATTTACACCCCCCTTACTCCCAGATAACCGTAAGTTTGTTTTCTACATCTGTGACCCTATTTCTGTTTTGTAAATAGGTCATTTGTACCATTTTTCTTAGATTCCACATATAAGCAATATCACATGATGTTAATCTTTCTCAGTCTTACTTCATATATGAACTTTAGATGATACCAAGTACAAAGGAATGCAAAATTATCTTATCAGGTTGAAAGTGACCAAGTCTAAAAGGAAAAAAAAATCAGAAGAAAGATGAGAGGGAGATGGGTAAGGGGAGATTATAAAATGAGGAAAGAGGGCAGGAAAAGCAAGCAGAAAGGGGAAAAAAGAAAGGGATAAATAAGGCAGGCAGAAAGTAAAATTCCTCAAGAATTTTTTTTTTCCTATGTGTCTCCTGGAATGCATAAAGAAGATTCTTCCCTTCCAAAGCAACATTTCTAGAATGAATTATCTCCATCTGACCCCCACCACTCCAAGTCCGCTTTCTATGCATTAGAGATGATATAACTTTATGATCTCCTATGTAAATTCTGTATGTTTTCTAATTTAGCATCCTCTTGCATCTGTTCTATTCTAATAATTATTGTACTTTGAAAGGAGAGAATGTGCTCTTACTGCAGTGTTCTAAATGTATGGAAGAACAGAACAAGTCTTGAAGTGGGACACTTCTGTTTTGAAAGAGATCTCCGTGAATGAATGAAATAGTAACACTTAAACAGGAGGTCCTTTTTCCGACTTTAAAGCTCTGGGGCTTGGAATCTAGAAAGATAAATCACCTGTCCACTTTGTGATACTAAATTGAAATTGACAGCTATGTTTTGTTTATCTTGCTCAATATTACAAAGCCTTTCCCTCCTTTGATTTTAGTATATCCCTCCTGAAATATTTGCTCTGGTAAGAAAAGCAAATATTGGGTTTTACGCCCCACTTCGTGAAGTAAGAATGATGATGTTCTAACATCAGAGAACCAAATATTCCAGGCTTATTTTTCTGAGATAAAATTTGCTTGCACATAGATTGTCCTCCATAGATCATCCATTCTTCACCCCTCAATTCATTCATATTTCTTGAATTGGGGGAAAAAGAGAACACACAAAATACAAAAATACTTTCATAAAGCTTAGCTTTATGAATTAACTTCAGCCTTTTCCACTCATGAGGGAAAACTTTCCTGCCTCATTAAATCTTTAATGCAATGTGCTGTCTGCACTCTACATTATTATGTGTGACATTAGGTTATATATTGCATAGAAACTATAATGTTACTTGCAATAAAGCTGTTTCTTTCCCCTGAAGGTAGAATTAAGACAGGTACTCGTGTGAAACAGCTACTTGTGTTGCTCTATTCTTAATGGGGTGAAATTGAGGATCAGGAGAGTGAAGGGCTTAGCACTGAACCATCTCCAGAAAGGGATGGGTGCTGCTCCTTTGTCTTGCAGTGCCTTCGCAACTTGATATCTGAATCTCCCCAAAGAGAATTTAAGTGAAAAAGTGAAAATGTTAGTTGCTCAGTCATGTCCAACACTCAGCAACACCATGGACTGTGGTCCACCAGACTCCTCTCTCCACAGAATTTTCCAGGTAAGTATACTGAAGTAGGCAGCCATTCCCTTCTCCAGGGGATCTTCCCCACCTAGGGAGGGATTGAACTGGGGTCTCCTGCATTGCAAGCATATTCTTTACCCTCTAAGCCACCAGAGAAGCATAATTAAGGGGAAAAGTAAAAGACTAGGTCTTTGGGGACTCCTATGGAATGAAATATCTTCATTAAATTCACTTTCTCTTTGAACTGAAAAAGGGATACACATTTCATCTCTGGTAAATATAGTCTAATCCAGTAAAGATAACAATTGCCCTAAAGCAAACTGGAATTGCACTTATTTCTACCTGTGGGAAAGCAAATATTTCTAGCCAATAGATGATGAAAACTTGGTTTTAAATAGCCAAAGAAAATGAAATCTATTCTCTGTACATGGAGTGCTTCATAAAATTAGAGAAATTAACGTTGTCCCCAAGATGAACTAATATGAAAATGTCAAATATAAAACTGATAATTAAGTCTACAAAGTCCAAAATTGTGGAAAGCTGAAGTTATGCACAGTTCAGTTCAGTTCAGCCACTCAGTCGTGTCCGACTCTTGGCGACCCCATGAATTGCAGCACGCCAGGCCTCCCTGTCCATCACCAGCTCCCGGAGTTCACTCAGATTCACGTCCATTGAGTCAGTGATGCCATCCAGCCATCTCATCCTCTGTCGTCCCCTTCTCCTCCTGCCCCCAATCCCTCCCAGCATCAGAGTCCTTTCCAATAAGTCAACTCTTCTCATGAGGTGGCCAAAGTACTGGAGTTTCAGCTTTAGCATCATTCCTTCCAAAGAAATCCCAGGGCTGATCTCCTTCAGAATGGACTGGTTGAATCTCCTTGCAGTCCAACGGACTCTCAAGAGTCTTCTCCAACACCACACTTCAAAAGCATCAATTCTTCGGTGCTCAGCATAACTTAACAATGTTGTGTGATGTATTGTTAGAATTCTTCATTGCTATGGGATGAGTTGGTCTATATAGTGTTCTGTTTTTGTTTTGTTTTTTAATCCTTTAGCTCTTTTACCAGTTGTAGTTGCTGCTGACTTCTCAGAAGATTTTAAGAACATCACTAAGAGAGCTTCATTTTCCTAGTCTTCTGTCCAGTGGGGCATCATCCAGGCAAAGAAAGAAAAGCAGCATGTCAATGGTCAGAGAGCTGTAAGAATGAGAATTTCAGCGGAAAAATTACCTTAAGCAAATATAAGTAGCAGAATGGATACAAGAAAAGGCTAGATTGGGAATTCCAAAACTTTTTCAACGTGTGGTTCTCTTCAGTTCAGTCCCTCAGTTGTGTCTGACTCTTTGTGACCCCATGGACTGCAGCACGCTAGGCTTCCCTGTCCATCACCAACTCCCAGAGCTTACTCAAACTCATGTCCATTGAGTCAGTGATGCCATCCAGCCATCTCATCCTCTGTTGTCCCCTTCTCCTCTTGCCTTCAATCTTTCCCAGCATCAGGGTCTTTTCCAGTGAGTCAGTTCTCTTAACATCTCCGGATTTTTTTCACATTTCCTTCTCAGTTCAGTTCAGTCCCTCAGTCATGTCCAACTCTTTGTGACCCCATGAATTGCAGCACGCCAGGCCTCCCTGCCCATCACCACCTGCCGGAGTTCACTCAGACTCGCGTCCATCGAATCAGTTTTGCCATCCAGCCATCTCATCCTCTGTCGTCCCTTTATCCTCCTGCCCCCAATCCCTCCCAGCATCAGAGTCTTTTCCAATGACTCAACTCTGCATGAGGTAGCCAAAGTATTGGAGTTTCAGCTTTAGCATCAGTCCTTCCAAAGAGCACCCAGGACTGATCTCCTTTAGAATGGACTGGTTGGATCTCCTTGCAGTCCAAGGGCCTTTCAAGAGTCTTCTCCAACACCACAGTTCAAAAGCATCAATTCTTCGGTGCTCAGCTTTCTTCACAGTCCAACTCTCATATCCATACATGACCATTGGAAAAATCATAGCCTTGACTAGATGGACCTTTGTTGGCAAAGTAATGTCTCTGCTTTTGAATATGCTGTCTAGGTTGGTCATGACTTTCCTTGTCAGACTTTATTTTGGGGGGCTCCAAAATCACTGTAGATGGTGATTGCAGCCATGAAATTAAAAGCATTAATTAAATTAAAGCTTACTCATTGGAAGGAGAGCCATGACCAACCTAGATAGATCAACTGAAACGTGCCACAGTAGTTAGAGCTGAACAACAACAACAACAAAAATGTAATTTGGCAACTTAGCAATCATTAAAAAATAATTCACATAAATTTAAACAGTATAAAAATTTCTTTTCTTCATAAATTAATACAGTTACTTACTAATGGGATATTGCTTGATGAGTAATATTCAAATTCTCAAAACCTAGAATCAGATAAGACCTTGCTGCCCTTATTTTCTGTTACACATTAATTTTTGTACAACACTTGGTTTTTAATCACAACATTCACTGAAAACTTTCCTTAACAAAGATATGACATGACTGAAAATGCAAGTAAACAAAAACATAGCTCAAAATTTTGCAAATATCCTCTAGAGGAATTTGGAATATTATCTGATAAAATTGTGAACTACCCAGAGCTAGTTATTTGTGTGGAGTCCGATAGATACACAGTGTTTCTTTGTCTCCTTCAAACATTTACAGCATCCCACTGTGCCTTTGTGAGTTTACTGCAGTGCTCTGGGGCATCTGTGCACAGAGCTAGTGAACAGAGAGCTAGATAGATCCTACAGTGTATTGAAACTGCACAGAAACTTGAATGATACTATAGATCTCAGGGCCACTGCATTAACGAAGTACAACAGCAGAAGTAATTGTTGATAAAACTTTCTCCAACAAGAAAACTAAAATAGAGAATTGAATTCGAATGCTTGATGAGGACCTTGTGAGTATGATATAGCAATGGGAACAGAAAGTTAGACAAGAAGCATCTCAAGGAATAGAATTGAGGTACTAATCTGATTCAAATAATAGAGTGAAAGCAATATTATGTAGTATCTATAGTTTCCACTTTACAACAGAGAAATGAAGCAGTGGCTTGACTCATGTGACTCATGGAAGTTGGCAAAATAGTTGTTTGTTTCCTGGGAAGAGCCAGATAATAAACTTTGGGTATTCTGAGTGTTTGTTATTAAACAGTCATTCGGTACAGAAATGTTATAGGCTGAACTGTCCCCCTCAAATTCACATGTTGAAGTCCTAACTCCCAGAACCTCAAAATGAGACTGAATTTGAAGAAAGGATCCTTTATTCTGATGAAGCTAAAATGGGGCACTTAATGTGGTCCCTAATACACCATGACTTTTCCTTATAAGAACAGGAAATTAGGACATAAATAAACACAGAAGGAAGACCATGGGAAAACACAGGAAAAAGATGACCATCTACAAGCCAAGGTGAGGGGCCCAAGAAGAAACCAGCCTTGCTGACATCTTTTCTTTTTTTCTGATAGGCAAGAAGTAGATTTATTAATATAGAATGCTAGTGATAGATGCAAGTGGACAGGTGAGCGGGGTTCTCCCAGCTGATACGTTGATCTCGGGTTTCTGTTGTTTACCCAGTTTCTGGACCTTTGTTATGGTACCATGACCAAATTCATACAAGAATATGAGACAGGATAGAAGATACAGATTGAGAAACCAGGGCTGAACACAGTTCAATCCATGAGAGAGGAATGGAAAGTCAGTAAGAAAGGATAACAAAAAAAGGGTAAGAATCTTAGAAACATCCATATACTGAGTATAGAATAAAAGAAAAATGTATTTATAATGGAGTCAGAGGTACCTCTGTCATACTGAAAGAAGTATCAGTAAAGTTTAATGCAGTTGAAAGCAAGGAGTCAAGAATCTCAAGAATTATTAGATACCACATGGAACTGAACAAAAGCCCATTCGTGGTTGCTAGATAGAGCTGATAAGTGACCTTTCAAGACATACTGTTAGTGAAGTTCTAAGTGTGGAAAGCAGGCTGAAGTAGATCAAGTAAGTAAGGGTGGATGAGTAGAAGTACAGAAAATGAGGTGGTAATACCCCATACCTCAGAGTTTGATAGCTAAACTAACAAATGTCCAGAGATAATATCTAACAGAGACAATAAAGTCAATTGATGACTTGCAGCTCTGTGCACATTTGATTTGAAGGAGATAGTGAAGACTGGAACATTGAAGGAATTATTGGAGACTGGAGAAGCAAGCAGGTGAAGGAGCCAAGTCAATATAGCATTTGGAGTATGGAGCAGAATATAGATGGAGAAGAGACAGAGAAGCCTTCATCCAAAGTTGTATATGAAAGGACAACTTATATTCCAAGTATTTCCGCAGCTTGTTCCCCAAAAAACAAATATTCCATAGAAAATAAGTTTTTATAGCTTTATTTTATTGGTGTCCAAAATCACTGCAGATAGTGACTGCAGCCATGAAATTAAAAGACACTTGCTCTTTGGAAGAAAAACTATGACAAGCATAGACAGCCTATTAAAAAGCAGAGACATTTCTTTGCCAACAAAGATCCATCTAATCAAAGCTATGATTTGTTCAGTAGTTATGTATGAATGTGGGAGTTGGACCATAAAGAAAGCTGAGCACCAAAGAACTGGTGCTTTTGAATTATGGTGTTGGAGAAGACTCCTGAGAGTCCCAGGACTGCAAGGAGATCAAACCAGTCAATCCTAAAGGAAATCAGGCCTAAATATTCATTGGAGGAACTGATGCTAAACCTGAAGCTCCAATACTTTGGCCACCCGATGCGAAGAGCTGACTCATGGGAAAAGACCCTAATGCTGTGAAAGATTGAGGGCAGGAGGAAAAGGGGACAACAGAGGATGAGATGGTTGGGTGGCAGCATGGACTCAATGGACATGAACTTGAGCAATACTCCAGGATATGGTGAAGGACAGGGAAGCCTTGTGTGCTACAGTCCATGGGGTCACAAAGAGTCAGGCACAACTGAGTGACTGAACAACAAATACCTGACTTGTTACAAAGACTCTCTCCAGTGATATGTACCCTTTGGGGAAGACACATTAGCTGGAAACAATACCAAGAAATGCTTGGTTTCATTTCTTATAAAGAGATTATTTGATGCAGTTGATAGATAAATAGAAGCAAAGGAGTTTTATTGCTGTTCAGCCGCTCAGTCACGGCCAACTGTTTGCAACCCATGGACTGCAGCACACCAGCCTTCCCTGTCCTTCATCATCTCCCAGAGCTTGCTCAAACTCTTGTCCATTGAGTTAGTGCTGCCATCCAACCGTCTCATCCTCTGTCATCCCCTTCTCCTTCTGCCTTCAGTCTTTCCCAGCATCTTTCTTTACTAATGAATCAGCTCTTCACATCAGGTGGCCAAAGTATTGGAGCTTCAGCTTCAGCAGAGAATAATTAACCCTAGGAGGTGTGCTAAGTCATTCAATATGTCGGACTCTTTGCCACCCCTGTGGACTGCAGCCCGCCAGGCTTCTCTGTCCATGGGATTTTCCCAGCAAGAATACTGGAGTGGGTTGCCATTTCCTCCGGCAGGGTATTTTCCTGACCCAGGGATCGATGCAAGTCTCCTGTATTGCAGGACAGCTCTTTGCCACTAAGCTATGCAGGAAGCCCTATTCCTAGGAGATCCAGTTTCTCAATTAAAGGATGATATTAAAACAACCTTTTTAAAAAATTACTTAAATAAGTACTTGACTAAGTAATTATATAGAGATATATCATCAGTATATACCTTACTGCTACTGCTGCTAAGTCGCTTCAGTCATGTCCGACTCTATGCGACCCCATAGACAAAAGCCCACTAGGCTCCTCTGTCTCTGGGATTCTCCAGGCAAGAATACTGGAGTGGGGTGCCATTGCCTTCTCCAATGCATGAAAGTGAAAAGCGAAAGTGAAGTCGCTCAGTCGTGCCGACTCTTTAGCAACCCCATAGACTGCAGCCTACCAGGCTCCTCCGTCCATGGGACTTTCCAGGCAAGAGTACTGGGGTGGGGTGCCATTGCCTTCTCCGCAGTATATACCTTAGGGTGAATGAAATAGACAGTGATTTTAATATTATGGAAATGAACACTTATAGCTTGGGAAAAAACCATCTGGTAACAGTATCATGCATCTATTTAAAATTGCCTGTTATTTCACAACCTAGGTGGAAACAAAAAGGATTCACTCATGAAAACTGTTATGATGCCTATGCATGAATATCAGGGGTGCATGAAAGAGTATAGAAATAGTTGTTTTATGAAATGTGAATGAGAAAGCAATTTCTCGTTAGTATTACTACTACTACAAGCCCTCAGGTGAACAGGTTGAATTCTGCTCCATTGTTTGTGTTGTATATTATTGACCTATAAAAGGCCCCTCTCTTTTTCTATGTAGTTATTTGTTGTTTTTCCCCCATTTCCACCCTCATTACTCTCTCATATTATTATTACTTCATATATTATATGACTTTATTATAAGCAGGTATGGAAAATACATTGACAAATCAAATATTGTAACAAATCCAACATTTTTCTTTTCATCTTGAGTCTCAACATCTGGGATATTCAAATTACATTTTGACTCTTTTCTTTGGCAAAATGGGAGTTACCTTTAATTCTAAGTTTCTTAAATTGATTTAAGGAAATTAAGAATTAATATACTTTGATCTTTTTCTTTTTTAAGGAAACCTATTCTAGAAGGATAATAGCATGTAATCTAAATTTTAATAATCAAAATACATTTAGAAGCTCAAAAGTTTGCGACATTATAGATCTGTGTCCCTATGTCCTTTCCAAACTCAGTCCCTACCTCCTATTAAATATTTTTATTAATTTAGGAAATTCTGAATAATTAAGTTCTCTTTGAAATATATGAAACATTCTTTGCTGCTGCCTTTCTGGACTCCCATCATTAAGAAAATGTCTGGTTGATTTTTGAACAAGCATGTTTTATGTAATTTTGGAAGCTTATCTTAATAGTATCAAAAAACTTTTACATAGATTCACCCCTCATTACTCACAGTAATGCCAAGTGCTATAGTCCAGGCAGATATTTATTATTTTAGATATGAAAAGACATTATAACAGGGCTATTTTTCAGTGTAGCAGAGGAATAAAAGTTTTCTGCATTTTAGTTCCTTATAAAGCTCCCTGTAATGAGTTCTTAGAAGACATTTAGAAGCTGTGATTTAAAAACTTTGTTTAATCAGCCATGGCGAGCTGTGTTTCATTCCCAATGGAACAACTCTGAAAGGAATCTGGGTTCCTCCTCCTCCACCCAGAGCATCACCAGGAGTTGCTTTGTGGTCAGGGTCTGCCTTGAGAGGCCACAGAGAGCCCAGGGCTGCGAAGCTAGGTCTCTGCTCGTCAGTACGGAGGAAACGGCAGAATACAAATCATCAGCTTTGGTTTTTGAGTGTCTATTTACAATGCTGGGGTGGAACTTTTTAGAAAAGCACTGCAGCATTTGCGTCGTCTGTCATTCAAGTTCCAGTGTTGATTCCTGTCCTGTAAATGATCTTGCTTTCCTATTTTTTTTTAATCCTTTGTACAAGGTTACTGTCAATGTCAGCAAATGTAAACCTCAAGCGTACATTGTGTGGGGTTCATGACGCGTGTTGGAAGGAAAGAACTTTGTTTAATGAAAAAGTTATAACAACATTCATTCACACTAAGTATATTTGATTGCCCAAGGGAAAGTGTGTCTTCTTTTGGGAATTTTGATTAAATTTTTTCATGATATAAAATCTGCTGCTTTATTTCTTTTTCTTTGATCAACAACATTCTCCAGCATAGCTTATAGTTTAGGTAAAGTACTTGTGAAATGAAATGATGTCTGCTGAAAGCATTCAGACCCACAGAAAGTGAGTGACCTTTGATGATGAGTAGAAATCTCCCAATTTTAACAAAGATCCTTCTCTGTTTGGGAATTGTAAAGCTAAAGCTACACACTAGGAAAAATGACAGGAGGGGCTGTGTTTGATTCCCTGGAAATTAACCTATTTCAGCAAGCCTGCAACACCAGGAAAAAGAATACATGAATTTATATGATGTGTGTCAGGCTTACCATTGATAGGTAAGGTTCGTATAAAGGTTACTCCTAAAGAAATGTCCATCATTCTCAATCTGCATGCTCATGATTTCTGTTTCTTCCAAATCCTGCCCTCTAGAACAATAAAATAATTTAAAAATAATAAGCAAAGCACAGTTTAATAGCCCATCTCCTGTCCTGTAATGATGACGCATCTTCTCTCTTGTAGCTCACAGCAGCTGGAGGACAATTGATGTTTACCGTATCATATGACCTTGAAGAAGCAAACGAAGATGCAGAACACACACTCCAGCTTATGGTTATCTTAGAGGTAGAGTATGGGAAGTGTCATTTATGTTTAACTGCCTTACACTCATGTAATCTGAGGTTATACCTTACCTAACTAATTTAACATTCATTTATATGCTACTAGAGAAAAATATTGTATCTTGGGAACTTTTGTCTGCCATTCACTCTGAGACATATTTAGAAGACTGCACACAGGTCTTGGGTTCCAATGGTAAAGGGGATTTTTAGAGCAGACTTGAAATTTAAATTTAAAACCTAATGACCATGTCTCCCAGAATATAAGTACACTAAAAGTATTTGAACAAATGGCTGATTTATATAGTTGTAGTTTTTCCATCTCTCCTTGATTCCAAGTAGATTTTATTGTTTATACCTTTGTTTATATTAGATAGAAGTCAATGGAAAAAGGGAAATTTATCTCTTTAGGTACAGTTGAATCTTGACTTCAAAACTCTCTTAATTTAACTAAGAAAAATATAGGAGAAGCTACTTTGAGCATTTGGAGGGACACAGGCGGTTCCCAAAGGCTAGAAGCCTAAAGTTATCACATAAAAGCTGCCTTCCTTTCTCATATTCTTCCTTTCTTCTCCTCTGCTCACACAAAGGCACACATTTCATGCATATTTATGGGTCCAAAGGGATCTATGTTGATTTAGCATGGGGCTCTGTTGTTGTTTTGGTCTTGAAGTGTTCATGCATGAGAATCAATTTTTAAAGAAGTCTTCCCCAGTATTAGGTGAAGTGATCTGAGTGATATATATCATTACATATGTGTGTGTTTATGAAAATAGAAGTATGTCATGGAATTCCTTTGAGATAAAAGGGGTTCTCTAAATGTAAAATGTTGAGAAGCTATATATTATTAATATGAATGAACTAAGATAAAAGGTTAACCCAAATGATAATAATGCCATTATCCAATTGTAATCATGAAACTGTAGAATTTTTTCTTGTTTCTTTTTTCCCCAGATGGAAGAGTCCTTTAAAACAATAGCTTCATATACTGTTTTAACTTTTCTTCCCCATTTTCCTATGTAATCCACATTCACCATAAACTAGTATATCTGAAATACTCAGTTTTGCACACTTCTATGAAATTGACGTATTTGTAATCATATATATCTAGACTTACCAAGTATTAATTATTTTAGTTATTAGGGGAAGCAGAGTAATGCATAACCAAGAAGTTTATACTTTGTGGTACATCGAGTTAAGGCTAATATTTAAATTGTTTTCTCTCTGCCTTTTATACATACTAGAAATATTCTGACAGGGAAAGCTAACCTGAAATAAAAAACCTACTGAGGATAACCTACAAAGAGGAGAATCCCTTTTTTTCACAGTTTTATCCTTTTATACTCTCTTTTCCCCTTTAGGGAAATGACTTGAGAATCAGCTCAGCCCAAGAGGAGGTGTATCTGCAACCATCTGAAGAACATATTAATGTGTTGTCACTTAAAGAAGAATCATTTACCACACATGGCACAAATTTCCCAGTCAGTAGGAAGGAGTTTATGACAGTGCTTGTGAATTTGCGGAGAGTCCTCATACAGATCACATACAGCCTTGGGATGGATGCCATCTTCAGGTAAACTCAGGAATTGCATCTCCCAGCTCTTACACATTTGCCTTGGGGCAGACATGCAAGTGCTAAGTGACTGAAGATCCTTGCTGCTGCTAAGTCGCTTCAGACTTTGTGCGACCCCATAGACGGCAGCCCACCAGGCTCCCCCATCCCTGGGATCCTCCAGCCTACTGGAGTGGGTTGCCATTTCCTTCTCCAGTGCATGAAAGTGAAAAGTGAAAGTGAAGTCGCTCAGTCGTATCTGACCCTCAGCGACCCCATGGACTACAGCCCACCAGCCTCCTCTGTCCATGGGATTTGCCAAGCAAGAGTACTGGAGTGGGGTACCATTGCCTTCTCCTAAGGTTTGCCATCTTCAAATAATAATTAATGATGGAGCACTGGTTTTCTGAAAAGTGTTTCTATTGATCTTTAAAATTTTACCTACCCAGGATAAATCTTAGTCCTTTTTCAGTATTGATGAGTCTCAGTTCTGCCAGAACATGCAATAAAAATGATCCCTATACTGAGAAATGCTCTACTGGAAAGCACAGTCTCCTTTATGATGACTCAAATAGTGGAAAAGTAAAGTGATATAATTCCAGGATACCCATATTCAGAAAGTGGTTTGCAAAATATTTTCTTCCATTAATTCATTCAGTAGATTCTGACTTAATAGTATATTGCTGATAATGAGAGATATAAGCACCTTCATTTGAATAACCACAAGTTTTTTTGTGAAACACTGTAATACTATAATGGCTACATGATATCAAGGAAAGTAAGACTAAGAATTCAACTAGCTCTATTGCTTATTATATGTGTGACCTTTGGCAAGAGGTTGGTCCTTATGGAAACTGGATTTCTTCAAATGTGAAGTGGAGATAATAGTGCCTACCTTTCAGGGTCATTGTGAAAATTATATGTGATAATTATGTAAAGTGCTCATTACCTCGAACGCTTTCAAGGGATTATTCCTTTCTACTCTCTGTTTTGTTTCCTTAAAGAGAGAACCCCCCAGCTTGATCTAAACATGTCCATAAGAGGCACCCTGAAGGCTGCTTTCCATTAAAAAAAAATGACTTGCAAATTTCATGGCAATTTTTTCCTGCATGTATGCATTCTAAGTCGCTTCAGTTGTGTCTGACTCTGTGCAACCCTGTGGTCTATAGCCCGCCAGTCTCCTGTGTCCAAGGGATTCTCAAGCAAGGATAGTAGAGTGGGTTGCCATGCCCTCCCCCAGGGGATCTTCCAGACCCAGAAATCAAACCCAGCATCTCTTATGTTTCCTGCATTAGCAGGCAAGTTTTTTTTTTTTTTTTTTTTAACCACTAGTGCCACCTGGCAAGCCCAATTTTCTCCTAAAGCAGCTTAAATTAGATGATCAAATGTGACCCCAAACCGACAGCTTGGCATACCCATCAGCACAGCAATGTCTCCAACGCTGGTTTATCTACAAGAGAGTCTTTTAATTGCTGATGCTCCATCACCCCCCTTCATCTGCTTGTGCTGTCTAGTTTGTCTTTCACTTGTAGTATTTCAACTAAGTGTAATCATCATTACCGTCTCCCTAAGGAGAGAATCGCAGATTCAGAAACAGAACCACTGCCAAACAATGTTCCTCTTTTGCATAGTCAATGCTGCTAGAAGCTGGGTTAAAATGCCGTGAAGATGAGAAGCAGCACTTCGGAATTAATTATGTTTTTTCACATTTAGTAAATAGAGACTGTCATGATGTTTGAAGAGTACAAAGAGATGAGTCCTCTGGATTTCAAAACAAATGACAAGCAAATTGACAAAAAAGTGGCTGAGGGGTTTGTTTATTTTTGCCAGCCTTGCTTCTCAGACCAGTTAATCCAAAGCATTTCTCCCTGATTCATGTCAGATAATTTTAATGTCTACTTATCTTAAAATCACTAGTTTCATTTGAGCCTTCTGAGCTTTTCCCATACATGAACAACGTGTTCACAGAACATGGCTATGGGATCCGACACAGGAACTAATCCATGTAGGTGACGCTCTCTGCAGCCTACATTACACAGAGCACTGTAGTTCGAGAAGTTAAGCCATGTTGTATGTGAAACTCCTACCCACTTCAGGTGAGCCACAAGCCAGCATGAATCTTGAGTCAGTAAGCTTGTTATATTTTATTTATCTCTGATCTATGAGTGGATTGAGTCCTATTTGTAAAACATCACTTGAATTGATTTCAACTTGTCTTGCACAGTAGGCTTCCAACTTGGTATATGGCTTATGTGTAAGCACAAGTAAATTGAAGCTATCACAACAGAAATTCATGTTTAGAATTATTTAAGGAGGATTTATCTCCATGGTAGTTCTCTCAGCAAATGGGTTTATGTTCTTCCTGATACGGAGGAACTGGAATTGAATAGTGGAAGGAAAACGGAGCAGCAGGTTAGAATTTTGACTTCTGTTTTCAAGTTAGCTGTTTAATAGTTGTGAACAGAAGTGTTGTTTTAAATCTCTTTGAATTTCAGTCTTCTCATCTGTAAAATGAGGAGGACAATTGCTTGTCAATGTCAAAAAGTCACTATGAGAATGGAATTAAAGCAAAAATGCTTTCCTCATGGCCAGTCAGCACACAAATCTGAAGTATTTCCATCTGACCTGCACATTCTAGGAAGTACCATTTTCTCCATTAAATACCATTAAGACTTGAAGATATCTAGAATAAAGAATGGACTGGTGTTTCAAAACTGAGACCATTTTTGCTGTCCTTTTCTACAGTGCTGAGGAGCCCATGTGATAAACTTAATTGATTTTCTTCTCGTTGTACTCATTAATAAATGAAGATAAAAATGGAAAACTTTTCATTCTTTCTTTACGAATGTAAGAGAAATCAACTTAACTGTGAATATTTCTCCTTTAAATTCTCCAAAGCTTAGTTTCAATAGCAATCCTTGATATTTAACTTGATATTTTTCTTATCGCCTGTGAAAGTGAACGTGTTAGTTGCTCAGTCGTATCTGACTCTTTGCGACCCCATGGACTGTAAACTGCCTGGTTCCTCTGTCCACGAAATTCTCCAATCAAGAATACTGGAGTGGGTAGCCATTTCCTTCTCCAGGAGATCTTCCCAGCCCAGGGACTGAACCAGATCTCTTGCATTGCAGGCAGATTCTTTCTCATCTGAGCCACCAGGGAAGACCTTATACCCTATAGTAGACATTAGTACAGTTCATCAAATTTTAATCTCCTTTTGAGATATGGCATTTCCTTTGAGGGTAGATGTTATCATAGGTCTTGGTTTGGCCAATGAAATGTGAGCTGAAGTGATGTATTATTCCCGTTCTACTATCCCCTCTCCCAACCCTAGAAAAGCATTGAATTACCTGTAGGAGACTCTATGGAGCTTATACAGTTACCAGAACATAAAAACAGTCTGAAATATTGACAGCACATGGAGGTCAGCTGCCCTAAAACGTTACCCAGAATCGTAGAGGATTTTCCTTGAGTTTTCTGACAAGCCACTGAGAATTCAGTTGTTTGTTAGCCCAGCGTAACTGAGCCCATTGTGACTTTATTGTGATACAACTCATATATCTTTATTGTTTGAAAATAAATTTCTCCTAGGCTAGACATTTTCACATGACTTTTAAGAGGTTTTTTTTTTTTTGTGGTATCAAAAACATTACACAGAATTTATCTAATAAATTATCGAATAAATAATCTAGAAAAATCCATATAAACAAAAGAGTATTTTGATGATAATAGAAATAGTTCTGATAGTAAACTTCTACCTTATGAAAGTAATAATCCAGGTAATCACATTTGAAGAAATTATTACAGTGAGGGCTCTAATGATCTTAAAAAGATTTCTATAACTAGCTCTTGGGAAGAGGTTCAACCAGGTTTTATACGAACATGTGGTTTTTCTTCCCCCCATTGGCTTTCACTACCTCCCAAATCTATTCCGTAATATTGGATTTATTCAGTCTACCAGCATTTACTGAGTGCCTTCCCTGTGTATTTGAATCTCAGCTTCCTCTTTTGTAAAATGGCAGAAACATACCTAACTTTCAAGATTGGATGCTCAGTGAGAACATAATGTATGTGAGACATCTGACCTTCTGTCTAGTGTACTGTGGGAGACAATATCGGGCAACAAGCTAACCATTGGTTTTTGATTTCAGTCTGTGCTGCACAATATTTGCAGACAGTGTTATATAGACAAGGCACTTTACGTCTCTGAGCTTCAGGTTCTTCCTTTGTAAATGTGGGCAGAAACATTGGTTTCACTGACTTTTTAAAATATAACTATTTATTTAGTTATCTTGGCTGTGCTGGGCCTTCGTTGCTGCGCTGGCTTTTGTCTAGTTGCAGAGAGCAGGCGCTACTCTCTAGTTGCAGTGCATGGGCTTCTCATTGTGGTGGCTTCTCTCATGGAGCACAGGCTTTAGGGAGCACTGATTTCAGTAGTTGCGGCCTGTGAGCTCAGTAGTAGTGGTTCTTGAACTTTAGAGCACAGGCTCAATAGTTGTGTCACACAGGCCTAGTTGCTCCACAGAATGTGGGATCTACCCAGACCAAGAGATCGTGTCTGTGTCTCCTGTATTGACAGGCATATTCTTCACCACTAAGCTGTCAGGGAAGCCCAGTTTCATTGATACTTAAGGGAGATATGTCTCAAGTTCCCATTATAATGCGCAGAAGTTTTAATTATTATAATGCACACTTAGTACACAGTAATTATTATGATGTGGTAGTTCTAGGCTAAGGAAAGAGGAAACAAAGATGGATAAATGATCAGTGAATTCAAACAACGTATAGTCCATTATCCAAGTCAGATGTATGTTTGTGGTGTATAATGAAGAGTGCAGTGGAAATGAAGTGAAGAAGTGAAGTCACTCAGTCGTGTCCGACTCTTTGCGACCCCATGGACTGTAGCCTATCAGGCTCCTCTGTCCATGGGATTTTCCAGGCAAGAGTGCTGGAGTGGATTGCCATTTCCTCCTCCAGGGGACTTTCCCGACCCAGGAACTGAACCCGCGTCTCCCGCATTGCAGGCAGACGCTCTACTGTGGGAGCCATCAGGGAAGCAGTGGAAGGGAGCACAATGCATACTGGTAGGACTAAGGAGAAAGAAATATGAATGCTCATATTAGCATTTAGTATATTTTTGATGAATGGTTTGCAACAGTAGTAGATTCTGTTCGTTATTTCCCTTAGTTGGCATAGGACTGACAATGTTTGGGGAAAATGTCTAGCTCATACCAAGATAGCTCATTCAGACACTGACTGAGTTTCTAAATGATTCTGTTGCCTTTTTAGGTATGAGATAAAAAATGATTAGACTTCATTAACTGAGTAGTACTTTGTGGAACTTTCACAAGACAGAGGCTAAAGGAATTTTAGGTCATAATCTTGTGTTGCATCAAAAATGAAATAGAACAAAGCCCCTGAACAACAATAAAATCTTTATCTATGGTAACAAACCCAAAGTAACATTTATTTAGTAGAATTAAATGGAGGTCTTCTATATTAAAAAAAAGTGAATTAAAAAATTATTATTTAAAAGAGTTTGAAGATCAAGTGTCCTATTGTTTAAAGAATAATTTGGATTTTTTTTCCTTTTTTTGTGAAGCATGATATATCTAACTCTGGTTGAAAATATAGTAAAAAATATACAGAGCATCTTTAAGTCAGTACCAGGACAATATTTCTTATATGATTCCAATATTTTCAGTAATAGCTTATATAATTATGCCTTGGCTCTTCATCCATCATCTTATCTGTATTTCCCTTTCATAATAATTAGAAAGAACCAGCTAGAACATTTGACAAATCTTTAACAGTTCATGCATCTCCAACAATACTTTATTACTACCAGCATTATGTATTTTAATGAATACAGCCTGTATCAAGAAAAGAAAATGACCATATTGAAAGAGGAAAAAGAATAAACCACAGACTTCTTCAAGAGTAACACTAAAAACTGTTAAACACATTAAAATCTCATTTAACAAATATCAGAACCTAATGAACATTGGGACTACTCGGTGAATACTAATGTGGAATATTGCTGGGAAGGATGTTTGAGTGCTGAAATTTCTCATAGCTCAAAATGGTTGCATAGATTAAGGAGAGGAACATCTGTTGTTTCAAAGACAAATGAAAGCTGGTAGTTCACTGAAAATATTTTTGTTTTGTTCCATTTTAAATTGTTTCTTAATGTAGTCATTTACTTTCTTTCTGTTTTAAAATGTTGCTATACTACAGTCCACGCTTAGTTGCTTCAACTGAAGTGTCCAACTTTGCGACCCCATTTACTGTAGTCCGCCAGGCTTCTCTGTCCATGAGATTTCCCAGGCAAGAATACTGGTGTGGGTTGCCTTTTCCTTCTCCTTGGATACTACAGTCCATAGGATGGCAAAGAGTCAGACATGACTGAAGTAACTTCAGTTCAGTTCATTTCAGTCGCTCAGTCGTGTCCGACTCTTTGCGACCCCATGGACTGCAGCATGCCAGGCTGACCTGTCCATCACCAACTCCCAGAGCTTACTCAAACTCATGTCCATTGAGTCAGTGATGCCATCCAACCATCTCATCCTCTGTCGTCCCTTTCTCCTACCACATTCAATCTTTCCCAGCATGAGGGTCTTTTCAGATGAATCAGTTCTTCACATCAGGTGATCAAAGAATCAGTTTCAGCTATAGCATCTGTCCTTCCACTGAATATTCAGGACTAATTTCCTTTCAGATGAACTGCTTGGATCTCCTTGCTCTCCAAGGGACTCTCAAGAGTCTTTTCCAAAACCACAGTTCAAAAGCATCAATTCTTTGGCACTCAGCTTTCTTTATAGTCCAACTCTCACATCCATACATGACTACTGGAAAAACCAATGCTTTGACCAGACGGTTGGCACCACTTCATTGATAAAGTGATGTCTCTGCTTCTTAATATGCTGCCTAGGTTGGTCATAACTTTTCTTGCAAGGAGCAAGTGTCTTTGAATTTCATGGCTGTAGTTACCATCTGCAGTGATTCTGGACCCCCCAAAAATAAAGTCTGACACTGTTTCCCACTATTTCCCCATCTATTTGCCATGAAGTGATGGGACCAGATGCCATGATCTTAGTTTTCTGAATGCTGAGTTTTACACCAACATTTTCACTTTCCTCTTTCACTTTCATCAAGAGGCTCTTTAGTTCTTCTTTGCTTTCTGCCATAAGTATATCATTTGCACATCTGAGGTTATTGATATTTCTCCCGGCAATCATGATTCTAGCTTGTGCTTCATCCAGCCAAGTGTTTCTCATGATGTACTCTGCATATAAGTTAAATAAGCAGGGTGACAATATACAGCCTTGACATACTCCTTTTCTTATTTGGAATCAGCCTGTTGTTCCATGTCCAGTTCGAACTGTTGCTTCCTAACCTGCATACAGGTTTCTCAGGAGGCAGGTCAGGTGGTCTGATATTCCCATCTCTTGAAAAATTTTACAGTTTGTTGTGATCCACACAGTCAAAGGCTTTGGCATAGTTAATAAAGCAAAAGTAGGTGTTTTTCTGGAATTTTCTCATTTTTTCGGTGATCCAGTGGATCTTGGCAATTTTGATCTCTGGTTTCTCTACCTTTTCTAAATCGAGCTTGAACATCACGATTCACATACTGTTGAAGCCTGGCTTGGAGAATTTTGAGCATTACTTTGCTAGTGTGTGAGATGAGTGCAATTGTGCAGTAGCTTGAGCATTCTTTGGCATTGCCTTTCTTTGGGATTGAAATGAAAACTGACCTTTTTGAGTCCTCTGGCCACTCTTGAGTTTTCCAAATTTGCTGGCATATGCGGTGGCTGACTTTATTTTTCTGGGCTCCAAAATCACTGTAGATAGTGATTGAAGCAATGAAATTAAAAGATGCTTACTCCTTGGAAGGAAAGTTATGACCAACCTAGACAGCATATTAAAAAGCAGAGACATTACTTTGTCAACAAATGTCTGTCTATTCAAGGCTATGGTTTTTCCAGTGGTCATGTATGGATGTGAGAGTTGGACTACAAAGAAAGCTGAGTGCCGAAGAATTGATGCTTTTGAACTGTGGTGTTGGAGAAGACTCTTGAGAGGCCCTTGGATTGCAAGGAGATCCAACAAGTCCATCCTAAAGGAGATCAGTCCTGGGTGTTCATTGGAAGGACTGATGCTGAAGCTAAAACTCCAATACTTTGGCCACCTCCTGCGAAGAGTTGACTCATTGGAAAAGACCCAGATGCTGGGGAAAATTGAGGGCAGGAGGAGAAGGGGACGACAGAGGATGAGATGGTTGGATGGTATCACCAACTCTATGGACATGGGTTTGGGTGGACTCTGGCAGTTAGTGATGGACAGGAAGGCCTGGCATGCTGCAGTCCAAGGAGTCACAAAGAGTCAGACACAGCTGAGCGACTGAACTGAACTGGGTGCAGCACTTTCACAGCATCATCTTTTAGGATTCAAAATAGTTCAATTTAGCTTGCATGAATACTCTTTCTTAATTTTTTGTTTATTAATCTTATATTGATTGTCCTGGGGCTATATCGATATACAGTTGACCAGGCTCCTGGTTAGTAAGCTATGATAGTCTTTTATATGATAATCAACTAGTGTGCATGCATGCTAAGTCTCTTCCATTGTGTCTTCTTTGAGATCCCATGGACTGTAGCCCACCAGGCTCCTCTGTCCATGGGATTATCCAGGCAAGAATACCGGAGTGCTTTGGCAGGCCTTCCTCCAGGGGATCTTCTGTTTGTCTCTGGCATTGGCAGGTGGGTTCTTTGCACCACCTGGAAAGCCCAATCAACTAGTATTGTTGTTCAGCCACTAAGTCATGTCTGACTCTGCAACTCCATGAACTGCAGCATGCCAGGCTTCCCTATCCTTTCACTATCAACTAGTATCCGTCAGTGAGTCAGTTCAGTCACTCAGTCGTGTCCGACTCTTTGCGACCCCATGAATTGCAGCACGCCAGACCTCCCTGTCCATCACCAACTCCCGGAGTTCCCTCAAATTCATGTCCATCGAGTCGGTGATGCCATCCAGTCATCTCATCAACTAGTATAGTAATCATGAAATCATCTAATTCTGAAATTAAAGTGATCAGAAATACAATTTTGTCATGTGAGAGTCCATTAGTTGCAGGCAATTAGATGTCACAATAAATTTAGATGAGTTCTGGCCTTTGGCCTTAAGTCCTAATGCTAACAGTTTTCAATTTATCTTTTTTGTTAGATCAAATAAGTAATTTTTCTTTCATTTGTCTGATTTTATTCATCTAAATATGGATGTTAAACTTCAGTGTATTGTTTTGGAGTATGTTACTCACTACTCGTAATATAATTTCATTCCATTACTCTATCCATTTATGTATTCATTTATCATGTGTTTTTAGTCTTGTATCCATCCATTTATCCATCTGTCTCTTTGTCAACCCACTATTCGTCTATCCTTCTATCCATCCATAGATTCATCCATCCAATAAAAATGTGTTGAGTGTGTATTGAGGTTGATCAGGCTAGGTTTAGAGATGACACACCTCTTTTCTTAAGAACTAGCTTATAAACTCATGTTAACATAAGCAAGTAGTATTTTTATTTTAGTAACTCTTGCAAACCTTATGTTGTATTGAGAATTGCCACATTTAGAAATTCCACTCCTAATTATATACCCAAAAGAATTAAAAATGGGTACTCAAAAAACTTATACACAAATGTTTATAGCAGTATATTTACAATAGTCAAAGAGTGACAATAGCCAAACATCCATCAACAGATGAATGGATAAAGAAAATGTGGTATATTCATACCACAATAATAGAATATTGGGCTTCCCTGGTGGCTCAGACAGTAAAGTGTCTGCCTGCAATGCGGGAGACACAGGTTCGACCCCTGGGTTGGGAAGATCCCCTGGAGAAGGAAATGGCAACCCACTCCAGTACTCTTGCCTGGAAAATCCCATGGACAGAGGAGCCTGGTAGGCTACAGTCCATGGGGTCACAAAGAGTCAGACTATATCTATATATATAGATATAGTCCCAGGACAATCAATATAAGATTAATAAACAAAAAATCAAGAAAGAATATTTATGCATGCTAAAGACTGAGTGGCTTTAAAATATTGCTACCATAAAAATAAGTGAAATATTGATATGTCCTACAACATAGATGAACTTTGAAAACTCTATGCTAACAGAAGTCAGACACAAAAAGTCATATATTATATACGTCCATCTGTATGAAATATCCAGAATAGGTAAATCCATGGAGACAGAAGCAGCTTCATGGTTGACAGGAATTGAGGAAATGGTGGAATAGAATGTGACTGCTTGATAGACACAGGGTTTTTTTGTGGAGGGGGAAGGGGGAGCTAATGAAAATGTCTGGAACCAGAGATGGTGGTTGTACAACACTGTGAATATATTAAATGACACCTTAAAGTGATTATGTTATGTGAAATTCATCTCGATTAAAAAATAGTGCCAGTGACACTTTATATACAAGTTTATTTGGTGGGAGAAAAATGACTGAAAATTTGTTTAAAACTCTATGTAACCCAAATGCTGTAAAACAGTGATTTTTAATGCTTGCCAGTTTAGAACCTTCTGCCAAGCTGTCTAAACTGTGCCCCCAGAGAAGAAAGCATCCAAAAAAATGGTGTCAAATGAGTCAATCTGTAGGTAAATATATTTCGCTTGTCTTTAGACAATGCCAACTAGCACCCAGCACCTACAGCATTCCCATCCAAATGTCTGTTTTCTACGATTTCAAGATGATTTTCCTTTTCTACTTCTCAATTATGTATGAACTTATACATGTTCCAAGGTATTATCAAGCCTCTTTGTTGTTGTTAGTGGCTCAGTCATGTCCGACTCTTTATGACACCATGGACTGTAGCCCACCAGGCTCCTCTGTCCATGGAATTCTCCAGGCAAGAATACTGGAGGTGGGTCGTCACTCCCTTTTCCAGGGGACCGTCCTGTAGATTAGTCATGTACTCATTTGGATTCGATTTCAACAGTCAATGTATGTTAATAAAATGCCTAGCTTTTTATGACCACACACATGAGTTAGGTACTATATCAAGAATTTTGCATTCATTATTTTATTTAATCCTTTAATCAATTCATTATGTTTGGACTCTTGTATTATCTCTGTTACACAGATGACAGTATTGAGGCCTAGAGATATTAAGTCATTTCTTCCACAATATGGGACTGGTAAGATCTCCAGAGGGTCCCTTCTAGGGATCAAACCCGAGTCTCCCTCATTGCAGGCACGTTGTTTACCACCTGAACCACCAGGGAAGCTCCTATCAAGCTTCTAGGATTAGGAAAATCAGGATGAAAGCAGAGATTTTAGAAACTTGTTGCCAGAAAACTTATAGCTTAAAGATTGTCACTTTTGAAGATACATTCAATGAGCCTATTAACTTTGTTCTCTGGCTTGATTACAACATAGATTCTCAAACTGGCAAGGTCTTTGGTAATTGTGAATCACCAATCAATAAATATCTACCACCACTCTTAAGGAAGAAACTAAAAATGCATGTCCTAGCAAGAGTCATTGTATCTTTTTTATAGTTAAATAATGGCATATTAGATGTTATGGAGATCTATCAGTTATTTTATAAAGCAATAATTATCTATGAATCAAGAGCAGTCATTTAATTTTGTGCTCTTAGAGTTGATTTAAAATTTATTTTAATACATTAAAATGACAAAAATCTAGTTTAGGTCATAGAAATTTTATTCCTTTGTATTTTGATCCTATTTCAACAGTCACTGTATATTAATAAAATACCTAGCATTTTATAACCACATACATGAGTTAGGTACCACATCAACAACTTTGCATTCATTCTTTCATTTAATCCTTTAATCAATTCATTATGTATGGACTCGTGTATTATCTCTGATACATAGATGACAATTGAGGCCTAGAGATGTTAAGTCATTTCTCCCAGGCTATGGGACTGGTAAATGTCAGAGACAGCATGTGAATCTTGATCTCTCTGGCTCTTGAGCTTGTGTTCTTAACAATGAAGATTTTGTATTTTCTTTTTTTAAAAAAAGTGAAAAGCCAATAAGACATTGATGACATTTATTTAAATTGTGAATGTATATTGGTTGCATATTTTGGAAGGAATACATACACACAACGTACATAGATACCATTTTATGTAATTGCAGTTTCAATTTGGCCAAATCAGCTTTTTCTCAAAATAACAAGTGATACAAAATCTCTCTGCTAAAATCACCAGATCTGTACAGAAGTACCAATAAAATGAAACTCATATAGAAAGCAGTGAATTTAATTTAGGCCTAAAACAATTTAGGAAAATAGATCTAACTAATCCTGAAAGATTAGATGCTATGAAAGTGCTGCACTCAATATGCCAGCAAATTTGGAAAACTCAGCAGTGGCCACAGGACTGGAAAAGGTCAGTTTTCATTCCAATCCCAAAGAAAGGCAATGCCAAAGAACGCTCAAACTGCTGCACAGTTGCACTCATCTCACACGCTAGTAAAGTAATGCTCAAAATTCTCCAAGCCAGGCTTCAGCAATATGTGAACTGTGACTTCCAGATGTTCAAACTGGTTTTAGAAAAGGCAGAGGAACCAGAGAACGAATTGCCAACATCTGCTGGATCATGGAAAAAGGAAGAGAGTTCCAGAAAAACATCTATTTCTGCTTTATTGACTATGCCAAAGCCTTTGACTGTGTGGATCACAATAAACTGTGGAAAATTCTGAAAGAGATGGGAATACCAGACCACCTGACCTGCCTCTTGAGAAACATATATGCAGGTCAGAAAGCAACAGTTCAAACTGGACATGGAACAACAGACTGGTTCCAAATAGGAAAAGGAGTACGTCAGGGCTGTATATTGTCACCCTGCTTATTTAACTTCTATGCAGAGTACATCAAGAGAAATGCTGGTCTGGAAGAAGCACAAGCTGGAATCAAGATTGCCGGGAGAAATGTCAATAACCTCAGATATGCAGATGACACCACCCTTATGACAGAAAGTGAAGAGGAACTAAAAAGCCTCTTGATGAAAGTGAAAGAGGAGAGTGAAAAAGTTGGCTTAAAGCTCAACATTCAGAAAACGAAGATCATGGCATCTGATCCCATCACTTGATGGGAAATAGATGGGGCAACAGTGGAAACAGTGTCAGACTTTTTTGAGGGGGGCTCCAAAATCACTGCAGATGGTGATTGCAGCCATGAAATTAAAAGACGCTTACTCCTTGGAAGAAAAGTTATGACCAACCTAGATAGCATATTCAAAAGCAGAGACATTACTTTGCCAACAAAGGTCCATGTAGTCAAGGCTAAGTTTTTTCCAATAGTCATGTATGGATATGAGAGTTGGACTGTGAAGAAAGCTGAGCACCAAAGAATTGATGCTTTTGAACTGTGGTGTTGGAGAAGACTCTTGAGAGGCCCTTGGACTGCAAGGAGATCCAACCAGTCCATTCTAAAGGAGATCAGCCCTGGGATTTCTTTGGAGGGAATGATGCTAAAGCTGAAACTCCAGTACTTTGGCCACCTCATGTGAAGAGCTGACTCATTGGAAAATACTCTGATGCTGGGAGGGGTTGGGGGCAGGAGGAGAAGGGGACGACCGAGGATGAGATGGATGGATGGCATCACCGACTCGATGGACATGAGTTTGAGTGAACTCCAGGAGTTGGTGATGGACAGGGAGGACTGGTGTGCTGCAGTTCATGGGGTCTCAAAGAGTCGGACACGACTGAGTGACTGAACTGAACTGAATATAGCAACATTGATAAAGTTTCACTTTTACCTATTTAATGCAGATTTATTTCTGAAAAAAGGCAACAAAAATAATTTACTTCTTTCTTTTCCTTTGTTTCCCTTTTTGTTTGAATTTAAAAGATTGGACTGAATATTGTGTCCCTCTGCTTTTCTAGTTTATTAAAAATAAGTCAGTCATATGACTATTTCCTGTTTTAAAAATTCCTTCAACTATGATTTTAAACTATCAAAAAAAAAAAAATAGGGAAAACATATAGCCAAAAACCAAGAAATGAGCAAGAATGGTCTTATATCTTTTCAGCATTTGATTGTGGTACTGTTTGTGAGCACTTTTAATAGGCTGACTTTGCCTAATATGATGAATGACCAGAATTTCAAGTTATATTCATTTGCCTTCTTTCTCATCATAAACTTGTGCTTATATTTACATCATTGTTCCTATACTGTTCCTCAAGAGATGTAACACCTAGGAGCTTGTTTACTTATTTACCATCTCTTTTCCTTCTGCTCAGGCTGAGCTCTGTTGACCTTGAATCTGCAGTCCCCTATCCTACTGACGGAAGCTTTGCAACAGCTGTGGAAGTTTGTCAATGTCCACCAGGGTATACTGGCTCCTCCTGTGAAGTAAGTTTGCAAGAATATAGCTTCGGTGCATTCTAAGTTCTTTAGCATTAACTATTAAACTATTCTAAAATGAATTTAGTTTTTTCATCAAGGATTGCACAAATGATAGTGTCTTACTACTTGAAGAACTTCAATGTCTGCCAGAAGTCATGACTGTCAAATAGAGTGTTACTCATATGATGTCATCTTAAAATCATATTTTTCCTTATGACATAATAGCTAAAAATCTAATGCTTTTGGAAGTTTTTGTTTTCTCTTTAATCTGTTGATAAGATGGGATGAATGATGGTAGAATACTATTTCAATATATTTCTCCTTCATTTCCACCTGAGTGCTTGAGAGGAATTTAGCACTGTTTCTTTTCTTTTTCACTTTCTCCATTTTTTTAATCCTATGTACCACATTCTTTCTCTACTTTATTCCTAAGAATACAACCAATTCACAGTCATCTGAAGGACTCAATCTTTAAAATGTCAAGAACATAATATATAGAAGAAATACCTTGATTCGGAAAATTTTCTACAGGTCTTTGATTTGTTTAGCACCTAAAGTTTGAGATATTTATTGTTGTCTCAGTTTGCTAGATTAATGTTCCTTACTTAATATTGCAATGTGTCCTTCTAAGGTAATAATTTTTATTTACTTTTATGTATGTTGTAGGTGGTTTGAAAATTGATTTTACTTGAAATCTGCTCAAAAAATGTAAGCACCATTTCCCTGATAGAGGGCATGGCTTTGTATAAATAGGAGCTTAAATTCTTTAAAAATGGTGCCTTTAAGGAATCATCTGAGTGTACCAAGATGTTCCACTTCAGCACACTACCCCATTAAGCCATTTACAGAAATACCCTAGGCCTTGCTTTTCAGTTCTCTTGTACTTTAAAATAATGCATGCTTCCAGAGGATACACAGGGCTTAGAGTCATATTCATGTCAGATGTGTTTTTTTTTAACTGAGCTTGTATTCACCTATCTAAAAATAAAACTAAATGTAATTCACCATCACTTTTTAAAAATTCATACAGAGAATACAGAAATAATAATGGAAATAAATTAGCTCTGTCAACCCAAATTTGATTTCACATATAAAATATATGTTGTATTTGATGAAACATATTCTTTGATTAAGAACCTAGCAGTTTTTATTTCAAACCAGAAAGCTCTCTTTGAACCTCTAAGTTCTTATTTCAACTGAAATAAACTACTCTTATTATATTCTTGCTTTCACACTTATTCCCACATTGGTGATTCTCAGTACTCTTCATCATCTTCTGTACAAATTTCAAATGCCCATTGAATCTGAAATTGTCTGTATTAGAATCATTTCATTGGCTATGCATTTCATTTCTTCTTTTCTTTCACCAAAACATTTATTGAGAATCTTTGGTAAATTCTACCCTAGATGCTGAGGGGGATTATCAAGGTTACATCACAATCCTTGTTCTTAAGGAGCTAACAGTCTGTTAGTCAGACAGAACACATACTTATGATAAATGGGATCACAGCCCTATAGAATTAAGGCACCAGTAAGTGGTACAGGACATGAGTGCAATAATCTTTCAAAGATGTGATCAGTTCCAGTGGAGAGAGATGTCACAGAAAATGTCCTGGGGTAGAAAAATCTTGACTTGGAAATGAAATATTGGTAACAATTAGGTAGGAAAAGAGAAGCAAGTGGGTGTGGAAGAGTCAGAACAAAGAAACAGAAGAAGGATAAGAAAAGCTTCCTGTGCTTCTCACACAATAATGGATAAATAAAGTTACCTTGGAATCCATAAAAGAAATTGATCGAATCAGAAGACAAGGAACTCTGAAACTCTGGAGTTTCTCTCAGGCTTCTTCATTTCTTTACTCTCTAATAATCCTTTCTTTTCTTTATTGAAGCTTCCTGTCCCGTAGCTCACTATTATCTATCCATCTTTTCCTGATTTCATTTGTTTTTTTTTACTGAGTTTGAAAGGGCACACATTCTAGTTTTGTTACCACTGATATTCCCAAGTCCTTTAAAAGCTGAGTAAACTCCAAACACCATTGTTGTTGTTATAGTTCAGTCCCATCGTGAGACCCCATGGACTGCAGCACACCAGGCGTTCCCTCACTGTCTCCTGGCGCGTGCTGATTCACGTCTGTTGAGTCCATGATGCCATCCAACCATCTCAGCCTCTGTTGCCCCCTTCTCCTCTTGCCCTTAATTTTTCCCAGCATCAGGGTCTTTTCCAGTGAGTTGCCTCTTCACATCAGGTGGCCTAAGTATTAACGTCTTAATTTTAGCTTGCCTAAAACAGATTATTTGATTCCATGATAAATCATTCTTTTCTGTTTTCTTTGGGGCCATAAATGTTGATCCAGAATTTTTTAATCATTTCGACTTTTTATAAATCCCTACACATTTTATTTTTCAAATATTTCCATACTTTCCTAGAATTGTCATAGTTCATTTCACTTAACAAGTGGGACACATGAGGAAGTGAAAGCGAAGTTAGGTACTAAAAATGTGTTTTAATTAAAATCTCAGTTTCCTCTTCTACATGATGGAAATATTAACTACTTCATGGAAGCATTCCTAGTTTAATTTTAGCTAACAGGTATTGAAGACCATGCATTCTGAGATGATCAAAACTCTTGATGTGGATGGTAATGTGATGAACAATACACATACAGTCTGTGACCTCAAGGACATCACATTTGATGGTAGCTTAGACTATATGCCAGAAAGAAAATTTAAATAAATATGATAAATTCCATGAAGACAGCAAGCAGGGGGCCTTGATAGAGGTTCTAAGAACAGTTGTAGGAAGATGAGATAGAAGGGACTATATTATGAGAGGTTGTTGGGAAGACTGTCTAAGGTGATAGCATCTAAACTGAGCTCTAGGGTCATCTTAGGTAAAGCGAACCAATGAGGAAGTAAAACACAGTTTGGAATCTGCAAGGACCTGAAAGAAGGCACATATGGCTGGAGCTTAATAAGCAAGGGGAGCATAGCACAAGACATGCCTGGAAGAGCCAAACCACTCAGAACTTGCATGCATGATTAAAATTTTGTAGTGTTATTCTAAATGCAATGGAAAGAAAATTTTTCTGTTCCTGCTGCCCAGTCATGTCTGACTCTCTGTAACCCCATGAACTAGGCCAACAGTCTCCTCTGTCCATGAAGTTTTCTGGCAAGAAGACTGGAGTGGGTTGCCATTTGATACGATACCATGATCTGAGTTAAATTTTTTTTTAAGTCATTATAACTACAGTGTGTAGAACATACTGTACATGGCAGGGATGGCAGGAAGTAAAATGGTTAATATGCTATTTTGTTAGAATGTAATGATGATAGACGTTTGTTAGGATAATGGCAGAGGATGTGAAAAGACATGCTGTTTATTTTAAATAGATTTTGTTAGTAGAACCAATCATTCTTACTGATAGACATGCCTTGGGAACATTGAAAGTAACAATGGTTTTGAGAATGAGTCAGATGTCGAGTTTGAGCAGCTGAATGTGATGCCGTTTACTTATCTGAGGAAAACTGTGGGAAGGAACACCTGTGATGGGGATGATAAAATCAACAATCCATTTTAGAAATATTAGGTTTGAAAGAGCTATGAAGTATATTGTCAATGTTCAGTTAGAATATGTAGGTCTTGACCTCAGAATATCTGTCTGGTCTAGAGGTATGTGTTTGGAAGAAATCATCAACTAGACAGCTGAATAAAATTACCTGGGAGCAAGTGTGGAGGAAAAAAGAGAAAATGACTAAGCCCCCAAGAGTTCCTGACCATGAGAAGGGAGTTGAAGCAGAGGAGACAGCAAAGAGATGGGCAGAAACCGTATCACGAAAGCTGTGAGAAGAGGGCTTTTGAGGGAGATAGGAATCAACTAAACCATAGCTTGTTGAGAGATCAAATAAAATGTTAATTGTAGAATCATTCATTTGATTTGGTTCCCTGGAATTCAGTGGCATGGACAAGAGCAGTTTTAACCCAGTGATTATGGCACAAGACAGATTAGGATGGAGTGAACCATTGAAGGGAAGTGAGAAAGAAAAGATATTTTAGAGCAGTCTTACCTAAAAGAAAAAATAGGTAACTGAAAGTTATGGGATATTAAGAGAGTATTTTTGTCTTTTTTTTCTGTTAGCTAATTTTTTACAGAGATACAAGTCATATTTCCGAGCTGATAGTAATGATCTAACAGAAAGGAAAGCTATTACTGATGCAGGACTGAGTGGGTATATTGGGAAAACAATTACAAGTGGGGTGATAATCCTTTGAGAGTATAAGGAATTCTGCATGCCTCATCCCCATTGTTCCAGAGGGAAATATGACTAATGGAAATATGGGCCTGTGCTTGCATACTTGGTAGTGGAAAGACAGTTTCCACTGCCTTCAATATTCTCATGACTAATTAGATGAAATCACTGGCTAAGAGAGAGGTGTAAAGAGTTGGGAAATTTAAAGAGGATGTAGGATAAGTAATATATTTGCAGATATATATATACACACATATATACCTTGTTTTATATATATATATATATATACACACACACCTTATATATTATATATATACCTGTATATAATATATATCTTATTAATGACAATTCTATGAATATTTTTCCTCAAAACAGTAAGTCAGTTCTCTCCCTACTATCAACACCCTTAATATCTACTCCCTTCTGAATATATGGCTTCACCAGTTTTTAGAAATATATATTACATTGCAAAATCTATTCTATAATGAGTCTAGGGTGATAATATTTTTAATGATGAAAAATTAATAGAAAGGGTTAGAAAATTGACACCTTCTTTTCTATACTGCCCAAATTAAGAGAGTTGCTTTTGTTTTCCTTTAGGATATAAAGTATCAGATCATCCTTTTTCTATATCTTTGCAATTGATGTTCAAATTTAAGAATCCTCATATCCTGAGGCAGAAGGAACATTTCCAACAATACACAGCACAATTCTATATTTTTTATTACCTCAGTGGTTTCTCTCTTGTTTCCACTCTCAGCTAGGAAAAAAAAGGCCTTTCCATGATATACTGTGTTGTAGTTAACCATCAAGAAATACAGTACATAACCCACAAAATGCAGTTGTCACTTGAGGGAGATCATAAGCTCCTACAGGGCAGCAGTGTTTGCCGCCTTTATTTTGTACCCTGTCTAGCTGATAGTGACCCCCACAGAAGGGATGCTTAAACTTGACAGTGAACTGAAAGCCAGCACCGACACACAGATACTCTGTGACCCAAATACCCTTTTTTCTAATCAGAATTCTATTTTTGTATGAGAAAGTGTTTTGCACTTTTAAAAGGAATGATGGATATCACTAGAGTTCTAGTGGAATAAAACCATAAAATAAAATATCTAAGGAATGTATGGTAAATAAGTCATAAACTATTTTGTGTAAATTTGAGAAAGTATAATAGGATGGAGGAAGTTGAGAATGAGAACTATAAATTATATATGTGCAGAAGTCAGCCATGTAGGTGATTAAATGCAAGATGAGTGCTACCTTTTTTCCAGCTGTTGGCAAAGATTTTCTGAAAGTGACAGAGTTCAGGGCAGTTTGCATGTGAGAAAGGGAAGACATTCCAGAGAATCTACAATCCTTGGACGGGACATTAAATGCTCTAGTAGGCTAAGATTCTGAAGAGTCCCTTTATGTCGGCTGCTTTTTTCCAATACTTTTTCTTCTGTTTTCTTGTCTGTGCTTTTTACTTTGAAACTGTCATGGTTCAGTTCTTTATATCTCTGCTTTATTTTGCTATTTCAGAAGAGTCATCAAGTTAATGCTTCCTCTAATCTCATACCTGCCAATAACACTAAGGTCAGTACGAAGCCCCTGTGTCAGGAGGAGTAGCTCTGGTAGCCATATTTCCATAATGGCAATGCTTTGACATGGACATTTGCTGGATTTGCTACCTAAATATGTTTATCTGCTGAAGACAAAAGTAAGCTTAAAAAAAAAAATCCCTGAGACTAACTTGAGACCATATTTTCCTTTCAGTCTTGTTGGCCTAGGCACAGACGAGTTAATGGCACTATTCTTGGTGGCATCTGTGAACCCTGTCAGTGCTTTACTCATGCGGAATCCTGTGATGATACCACTGGAGAATGCCTGGTAAGTGCCTTCTCCATTGGGGTTGCTGACTGACAGGGCTGAAATCAGCTCAATAAGCCCTGCAACTCAATTACTACCTTTGGGACCTTAAATACTTGAGTCAAGAAGGGATTTGACGGCTATCTTTATACTGAACTGAGTTGGAAGCTGAGAAGGTTCTTTCATATGTGGTCTTCCTGATGCCAAGCATTAGGAAGTGTTTACTCACGTTAGTCTAAGGATTGAATTAAAATCAGATATATCATAATAAAACATAACTAATGACTGGGATACATATCTGCCACAAATATATATGGTTTCAACCCCTTATGTAATTCTACCCAAAAATTGACTGCATTTCTGTAACAGGAAATGATTTGTAACCCCATAATATGAAAAATAGAAAATATAACCTCTGTAATAGGAATAATTATACTTTTTTATCACTTTGAAAATGAGGGCATACTACATTCTTTTTTATTGAAAAATTTCAGCATTCAACTAAATTCAAAACATTGTGTATAAATTAAAAATAATAAATATGTGCAACACATATTCACCAGAGATGCTTACTCCTTCTACTATTAAGTAAATAAAGTAACCAGAAAAAAAGCTCTATAGAGGGTGAAGCACTTTCCATCCTGCTAAGAAGCTTTTGGATTGGAGATTATGCTGAATAGACCATTCTGATTAACTCAAGGGCATGTTAGTTTTATATTGTCTGATATGACATGAAGCTTGAAACAACACTTCTCATTTCATTAATCTTGCAGAAACACAATTTGAAATGGTGCCAATTTAGGAGGATATCATATTCTCATTTCCCTGTAGAATTTAAGGCAGCCTCTGTTATCTGTATTTCTTAATGTTCTCTCTTTCTCTTGCTCATTCTTCCCCCTCCCCTCCCCTTTTTCTTCCACTTAAAAGCTTCTGGGAAAAATCTAAAATGAAAATTCAGGGCTTTTGTTTCAATGTGATTTGACATTTAGTTTTATTGATGCTCTTTCTGTTTTCTCTATAGAAGATTTTGTTTAATTGCATTGCGGGATAAAGCATGATAGCCTTAATTTGTGGATCAGTAGATTTTTCAAATGGCATTGTTATGAACAGAAAGACTAAGTGATTTTCATTTTAATTATACAATAAGTCTTTTTAAATGTACCTTGGGAAAAATATTGAGTTACCTTTAAACAAATATTCAGCCCAAAACAGATATAGATTTGTTTTCAGTTCAGTTCACTTCATTTCAGTCGCTCAGTCATGTCCGACTCTTTGCAACCCCATGAAACACAGCACGCCAGGCCTCCCTGTCCATCACCATCTCCCGGAGTTCACTCAAACTCATGTCTATTGAGTCGGTGATGCCATCCAGCCATCTCATCCTCTGTCGTTCCCTTCTCCTCCTGCCCCCAATCCCTCCCAGCATCAGAGTCTTTTCCAGTGAGTCAACTCTTCTCATGAGGTGGCCAAAGTACTGGAGTTTCAGCTTTAGCATCATTCCCTCCAAAGAAATCATCCCAGGGCTGATCTCCTTCAGAATGGACTGGTTGGATCTCCTTGCAGTCCAAGGGACTCTCAAGAGTCTTCTCCAACACCACAGTTCAAAAGCATCAATTCTTCGGCACTCAGCTTTCTTCACAGTCCAACTCTCATATCCATACATGACCACTGGAAAAACCATAGCCTCTACTAGACAGACCTTTGTTGGCAAAGTAATGTCTCTGCTTTTCAATATGCTATCTAGGTTGGTCATAACTGTTTTACTTAAACCTAAAAAGACAAAAATTAATATTTCATGATAACAGACTCATAATGCTTCCCATAGCAATATTTCATGCTGCATTCATTAAGATTAAGTCTAAAATCATGCTATTAGTCCATTTGGTTATAGGATATTTCTAAGAATGAAAGCCCATTGTTTTAGAGTAAGATAGTTTCATCCAGCATAATTTTGGAGGGAAGAAGTGAGGGGAATCAGTGATTATCTGAGACCTTCTACTAATGAACTCTAGTTTATTGAATTTGTTTCATGGACAAGGAGATAGGAGGCTACTTCAAATAAGCAAGCGATCTTAGGGAAGCAACAGAGACCTTAATGATTGACCTTAATAACCTTAATCTGGCGTGTTTTCTGAATTTTCCATTGTAGCTGATAAATAGATAATAATGTAAGATATTTTCTGGAGACTTCCAAATGCTCTATTTGAAATGATACTGATAACTAAATGCTGCTGTCCCATTTTGAGCATATTAATTCTAACATGATCCACAACGATAAAAATATTTAAGTGCTGTACATCAAAAGCAATCTGACCATTCAGTTGCTCTGCATTTAGCTTCTTTTTAAAAAATTATTTATGCTTTCCCTCCTAGCATTATATTAAACAAAAAATTTTGAAACTTTCCCAGATAAGCTACATTTTAGTTAGTTTGGCTTTGAAATCTAATTAGAAATAAATTGAAATATTTTTTGATATCAGACCAAAATCCAGACCTCTTTTATAGTGTAGACCTATATTGAAAGATCAGTTTGACTTGCAGTACTTCTGAAGTGACCTAAGCCTGGTGGGCTGATGTCTATGGGGTCGGACATGACTGAACTGACTTAGCAGCAAGAAACAGTCAAGTCACATGGGAAGATTGCATACTTGCTCCTTGTCATTGTTCTTGTGATAAGTGATGTGAAAAGACATTTGGAGAGCACTTTGGAGCAGGATACCTATAAAAATCACCAGCCCATCAGAGTGAACCTTTCATCTTTTTTTCAGTTTGAGTTTCCATTGTATTGTTGTCTATTACTGTTTTATGGTTTCAACTACAAAAACAGTTGAGTTTTAAGATTAATTTTATTATTTCCATTCAGTGACATATGACATTTAGAAATGTAAGAAATATGTTATTTTTCTTCCAAATTAGTAAAGCAAAGCAGGGTCTCTGGGTTGTACAAGATTTTCAGTTGAGTTTTAGAAAAACCATTTTCAACATGGTTAAAACATAATCAGTTTTATGATCTTGTTTTTTAAAGCCCCTAAATCTTTGAAGATATAATTTTGATTGTGTCCGTATAACAATATACAAAGAATATTGCAACAAACATACTATTTTTTTTAGTAAGAGCCAACTTTAGTTAAACTTGAAAACTGAAAGGAACTAATATGAAGATGAAATCAAAGAGGAAAGCCTTTCATCAGATTGATCCATGTTTGGCAACTTCCTACCAGATGTGCTGTTATTCAGACAAGTGTTGATAACAAAGTTAACATCTTTGCTACTTTGATAGAAGGTTGATAAATAAATTTGAGACTTTTAAATACCTTAAGGAAAAACCTATTTTCAAGTATTAACAGATACTAAAGAATCACCTATTCACTTGTAGTTCAAACTGTCATAGGATTTCAGAACTTGAAAGCTGCATATATTACGGGCGTCAGCTCTGACATTTTACAGAATGTAAGCAATTGATTCAGATTTAAATTATTAGATTCCATTTCATATCTTCTATTCAGTAATCTGTCCCTCTCACCAAGGAATTTGACCAACTGTTTTTTGAAATGTTATTTATGTGGTTTTAAATTAAATATATTTATTAAATGTAATTAAAATAGAACTTAAAATATACTGGAATAACTCAGAACTTTCATTAAATCAAACTGGCTCTCCCATTGGTCATCAAGGTAAATAAATTTTTACTTTATGCTTAAAATGAATTTATATTTTGGCTGTTAGCTATTTCCTCTACATATTTGGTTATTTATGATAAAATTAAAGGTTTTATACTCCAAACTCTGATGAACTCTTTTGAAATGAGAAAAAATAGAATTTTATATGCTTGTAAGATTAAAAATATATTTGTCACAATGAATCTATGCTGTATGATATTTAATAGGCATTATATACATTTTATTGTATTACAGGAGTTTGAAGAAGTTATGTCTACACAATGCCAAAACATCATACAAATTGATCAAATTGTGCTATTGAAAACTATAGACAATTTCATTCATTAATTGATTGTTCACCTTTACCAGTCTTGATGAATTTTGTGAACACTAAGTTGATAAATCTACTTTAATTAATATGAAGAAATCAAGATATAAATTACTTCATTTTGATTTTCTTTATTTTTAAAAAGTACATGTTTCCAGAAAATACTAATTGATGGAAAATGCTGTTTTATTTTCAAAACCAGTGTCTGAGGGAAATTGTTGCATGCCTTGTGGTTTTACTATTTATTAGTATACATTTAAAGTTTCTCAGCCTTCCCATCTTATAATCATGAGTGAAGCAAGGCCCTCACAACTGTAATACATTAGTGCATGTCCACATCATCAGAGGTACTGAGGTCCAGATTAATCTCAGATGTAGGAAGGCTATAGTCTCAGAGGATTTGTATGATTAGCCACAGTTCTCATTAAATCAGCAGTTTTAAGTTGAACAGTTAATTTTTACCTAAATCAGGTACAGTTTCCATCAAACATATGTCATTTAGTCTCTGTAGAGTCTAAATGTATGTTACTACACATACTCACACATATTTCTTTAAGAAAAAAATGAAAACCAAAAAAAAAAGAAAATATGATTTACATAATGAAAAAACTTTATAGTGAATTTCAGTCATCTTTTTGTTAAGTATGCATATGCTGAAAGTAGCATGTAGTTTATAAGCTAGATATTAAATTAACTTTCAATGCTATTTCACAGCTATAAAATTGACCATTTTATGTGGGAAATTACTCTTCCTGGCGGGGAACAGACTAATGATTCTGTAGACCTATTTTTGGTAATGCATTGATGCTGGAGACTGGAATAATAAACTCTGATGTGCACTTCTTCCTCAGAATTGTAAGGATCACACTGATGGCCCATATTGCAATAAATGTCTTCCTGGTTTCTATGGTGATCCTACTAAAGGAACCTCTGACGACTGTCAGCCCTGTGCCTGTCCACTCAATAGCCCATCCAATAAGTGAGTAACAAACTTACTTCTTTCCAGAGTTGGGAATCTGGTTCTGCAAGTGTATTTTTGATATAGAATTTACCCTTTCTCTTGTCACACATAAATAAATAATAAAGATGTGCATAAATTTATCAGGAAGATAATATGAATTTTTCTAAATATAAAATATTTAAAGCTATGGCTGTTTATTCCATGAAATTTTTAATATTTTTAGATCTAGTTTTGGGGAGTTAGTATCTAAGAGATAGAACTCAAATAGAATTTCTAAACCAACTCCAAAGAACAGACATATATTTTACAAACTTAGACACATACCCACAGATACACACACACACACACACACACACACACACACACACACACCCCTTCATACACACACACACACACACACACACACACACACCCCTTCATACTGTATTAAAAAATACTACTAATAAAATGCTGCTTATTTGGGTCCCAGTCACACACTTTGTAAATCTTAGGCAAGTCATAAATCCCTCAAAAAGGTAAAATAAGAAATAAATCTAGTTGACCTTTAACCACAGTTTTATCCCTTGGTTATTGCATGATTTATCATATTATCATATAATATCATATTTTATATATATTTTTATCTTATTGAAATAGTTTAATGGTATTACAAACTATAAAATATTGAAATATGGATGATAGCACTTTAGTTTGCATAAAACACATCATGAAAAGTTTACTGCAAACTTCATACAATTTTTCTACTTATCCGGATATCTGTTTTTTAAAAAATTTTCTACTTGTTCATCTGAAACAATAACTTTGTGTAGCAGACTTTTTAAAGTATATATTTTGTCTGATCTTCCCTTTACCTTTTAGGGGAACACATTATTTCAGACGCTGTAATTCACTTTCCCCTCAGGGGCAACCATCTCATAAGCAAATATGTAAGAAAGACCCTGAAACCAAAAATTTCTTTTTATTTTAAGTAAGCATATTAATTATAATTCTAATCAATACTTTTTATTAGTAAACATTGTAAGTAACTGTAGTTTTAAATCAAATTTTTAAAAATTTTCTTAAAGGTAAGTTTAGTGCTTAATTCATATTTTTGTATGTAATTTTCATCTATTTCTGAATGCTGTAGTAATCCTTGAAGAGCAAAAATTTTTCATGATGATTATATGTTACAGGTTAAAAAGTTACAACTTTTTAATGTGAAGGTGTTACCAAGTTGGTCATATTTTGTGGTCTTATCTATGATATGCCTAATAAAAATGGTCTTTTATTGGTAGAATCCATGAATACCAGAAGTTAAAGATTTTGAGATTAATTCTGTCTTGAATTTAAAAGTTACGTTAGGAATTACGCTTCCTGCACTTCAGCCCACATGAAATCCTTTTACTCTTCCCTGACAACATCCCTCCATCAGAATTTCCATCTTAGTCGCTGGAGAGGAAAAGAACTAAGATTTAATGGAAGCAGACTACTACATTCTAGGCATAGGGTCAGGCATTATACTTGGCATTATTTTACAACCACTTATTAAACTGTTTCTGAAGGTTCAGTTCAGTTCAATTGCTCAGTCGTGTCCGACTCTTTGCGACCCCATGAATGGCAGCACACCAGGCCTCCCTGTCCATCACCAACTCCCAGAGTTCACTCAGACTCACGTCCATCGAGTCAGTGATGCCATCCAGCCATCTCATCCTCTGTCGTCCCCTTCTCCTCCTGCCCCCAATCCCTCCCAGCATCAGAGTCTTTTCCAATGAGTCAACTCTTCGCATGAGGTGGCCAAAGTACTGGAGTTTCAGCTTTAGCATCATTCCCTCCAAAGAAATCATCCCAGGGCTGATCTCCTTCAGAATGGACTGGTTGGATCTCCTTGCAGTCCAAGGGACCCTCAAGAGTCTTCTCCAACACCACAGTTCAAAAGCATCAATTCTTCAGCACTCAGCTTTCTTCACAGTCCAACTCTCACATCCATACATGACCACAGGAAAAACCATAGCCTTGACTAGACGGATCTTTGTTGGCAAAGTAATGTCTCTGCTTTTGAATATGCTATCTAGGTTGGTCATAACTTTTCTTCCAAGGAGTAAGCATCTTTTTATTTCATGGCTGCAGTCACCATCTGCAGTGATTTTGGAGCCCCCAAAATAAAGTCTGACACTATTTCCACTGTTTCCCCATCTATTTTTGATGAAGTGATGGGATCAGATGCCATGATCTTCGTTTTCTGAATGTTGAGCTTTAAGCCAACTTTTTCACTCTCCCCTTTCACTTTCATCAAGAGGCTTTTTAGTTCCTCTTCACTTTCTGCCATAAAGGTGGTGTCATCTGCATATCTGAGGTTATTGATATTTCTCCCGGCTATCTTGATTCCAGCTTGTGCTTCTTCCAGCCCAGCGTTTCTCATGCTGTACTCTGCATAGAAGTTAAATAAGCAGGGTGACAGTATACAGCGTTGACATACTCCTTTTCCTATTTGGAACCAGTCTGTTGTTCTATGTCCAGTTTGAACTGTTGCTTCCTGACCTGCATATAGCTTTCTCAAGAAGCAGGTCAGGTGGTCTGGTATTCCCATCTCTTTCAGAATTTTCCACAGTTTATTGTGATCCACACAGTCAAAGGCTTTGGCATAGTCAATAAAGCAAAAATAGATGTTTTTCTGGAACTCTCTAATGCCAAATCTAATACCTGACCTTATATCTAGAATGTAATAGTCTGCTTTCATTAAATATTAAGAAAGGAGTTTTCAAGTGGGAAAAGAGCATTATAGTGCCAATCTCTGGAACTGGAATTCCTTGATTTAAATGCTGAATTTCATTCTTTCTAGCCGTATGACTCTGGGAAAGTAACTTACATTCTCTGTGTCTCAATTCTCTTGTCATAATTAGGACCTTCTCAGAGGGTTGTTGTGAGAATCACATAAATTGAAATGCACCAAGCACCTAAAACCATGATTGAACATGGTAAGCCTAATACTGAGACTGATCATTTATTAAGTAATTTACTCAGTCATAATTAAAGTATCAGAGTTGAAATTTTAAAGTTAAAGTCCATGTGCTTTCCTTTCCCCTACAGTCTTACATTAGGGCTTCTTTAAGAAACACTGCATTTTAAGCGATAACATTAAGAGACTTAAATGGGAAATGGAGTAACATATATTAGTGATCAGAATATTTTCAGAATTTAGGGCATGTGCCTGGATGGTTACCAAACTGAAGATCTTTTGGCAACCAGGGATGTCAGAGAAGAGGAAGAAGGCTAAAAGGAAATCTGGAAAATAATGAATATGTTGGACATCCATGACACAAATCTTGCTCTCTGGTGTACTTGTGAAGGATTAGATCAAGCTATGGAGAACCGACTCACTCGCTTTAGTGGAATTCTCCAGAACCATCCAATTTACACAAAACTTTAAGGAAAACAAAGGGATGGCATCTAGTTACTCATCTGCATTGCACTCCTTTGCAACCAAAATATCAATGGCATTAGCATAGCTGTCAGTCCAGCAGAGCTGGCCATTCATAGTACCACATGAGTCCTGGCCTAAAACATTTGCAGAATTATATAATCGAGTGAATATATAGACCTTATTAATTTATCCTCAAATTGTACTGGTATTATTATAAATATGGATGAGCCATTAAGGAGAGAACTTTGCTTGGGTAATTATAGGCATTCATGACCCATCCTTCTCTGTTCACTGTGCTTCTCCTTTAAAATGGATTCTAATTGTGTTCCTGAAAGAAAAAAGTCAGCAAGCATTAAACACCATCCATCATCTGTCAGTGATAAAAAGAATTGAGGTTCTAGTATCCAGTGATAAAATGTTCCTAAGTATGGTATTCCAGTTTGATATATTGTGCAGATCTTGACTCTTTAAGGAAAGTTCAGTAATAACAGTAATGAAATATTTAAAGATCCTTTCATTTAAGGCGTTTTCATTTACATTAAATAATTATTAAATTATTAGGTTATAATTTTATCCTTACAAGTAGAATTAGCAGTAGAGTACAAAAACCTATTTTAAATGCCAACTTTAAATGTAGCATTTTTAGAGGGAATTATACCTAATACTTATAATAACCTAGAGTGGAATATAATCTGCAAAAAACCTGAATCACTTTTCTGTACACCTGAAACTAACAATAAATATTGAAAATCAGCTACAATAGATAGGTGGCATTTTTGTTTTAGTAAAAAGAAGGAACAGTGACAATTCACTTTGTTTAAAAATTTATGTTTAGAGGTATTAGGTTTTTTAAGTTTACCACAATTTTGAAAATTAACATAATTCAGCTGCACAACTGTGATGAGACAAAATTTAATTTTAATCTATAACCTGAATTTATATTCACTAAATAATGGGATATTTAATGACTTAGAGAAACTCTCCTTTTAAAAATGTTTTTGAAAAGTCATTATTCTTATAATCTGAGTTAGAAACTCTGAGGAATAAATTGACTAGTCACATATTATCCAGGAGATGTGATTTGAATGTTCACAGACTATTTAGGAAAAAAAAAATTCAACTAAAGGTTGCTGCAACCTTCATCTAGAAGTGTAAGGCTTAGTGATAGTTTTGCCTTGTGATTTATCTATTTAATCCCTGGTCATAAATCTTATAGATCACAAGCATTTTGGCTCCAAATTTCTTAGATAATATTGCAAAATAAATCAAATGTGTAGGGAGCTAGAGATAGATTGGTATAATTATTATGATGTATGGATACAGACAAGCATATAATATTTAAATTATACATATATATCACTTTATCAACTATTTACAGTGTCCACTGTTTGCTTAGCCATCTCATCTTGGTGATGTATATATTCCAGCTATAGATTGTAACTAGGTAGTGAAATTTATCTCTAGAGAAGCAAATAAAACTGTAAACATTTCAAGTGTTTATATTCTTTTAAATTTGGCATCACATAACTTATAGATTAAATATGATAAGAGACACATGACAGTCCTTGAACTCTTAGGATATGTGTGTTATATAATAAAATTAGAGATATTCTTGGCACAAAGCTGAACAGAGAGTAGGCTCTTGATAAGTTCTGTATACTTACCATTGTGAATGCTACTTCTTTGTATGCATCAGAAGTACTAAACTTTAAATTTTTGAAAGAATTGAGAACTTTTAGAGTGGACTTTGGGGCTCATCCTATACTTGTTAAGTTCAGTTCACTTCAGTCACTTAGTCATGTCTGACTCTTTGCAACCCCATGAACTGCAGCACACCAGGCCTCCCTATAAATCACCAACGCCCGGACTTTACCCAAACCCGCATCCAGTGAGTCAGCGACGCCATCCAACTATCTCATCCTCTGTTGTCCCCTTCTCCTCCTGCCCTCAATCTTTCCTAGCATCACGGTCTTTTTGAATGAGTCAGCTCTTCGCATCAGGTGGCCAAAGTATTGGAGTTTCAGCTTCAACATCAGTCCTTCCAATGAACACCCAGGACTGATCTCCTTTAGGATGGACTGGTTGGATCTTCTTGCAGTCCAGGGGACTCTCAAGAGTCTTCTCCAACACCACAGTTTAAACGCATCAATTCTTCAGTGCTCAGCTTTCTTTTTAGTCCAACTCTCACATCCATACATGACAAAACCATAGCCTTGACTAGAAGGACCTTTGTTAACAAAGTAATGTCTCTGCTTTCTAATATGCCATCTAGGTTGGTCATAACTTTCCTCCCAAGTAGTAAGCATCTTTTAATTTCATGGCTGCAGTCACTATCTGCAGTCACTTTTGGAGCCCCCAAAAATAAAGTCTGATTCTGTTTCCACTGTTTCCCCATCTATTTCCCATCAAGTGATGGGACTAGATACCATGATCTTAGTTTTCTGAATGTTGAGCTTTAAGCCAACTTTTTCACTCTCCTCTTTCACTTTCATCAAGAGGCTCTTTAGTTCTTCTTCACTTTCTGCCGTAAGGGTGGCGTCATCTGCATATCTGAGGTTATTGATATTTCTGCCAGAAATCTTGATTCCAGCTTGTGGTTCTTCCAGCCCAGCATTTCTCATGATGTACTCTGCATAGAAGTTAAATAAGCAGGGTGACAATATACGGCCTTGACGTACTCCTTTTCCTATTTGGAACCAGTCTGTTGTTCCATGTCCTGTTTGAACTGTTGTTTCCTGACCTGCATATAGGTTTCTCAAGAGGCAGGTCAGGTGGTCTGGTATTCTCATCTCTTTCAGAGTTTTTGACAGTTTATTGTGATCTACGCAGTCAAAAGCTTTGGCATAGTCAATAAAGCAAAAATAGATGGTTTTTTCTGGAACTCTCTTGCTTTTTTGGTGATCCAGTGGATGTTGGCAATTTGATCTCTGGTTCCTCTGCCTTTTCTAACACCAGCTTGAACGTCTGGAAGTTCACTTGGAGAATTTTGAGCATAACTTTACTAGCGTGTGAGATCAGTGCAGTTGTGCAGTAGTTTGAGCATTCTTTGGCATTGCCTTTCTTTGGGATTGGAATGAAAACTGACTTTTTCCAGTCCTGTGGCAACTGCTGAGTTTTCCAAATTTGCTGGCATATTGAGTGCAGCACGTTCACAACATCATCTTTTAGGATTTGAAATAGCTCAACTGGAATTCCATCATCCCCATCAGCTTTGTTCGTATTGATGCTTTCTAAGGCCCACTTGACTTCACATTCCAGGATGTCTGGCTCTAGGTGAGTGATCACACCATTGTGATTATGTGGGCCATGAAGATCTTTTTTGTACAGTTCTTCTGTGTGTTCCTGCCACCTCTTCTTAATATCTTCTGATTCTGTTAGGTTCATACCATTTTTGTCCTTTATTGAGCCCATCTTTGCATGAAATGTTCCCTTGGTATCTCTAATTTTCTTGAAGAGATCTCTAGTCTTTCCCATCTATTGTTTTCCTCTATTTCTTTGCATTGATCGCTGAAGAAGGCTTTCTTATCTCTCCTTGCTATTCTTTGGAACTCTGCATTCAGATCCTTATATCTTTCCTTTTCTCCTTTGCTTTTTGCCTCTCTTCTTTTCACAGCTATTTTTAAGGCCTCCTCAAACAGCCATTTTGCTTTATTTCATTCCTTTTCTTGGGGATGGTCTTGATCCCTATCTCCTGTACAATGTCACGAACCTCCGTCCATAGTTCATCAGGCACTCTATCTATCAAATCTTGTCCCTTAAATCTATTTCTCACTTCCACTGTATAATCAGAAGGGATTTGTTTTAGGTCATACCTCAATGGTCTAGTGGTTTTCCCCAATAGTTGTTAAAGTTAGTACTTATACCAAGATGAAAGGAAAGTTAAGGAAATGTTCAATTCAGCAACATTTTTCAGCAATTTAGAACATTAGGCATTTTAGACAATTTGCCACATATTGTTTTGTGTCCACATATGAGATTATCATGTATCTTACTGGTCCCATCTATCAGAAAGAAAACAGTAAACTCCAGAGAAATTAAATGCCTTGATCGTGATCATAGCTTGCTTATGGCAGAACAAATATTAGAATCCATATATTCTGATTCACCTCTCTGTGCTTCTTCCAGTGGGGCTATAGAAACAGAAACAATTATAGAGACATTGAAGAGAGGAAACAAATTTAATAGAACTTAATGTCAGTAAAACTGTGAATGTCCATTGTAAAAAATGACTGCTGTTTGGTGATAGCTATGCTAACTCAAACTTAAGAGACTGAAGCAGGATGAAAAGCTGCAGGTTTAATTATTAATACCTAATAAGTAACTAGGGCTTCCTTTTTGGCTCAGATTGTAAAGAATCTGCCTATAATGCAGGAAACCTGGATTCTATCCCTCACTCAGAAAGATCCCCTGGAGAAGGGAATGGCAACTCACTCCAGTATTCTTGTCTGGAGAATATAGACAGAGGAGCCTGGTGGTGTCCGTGGTGTCGCAAAGAGCTGGACACGACTGAGCAGCTAACACTTCCCACTGAAATGAGTAACTAAATGCCTTCAGCATTAGACAAACCAACATATATGTTGGCAAAATACTTAAACTGTTCTTAAATTATAACTATAACTTATTGTGGCACTGTGCTAAGTATTTGCTTTCATACTTTATCAGCATGCAGACTTTACTCAGATCATGTTCCGCTTTTGCTGAATGCGAAGCTTATGTTTAGAGAAACACAGAAAACATGCAATTCTAATTACAAAATCCAATTATGGATATTCCATCAGATTTTACACCCTTTGAACACAATTAAAGAAATATGTTTGCTTAATGAGTCTCATGAGAATAAGTAGAACAGAGGTCATTGAACTGAAATAAAGAAAAGTCTATGGACAAATTTCAAAAATTCATGTGGCCCAAACCATAGTTATGAAGTAAGATGAGTTTTCCCTTCATTTTTCTCCTCTTCTTCTCAGTCTTCCACTCCTTCAGCAGTTATGCATGGACAGTCTTACCATCTTACCCTAGTTTCCTCATTCACTGACACATTGTAGCATCTTATCCCATTTTATCTTTCTTCCCCTGTGCAAGAGTTCCAGATAACAATTAGTTAAAAGGAGTACTGCTCCACTATTGTACATGCAAACATAGAACATGTCCTGATTGTCTAACCCTCAATGTTGAAAACTTTGTGCTAGTAGTGAAAGAATTCATTATTTCCTATCACATCACAGGAAACAAGAGGTTTCTGGGTTCCCTCTTGCCCTGGCTGTGAGAAAGTTCAAAGCCACATGTTGATCTGCCACTATGCAATGAACATATTGTACAATATATACATATACCCATATAAATGCATTTTTATAATATGAATTCTGCACTCTAAATATACCCTTAATTTTTATGTTAATTTTTAGTTGTGTTCTCTTTTATTGCATCATTTTATCTTAATGTACATATTTTGATAGTTAGAATTAAATAGTTTCTGGAACAAAGTGGATTGTATCTGTGTTTGTACCTTGACATATGTAAATACACACATATGCTCACATACATATTAATTTATATGTACATATATACACTTACTTATAAATGGATCAACATAAATATAAAAATCTATAAAAATAAAAATCATTTAAAAAGACTGTTTCTTTGTGTAGATCCTTACGATTTATTCTGGCAATAGCTTCTCTTGCTCCCTGTTTGTGAAAAATGCCTGCTATTCTTGGTTGCTTGTGTCTTCTGTGGAGTGACTAAGCCAGGAAGCAGAACAGGGCCTCTGCTGGTGTGAAGCTGGCCAATTACAGTTAGATGACATAATTTTGGAATCTCCTGAAGTTAGCAAATATCTTCCAGTTCCCTCTTTCTTTCATAGAACAGTTAGCTTCATGTATTTGCCAAAATCAGTGTCAAGTTGCTGCATTTGCCAATCCAAATTCTATAGACATTTCTTGATGTACATGTTTATTTCTTATTCTAATTTTTTGTTTGTGGCTGAATACCATCTTCTCCATAGTTATAGCTACAGTTACAGCAGCAAGGGAATGAACCCTGTTTACATTGTTTAAAGGGTGTTGAAGCATAAATACAAACATATTTTATGAGGAGCTTTTATTTAGACTCATTGTGTCAAGTAGTTACACCACTAGAAGTTTGTGTGCTGTCACTTCAGTCAAAGTTTAAATTTACTTAATTCTGAATTAAGAAGGTTTGAAGGACAGAGAAGCCTGGCATGCTGTTGTCCATGGGGTCACAAAGAGTCGGACGGACATGGCCTTGTCACTAAACAGCAACAAATAGGGAAAAGAGAACATCAAGTGAGAAACAAAGTTTTGGATTCCATGCTAAATTCTCCTGCAAATTAGCATATGACTTTGGATAAGAACAATTATGCCCACCCAACCAGCTCATACGATTTTGTGAAAATTTGATAGAGTTATTCGTAAAAGCTCACTAAAAATGTAAAGAGCTAGTCAAATCTGATATATTGTTATTGTTTAATTTTTTCTGAAAAGGCATTGTTTTTTGTCAATGAGTTCATTTTACATTACTTCTGTCATTCTAACTGAGGCAGGAGTATATTTAAAAATTTGAAATCTATTTTATGAATAGTTTTAAAGTGTCAGAAGCTTTATGGAGCACCTTTGACATGAATTATAGTAAACTAATTGAGGATTAAAAAATAATCGATGTGGTTTCCTTTCTTATTTATTTAATTAATTTATTATAATTGGAGGCTAATTACTTTACAGTATTATGGTGGTTTTTGACATACATTGACATGAATCAGCCACGGGTGTACATGTGTCCCCCATCCTGAAGCCCCTCCCACCTCACTTCCCATCCCATCCCTCTGGATTGTCCCATTGCACCAACTTTGCGTGCCCTGTTTCATGCATTGAACTTGAACTGGTCATCTATTTCACATATGATAAATACATGTTTCAATGCTATTCTCTCAAATCATCCCACCCTCACCTTCTCCCACAGAGTCCAAAATTCTGTTCTTTATATCTGTGTCTCTTTTGCTGTCTCATATATAGGGTTGTTGTTACTATGTTTCTAAATTCCATTTATATGCCTTAATATACCATATTGGTGTTTTTCTTTCTGACTTACTTCACTGTGTATAATAGGCTCCAGTTTCATCCACCTCATTAGAACTGATTCAAATGTGTTCTTTTTAATAGCTGAGTAATATTTCATTGTGTCTATGTACCACAATTTTCTTACCCATTCATCTGTCAGTGGACAGCTAGGTTGCTTCCACGTCCTAGCTATTGTAAACAGTGCTGTGATGAACATTGGGATACATGTGTCTCTTTCATTTCTGGTTTGCTCAGTGTGTATGCCCAGCAGTGTGATTGCTGGGTTGTATGGCAGTTCTGTTTCCAGTTTTTTTAAGGAAAAAAAAAACTTACACTCTCTACACTGTTCACCATATTGGCTATACTAGTCTGCATTCCCACCAACAGTGTAAAAGGGTTCCCTTTTCTCCACACACTCTCCAGCACTTATTGTTTCTAGACTTTTTGATAGTAGCCATTCTGACCCATCTGAGATGGTACCTCATTGTGGTTTTGATTTGCATTTCTCTGATAATGAGTGATGCTGAGCATCTTTTCATGTGTTTGTTAGCCATCTGTATGTCTTCTTTGGAGAAATGTCTGTTTAGTTCTTTTGGCCCATTTTTTGATTGGGTCACTTATTTTTCTGGTATTGAGCTGCAGGAGCTGCTTGTATATTTTTGAGATATATTCTTTTAATTAAGCCCATTTGTTTATTTTTGCTTTTATTTCCATTACTCTGGGAGGTGGGTCATAGAGGATCATTCTGTGATTCATGTCAGAGAGTGTACTGCCAATGTTTTCCTCTAGGTATTTTATAGTTTCTGGTCTTATATTTAGATTTTTAATCCATTTTGAGTTTACTTTTGTGTATGGTGTTGGTGTTCTAGTTTCATTCTTTTACAGGTGGTTGACCATTTTCCCAGCATCACTTGTTAAAGAGATTGTCTTTTCTCCATTGTATATTTTTGCCTCCTTTCTCAAAGATAAGGTGTCCATAGGTGTGTGGATTTATCTCTGGGCTTTCTATTTTGATCCATTGATCTGTATTTCTGTCTTTGTGCCAGTACCATACTGTCTTGATGACTGTAGCTTTGCAGTATACTCTGAGGTCAGGCAGGTTGATTCCTCTAGTTCCATTTTTCTTTCTCAAGATTGCTTGGCTGTTCGAGGTTTTTTTTTGTATTTCCATACAAATTGTGAAATTATCTGTTCTAGTTCTGTGAAAAATACTGTTGGTAGCTTGATAGGGATTGCATTGAATCTATAGATTGCTTTGGGTAGAATACTCCTTTTCACTATATTGATTCTTCCGATCCATGAACATGATATATTTCTCCATCAATCTGTGTCATCTTTGATTTCTTTCATCAGTGTTTTATAGTTTTCTATATATAGGCCTCTTGTTTCTTTAGGTAGATTTATTCCTAAGTATTTTATTCTTTTCGTCACAATGGTGAATGGGATTGTTTCCTTCATTTCTCTTTCTGTTTTCTCATTCTTAGTGTATAGAAATGCATAAGATTTCTGTGTATTAATTTTATATCCTGCAACTATACTATATTCATTGATCAGCTCTAGTAATTTTCTGGTGTTGTCTTTAGGGTTTTCTATATAGAGGATCATGTCATCTGCAAACAGTGAGAGTTTTACTTCTTCTTTGCTACTTGGATTTCATTTCTTTATTTTCTCTGATTGCTGTGGCTAAAACTTCCAAAACTATGTGAGTAGTAGTAGTGAGAGTGGGCATCCTTGTCTTGTTCCTGACTTTAGGGGAAATGCTTTCAATTTTTTGCCATTGAGAATAATGTTTGCTGTGGGTTTATCATATATGGCTTTTAATATGTTGAAGTATGTTCCTTCTATGCCCTATTTATGGGGAGTTTTTATAATAATTTTGTCAAAGGCTTTCTCTGTGTCTATTGAGATAATCATATGGCTTTTATTTTTCAATTTGTTAATGTGGTGTATCACATTGATTAATTTTCAAATATTGAAGAATCTTTGCATCCTTGGGATAAAGCCCACTTGATTGTGATGTATGTTCTTTTAAATATGCTGTTGGATTCTGTTTGCTAGAATTTTTTTGAGGATTTTTGCATCTATGTTCATTAGTGATATTGGCCTATAGTTTCCTTTTTTTGCGGCATCTTTGTCAGGTTTTGGCATTAGGGTGATGGTGGCCTCATAGAATGAGTTTGGGAGTTTACCTTCCTCTACAATTTTCTGGAAGAGTTTGAGTAGGATAGGTGTTAGCTCTTCTCTAAATTTTTGGTAGAATTCACCAGTGAAGCCATCTGGTCCTGGGCTTTGTTTGTTGGGAGATTTTTGATTACAGTTTCAATTTCCATGCTTGTGATGGGTCTGTTAAAATTTTAAATTCTTCCTGGTTCCATTTTGGAAGACTATGCTTTTCTAAGAATTTGTCCATTTCTTCCAAGTTGTCCATTTTATTGGCATATAGTTGCTGATAGTAGTCTCTTATGATCCTTTGTATTTCTGTGTTGTCTTTTGTGATTTCTCCATTTTCATTTCTAATTTTGTTTATTTGATTCTTCTCCCTTTATTTTGTGATGAGTCTGGCTAATGGTTTGTCTGTTTTATTTATCTTCTCAAAGAACCAGCTTTTAGTTTTGTTGATTCTTGCTATAGTCTCCCTTGTTTCCTTTTCATTTATTTCTGCTCTAATTTTCATTATTTCTTTCCTTGTACTAACCCTGGGTTTCTTTATTTCTTCTTTTTCTAGTTGTTTTAGGTGTCAAGTTAGGTCATTTATTTTCCCCTTGTTTCTTGAGGTAAGTTTGTATTGCTATGAACCTTCCTCTTAGCACTGCTTTTACTGAATCCCATAGTTTCGGGGTTGTTGTGTTTTCATTTTAATTTATTTATATGCATATTTTTATTTACTTTTTGATTTCTTCCATGATTTGTTGGATATTCAGAAGCATGTTGCTTAGCCTCCATCTGTTTGTATTTTTAATAGTTTTTTTTTTCCTGTAGCTGACATCTAATCTTACTGCATTGTGATAAAAAAAAAACTTGAAATGATTTCAACCTTTTTGAATTTACCAAGGCTAGATTTATGGTCCAGGATGTGATCTATCCTGGAGAATGTTCTGTGTGCACTTGAGGAAAAGGTAAAATTTGTTGTTTTGGGATGAAATGTCCTATAGCTATCAATTAGGTCTAACTGATCCATTGTATCATTTAAAGCTTGTGTACCCTTGCTGATTTCCTGTTTCGTTGATCTATTCATAGGTATGAGTGAACTACTAAAGTTTCCCACTATTATTGTGTTACTGTTAATTTCCCCTTTCATACTTTTTATCATTTGCCTTACATATTGAGATGCTCATATGTTGGGTGCATATATATTTATCATTGTTATATCTTCTTGGATTGATCCTTTGAACATTATGTAATGTCCTTCTTTGTCTCTTTTCATGGTCTTTATTTCAAAGTCTATTTTATCTGATACGAGTATTGCTACTCCTGCTTTCTTTTGGTCTCCATGTGCATGAAATATCTTTTTCCAGCCCTTCACTTTCAGTCTGTGTGTGTTCCTTGTTTTGAGGTGGGTCTCCTGTAGACAGCATATATAGGGGTCTTGTTTTTGTATCCATTCAGCCAGTCTTTGTCTTTTGGTTGGGGCATTCAACCCATTTACATTTAAGGTAATTATTGATAAGTATGATCGCATTGCCATATGCTTTGTTGTTTTGGTTTCGAGTTTATAAACCTTTTCTGTGTTTCCTGTCTAGAGAAGATCTGTGTTGAAGAGCTGGTTGGGTGATGCTGAATTCTCTCAACTTTTGCTTGTCTATAAAGCTTTTGATTTCTCCTTCATGTCTGAATGAGATCCTTACTAAGTACAGTAATCTGGGTTGTAGGTTTTTCTCTTTTATCACTTAAGGTATGTCCTGCCATTCCCTTCTGGCCTGAAGAGTTTCTATTGAAAGATCACTGTCATCCTTATGGGGATTCCCTTGTGTATAACTTGTTGCTTTTCCCTTGGTGCTTTTCATATTTGCTCTTTGTGTTTGTTCTTTGTTAGTTTGATTAATATGTGTCTTGGGGTGTTTTGACTTGGGTTTACCGTTTGGGACTCTCTGGTTTCTTGGACTTGGGTGGCTATTTCCTTCCTCATTTTAGGGAAGTATTCAATTATTATCTCCTCAAGTATTTTCTCATGCCCTTTCTTTTTGTTTTCTTCTTCTGGGACTCCTATTATTTGAATCTTGGGGTGTTTAACATTGTCTCAGAGGTCTCTGAGGTTGTTTTCATTTCTTTTAATTCTTTTTTTTCTTTTTTCCTCTCTGCTTCATTTGTTTCTAACATTCTATCTTCCACATCACTTATCCTCTCTTCTGCCTCAGTTATTCTACTGTTTATTCCCACCAGGGTGCTTTTGATCTCAGTTATTACATTATTCATTATTGATTGACTCTTCTTTATTTCTTCTAGGTCCTTGTTAAACATTTCTTGCATCTTCTCAATCCCTGTCTCTAGTCTATTTATCTGTAACTCCATTTTGTTTTCAAGATTTTGGATCATCTGTACTATCATAATTTTGAATTCTTTTTCAGGAAGACTCCCTGTCTCCTCCTCTTTTGTTTGGTTTACTGGGCATTTATCATGTTCCTTCACCTGCTGAATATGTCTCTGCCTTTTCCTTTTGTTTAGATTGCTGTGTTTGGTTCCTCTTTGTTGTGAAGCTTGCTCCCTGTGGGTGGAGTTGGACTAGTGGTTGTCAAGGTTTCTTGATTAGGGGAGCTTATGTTTGTGTTCTGGTGGGTGGAGCTGGATCTCTTCTTTCAGGAGTGCAGTGAAGTGTCCAGTAGTGAGTTTTGGAGTGTCTATGGGTTTGGGATGGCTTTGGAAAGCCTGTCTTTTAATGCTCAGGGTTGTGTTCCTGCTTTGCTTGAGAATTAGTGTGGTTGTCTTGCTCTGGATTTTGTTGATTCTTGGGTGGAGCTTGGTTTCAGTGTAGGTATGGAGGCCTTTGGTTGAGCTCTTGTCTATTCATGTTACCTGGAATCAGGAGTTCTCTGATGCTCTCAAGTTCTGGGGTTAAGCCTCCTGCCTCTGGCTTTCAGTCTTATTCTTACAGTAGCCTCAAGACTTCTCCATCCAAACAGCACTGATAATAAAACATCTAGGTTAATGGTGAAACAATTCTCCACAGCGAGGGACACACAGAGATGTTCACAGAATTACATGGAGAAGAGAAGAGGGAGGAGGGAGACAGAGGTGACCAGGAGAAGAGGGGGAGTCAAAAGGGGAGAGAACGGTCTAGCCAGTAATCAATTTCCTAAGGGCTTTCCACAGTTTGGAACACCCAGAGAGATTCACAGAGTTACATAGTAAAGAAAAGAGGGAGGAGGGAGATAGAGGTGACCAGGAGGAACAGAGGGGGAGTCAAAACAGGAGAGACTAATCTAGCCAGTAATCAGTTTCCTAAGTGTTCCCCACAGCCCAGAACACCCAGAGAGATTCACAGAGTTAAGTAGAGAGGAGAAGGGGGAGGAAGGAGATAGAGGTGACCTGGGAGAGAAAAGGGAGAGTCAAAAGGGGAGAGAGCAATCAAGCCAGTAATCACACCCCTAAGTGAAAATGGATACTGAAGATTAGATTCTTAAAGGTACAAAATTGATAACAAATACCAAAAACAAAGATTAAAAATCTAGAGTAGAGGTTAGACTCTCAAAAAAAAATTAAAAATACAAAACAAAATCAATCACAAAAATTATGAAATATATATATATGAAATTTGCTTTAAAATAGGGTCTTTTTTCGCAAGGTAATAGGTTATAAAAATAAAAATTAAAGGAGTGATAAAGAACTTAAATTATAAGAAAATTTTTAAAGTGATAATAGTAAAAATATATCTAGGAATTTCTCTGGAGCTTTTGTGGGCAGTGTGGGGTCAGTTCAGTTTCAGATAGTTCCTTGTTCCAGCTTTTACTTGTTCTCAAGGTCTGTAGGCCCTCTCCAATGCTTAGTCAATGTTAACTACAGGCTGTTAATCTGTTGCACCTGTCACTTCCAGATCGGTTCCTTCTTTGTTTATTTTGGCTTCCTCTATTTGCAAGTCTCTTCAGTGTCTAATTTCCACCCTGACACAAGGGGGCGAAGGTGGTCACTTATTTAGGCTCACTTGTTCAGTTGTCTTGTGGTGAGCAAGGGACCCTGCAAATAAATACCGCTGGTGTGTGTGGGGAGTGTTCGCATTATATAGACCACACTGGGTTTGCCCCAGCTCAAGGTGGTGTGTTCTTCCTGGGTCTACACTGCTCAGGCTCCAGGATGCTCTGCAGGGACACTGTCCAAAGCGAACCCTGTGTTTCGTACATTACCCAGGTCTAAGCCGCTCAAGTTCTCAGGTACTCTGCAAGGGCACAGACTCAGCTGGGTGTGTGTTTTGTGCCCTTCCCAGGTCCGAGCAGCTCAGGTGGCCAGGTGCTTGGCGAGTGCACTGTCCCAGGTGGGCTGTGCATCTTAATCACCTCCCTGGTCCCAGCTGCTCGGTTTCCCAGGGGTGCCGTGACAGCTCGTATCCCAGGTGTGCTGTGTGTCTCCTCTGGGGAGTTGATCTCAGGCTGTGACCTTCCTGGGAAATGGCAACTGTCCAGGATCCCAGGAAGACGTGGTTAGCAACTGGGAGCCTGCTCACAGTTTGGTGGAGGATGCCAGTCTCTGGCACCAAGATTGCCCCTGCCCCTTGCCTTCTGGCTCTGGCTGTCACACACCTACCTCTCTGCCACTGGGAGAGGCCTGTACACCATTGGCTAACTCTCCTTTGGTATTCACGCACTCCTTTATTCTGTGAGCAGGCTAGGCTGCACCTTAGAGCCTTTTGCGGGAAAGATCTCTTTTTTTTTTTTCCTCTCCAGTGATCTCACAGTTTGGGTTGCTATCTCACATTAGCTCCCTCAGATTGTCTTCAGGGCACTCAGACCCAGTCCTTACCCTAAGCATCAATTACACAGCCCACCCCTCCTTGTCCAGCCCCCACTTGCTGGTGGCGGATATGAGCGTCTGAGCTACTTTGCTGGCAGTTGTGGTTAGGAGCATGTTCTGTTTTTGTTTTTTTTTTTTCTCTTGGTTATGTTGCCCTCTGAGACTCCAAAAACCGCCCTCAGACCTTCCTGTGAGAGGGTTTCCTACTGTTTGGAAACTTCTCTTCCTTCATGACTCCCTCCCCAGCACAGGTCTCAGTCTGTAACTCTTTTGTCTCTCTTTTTGTCTTTATATTTTGTCCTACATCTTTTCAAAGAGAATGGGCTTCCTTTCTGGGTGCCTGGTGTCCTCCGCCAGCATTCAGGAGTTGTTTGGTGGAAGTTGCTCAGCATTCAAATGATAGTTTGATGAATTTGTGGGGGAGAAAGTGGTCTCCCTCCTATTCTTTCACCATCTTTGGACAGGAGAGCATGGTTTCCTTTCAATCACCATAGTCCCACATGGGTGGGAAACCTAGGGGTTTCTTTTAGTTAAGAATTACTTTCTCTGTAGATGATAAGGCAATTAAATAATGCCAGTTTTAAAAGAAGGCATACATGCATTATAGAGGTTTGTCAAAATCCAGGCCTCCTTTTATGTCTGAAAACAATAGTAAATCACGGAGTGAGGAGTTAAAAAAATGTTTCTTTCCATTTAAACATGTGCCTCTTCTCTTCAGTGCAGTCATACTCTTGCCAAGAAAATCCCCCTTGGTGTGCTCCCACAGGCTGCACTCTGAAAGATGAGTCTCCTCTCAGAGATCGCAGGCTGAGGATGGCTTGTTCTTCTGCTTGTAGCAGCCACCTAATGTGACATCTTTAATTTGAGTAAGATTTGTATACTCAGGATGTATTGGGCCAGATTTTTCCCACTTACCTCAATAGATTCATGTAAAATGCTTCACTGAATTGAAAAAAATAATATTAATTTTTGGGGGGGTGTAGTTGATTTACACTGTTGTGTTAGATTTTGTTGTACAGCAAAGTGAATCAGTTATGCATATTAATATATCCACTCTTTTTTTAAAGATTTCTTTCCCATGTAGGCCCTTACAGAGTACTGAATAGAATTCCCTGTGCTCTACAGTAGGTTCTTATTCCCAAGTGGCTCTAGTGCCACATGCAAGAGATACGGGTTCTATCCCTGATTCAGGAAGATCCTCTGGAGAAGGGCATGGCAATCCATTCCACACATCAGCTTAAATCTTTTATCAATCTGGAATTAATTTAGGTGTAAAAACTAAGATTGAAATTTAGTTTTTACTCCTTTGCTCATACCAAATGACTAGTCCATTGTGCAAGAAAATGTATTGAAGAATTTTTATGATGATCTATTAAGGAGCTAATTTATACTTGCTACAGTAACACATAGTTTTAAATACTGTATCTTGTCCAGTGGTTGAAAATCTGTCTCTCAGTGCAGAGGACACGGGTTTGATCCCTGATCCAGGAAAATTCCACAAGTCACAGAGCAATGAAGCCCGTGTGCCACAATACTGAGCTGGGGCTTTAGAGCCTGTGCTCTGCAACAAGAGAACCACCACAACAAGAGGCCCACATAGCACGACTGGAGAAAGCCTTTGCAGAAGTGAAGACCAAGAGTAGCCAAAAAAAAAAAAAAATTGAAGTCAGAAGGGCTTACTATATTTGACCTAAAACCACAGACTACTAAAATAGAGGTTATTAACCATACTTATTTAAACATTTCTGTATAATCTTCATAATGATAACCAAAATTTTGAAAAATGAGAATTTGATATGCAACACACAGGAAAATAGCTAATCCCTGAAATGTATAAAGAACTCTTACCAATAAGTAAGAAAAAATAACCATTGCCCAATATGATTCTGGAAAAGACATAAAAAAGCTATTTATAGAAAAATGTACTCATGTATATACACAAATAGCAAACATGCATGAGAGAAAGATTACCAAAATTTCTCCTAATTAATGGAAAGCAAATTAAAATAATCACATACCATCTTTTATTTATCCTTTTGCCAATGGTTTCATCATTTCTGGAAAGATTCACACACACAAACAGTTCACGGTAGTCTTCTTTGGGGTGTGGAATTGAAGTTGACTTTTCAGGGAGGTGTGGTTTTCATTATTGTACCATTTAAACTATTAAGGTTTTTACCATATGCATGGATTTCTTTTATAATAAAAGTTTTAAAAGTGATAAAATGGTCATTGTCTCCTATGAATAAGTGAGATTTGAACAATATTGTTTATAAAGAATATTTTATAGCCTATGTGAATCAATTTATAAATAAATATATTTTATCTTTAATAAAAGGAGAAAAAAAATCCATTCCAGTAGTCTTGCCTGGAAAATTCCATGGACAGAGGAGCCTGGCAGGCTATAATTCATGGGCTCACAAAGAGTCGGACACAGCTAAGCACACATAGATCCATGTTGTAGAATTTATGTACAGTAGTATGTATATGTAACCCTAGTCTTCCAATTTATCCACCCCCCCTACACCCTGGTAACCAGAAGTTTATTTTCTACATCTGTGACTATACTTCTGTGGGATTTTTTTTTTGTAATGATAAAACTACTTGGTTCTAATAGCTTGCTACTATCAACAAATAAGAATTATTAAATCTTTAAAAATAACCCAATCAAAAAATGGGCAGGTGTAACATTTCTCTGAAGAAGACATACAGGTGACCAGTAGGCACCTGAAAAGATGTTCATTGCTAATTATTAGAGAAATGAAAAGCAAAACCACAGTGAGTTATTGCTTCACACTGGTCAGAATGACTATCATCAAAAAGTCTACAAATAATAAATGCTGGAGAAGGTTTAGAGAAAAGGGGGAATCTTCTTACTCTGCTGCTGGGAATCTAAATTGGTACATCCACTACAGAAAATAGTATGGAGGTTCCTTAAAAAACTGAAAATAGAGCTGCCATGTGAGCCAGCAATTCTACTCTTGGACATATATCCAGAAAAAAAAAAAAAACTCTTAATTTGAAAAGATACATGTACCCCAGTGTTATAGCAGCACTATTTGCAATAGCCAAGACATAGAAACGACCCAAGTGCACATCCACAGACAATTGATTTAAGAAGATGGGGGGGCTTCCCAGGTGGCTCAGTGGTAAAGAATCCGCCTGCCAATGCAGGAGACGTGGGTTCAGTCTCTGGGTTGGGAAGATCCCCTGGAGTAGGAAACAGCAACCCTTTCCAGTATTCTTGCCTGGAAAATTCCATAAACAGAGAAGCCTGACAGACTGCAGTCCTGAGGGTTGCTAAGAGTTGAACACAACTGAGCACGCATACTCACACACACAGTGCATGTGTGTGTAAATATATATATATATATTTATTTATTTATTTATTTATTTATTTATTTCTCAGCTACAAAAAGAATGAAATACTGCCATTTTCAGTACCATAGATAGACCTAGAGAATATCATACTAAATGAAGTAAATCAGACAGAGAAAGACAAGTATTATATCACTTACATGTGGAATCCAAAAAAATACTACAAGTGAATGTAAATATAGAATAAAAATAGACTCACAGATGTAAAAAACAAATTTATGGTTACCAAAAGGGAAAGTGAGTAGGGGAGGGATAAATTAGTAATATGGGATTAACAGACACAAACTATACATAAAATAGATAGGCAACAAGGACTTACTGTGTAACACAGGGAACTCTTCAATATCTTCTTATAACCTATAATAGAGAATAATCCGAAAGATATATACATATAACTGAGTCATTTTGCTGTATACCCAAAATTAAAACAATATTTTAAATCAAGTATAGTTCAGTTAAAAATAAATTAATTAATTAAATCTTTACAGGACTACCATGAGTTAAGCCACAGGGATAATATTAAAAAATAGTAACCATGATCTGATCTGCACAAAAGTTAACAAAGTATTTCAAAGTCATGAAACTGTCAAGAGTAAAATGAATTCAAAACTTCCAGTTAAATTTGTTGTCCTTTCTTTAATTCATTTAGCCATCAAGCCAAATTCTACTGAATTGTCCTGTCATATATAATAGAAAGTAAATCTACTTAGGGAAAGCATGATGGGAGAAAGATTAATCAGGGGCATTCCTTTTAAAATGGTTAAGTAGCAGAATTCACAGAATTCAAAACAGTTGATGGCTCTTCAGAGAGCCATTGTGTCACTCTTGAGGTAAGGGTCTATGCATGAAAGGTGTCTCTCACAAGACAAAGAAGAATGGCCAGAGTTGAGCATGTTGATGAAGGCTAAAGCTAGCACATAATCACTCTGCTGATTCCTGACTTGGTATTCAACTCTGTTATTTCAGACTTCAAATAGAAATACATGCAGAGAGGCAAACTTTGGAACATAGCAGAAATATGAAATGGCAACATGGTTTTGGTTTGTTTAGATTTGTTAGAAATTTAGGCAGAATATGCTTGATCTTATCTGAAAGCTTTTCCAAGAGTTCCATCTGTGTAAACAGCTGACCCGTGAGTATACATGGGCAGTGGCCTGGACACACACACACGCATGCACCCAACCACCCGTGACAGCAGTACTGGGCAGAGGAACCCCATCACCAGCACCACCACTACCACTGTTTCCATGTCCACATTCTGAGTTTTCCAAAATCTATAACAGGTTCCTTTGGGTTGCTTCAAATTCATCAGGATTTGGGTGGAGAGAAAACATGTAAGACTGTTTTGCCAGGCCTGAGGAATCCCTCAAGAGCAGCCGTAGGATCCCATTTGTTCCTGATGTTTGGGGATGCAGAACAGTCAAATATTAATTACTAACATGTTTCAGGGACACTTTTCCACTGGACTGTATTCACATCTGCAGAAATAGGTGTATCATTTCATCCTTCACTTCCCAGACCCTAATCTCCATCTGTGAGATGAGAATGACTACCCTGTACCCTTTTGTCACAGTAATATTAAAAGAAGAGAAATGAAAATATTCTACTAATGACTTTGTGTATGTTTCTTCCTTGTCCTTGTTGTTCTCCAATGACATCAACATAGCTTTAGCCCGACATGCCATTTGGACCAAAGTCTTGGCTTGATCTGTGATGAATGCCCTGTTGGGTACTCAGGACAACGCTGTGAGAGGTAAGCACGTACTCAACTGTCTTTCACTGTGATTTCCACCTTGGGAGTTATAAAACCACAGGCCTCATCATCTTTTGCACTGCCCCAGAAAAGCCACCACACTTGGTGAGTTGAAATAAAGTTTCTTACCACACTTGTCAAACAAATGCATTATATTCTTATAGTTTATTTATTCTTTAGAAATTGCTCCATAAATCTCCATTCACTCAGAGAATGTTTGATTAATGTTTTAATCTTAAAGGTTAAGCATTAACCTGCAATCTTTCTAGAAAGTATTGCTCAAGTGGAAAGTCATGCACTTTAAGATTTATCTTGCTGTCTACATTGGCAACATTTATTTTTCATAATTAGCTTTTTGTCCTTAAAATGTAGTTTAAGTGTGTAGTTCATAGTTCAGCAAGTGGTCCATAATTCACCTTAAATATATTTGAAAATTGAAACCAAATGTAATATATTATCATGATTTATATGACCATCTAATTGTTTCTAAGTCAATATTTTAATTCCTGTTGATTTTACTAGGTTGTTTTGCATTGGATCCAGGATATTATTTTATGTAACTTGAATGATTATTTTTTCTCCTAAAATCTTTCCAAGGAAAAGGTTCTTCCATATTTCAGGTTCACTGAAAATGGAACAAAGTTCTCCCATGATATTGTTGACCAGCACAACTCTCTGGTTGTAGCATTGAAAACAGTCTCTTTTGCTGCCATTACTAGAGATTAGGCAAGGGTGGAAGTAGAGGGAGGGGTAGAGGAAATGACCTGCTTTCACCCAGCATCACCAAGGTGAACACCACAGAAGGCTGTTTCTGCCTATCCTTTCCTGTCCTCTTGGCAGCCATCAGGTCTGTTTCAACCAGACTGCATAAAGTTAATGAAGCAAGGGCCAATCACCCAGAGAGAATTCAGCCAGCAGCTAGCAGTCTGTGGACAAAGTGCCAATAGCTCTGAGCAGCAACAAGTACTGTTTGTGAGTATGGCAGCGTTTGTAAATTCATAATGGGGGAACAGAGCTGAAATAAAGAGGATTCAATTTTAATTGAGAAACTGGAAGTCTTTGATTGTGCTTATTTTTTTTAAAAGGGGGGCACATGCATATTACTTACAGTAATAGCAGAGCATACCATTGCCTGGACAGATTTATGTCAAATGCCTAACCCCTCTGGCTCACTACAGGCAACCTTTTTTTGTTTTTTGGGGTTTTTTTTAGCAACTGGAAAATGACAGCTGTGCTGTCATACAAGGCCATTTAATCCACTAATCTAGGTGAGCTTAGTCTCTGATGTATTTGTACTGCTCTGCTCCATAATATGTGTTTTCTACATGTTAGACAGTGGTTTCTGAGCCACCTACAATTTACACTCCTACATTTTATTTAATAAACATTTGTTTATTAGCTATTATGTGCTGAGCACAGGGCTAAACTAAACATAGGCTATAAGAAAATGTATCCTACCATCCTTGCCCTCAAGCAGCTCACATTTTTAATGTGAGTGAGAACAGTTGAATGTATTCTGGAGAACATTCTAGTCTGAATAATAAAATTCACCTAGGAAAGAGATGCTTGAAAGAAAGGATGATTTCCTTTCTAAAGTCTATTTATTTGATTCAAAAGAAGGTAGAAACATGCATAGACAGCTTATCATATGGCATATCTTGTCTTTAACTCAAGTTTTTCAAATATAATCTTAAACTATTATTATATGAAATGTGTGATATTTTTCTAGCCAAAATTTGGATTAGGGCTTTCCAGGAATGTTTAGTCTATCAAATTCCTCTGTATGAGCCAAAAAGTATATTTGTGTGCATTGCATGCTCAGTCGTGTCCAACTCTTTCTGACCCATGGACTGTAGCCCACCAAGCTCCTCTGTCCATGGGATTTTTCTGGCAAGAATACTGGAGTGGGTTACCAGTTCCTACTCCAGGGGATCTTCCTCACCCCGGGGACTTTAAAGATCAAACCTGTGTCTCCTGCGTCTCCTTAGTAACAGGTGGATTCTTTAGCTCTGAGCCGCCTGGGGGATCCAAAATATTAGAAACATTTTGGCAGATGTGCCAGCTGAAGTAGATGTGAGAGAGACTAAGGGTCAGGGAAGGAAAGAGATGTGGGTTGCACTGAAAATTTTGTAATCAAAACTATTCTGGGAGTGATTAGAGTAATCAGTTATGCACATCATTTACACGAAATCAGCGTTGAAAAACTGAAGCTGTGTTTCACAAGCTTCTTGTTCTTGGAATAGAGTTCTATGATCATGGAAGTCTGGGAAGCATCTATTAGCTTGTCAAAAGTTCTGACCAGTCCTGGAGTGAAAAACATCTCTTCAGTTTGTTTAACTCAGCATTTTCTAATCTTAGGTGATCATAAATCCCCTAGTTTTATTATATAGCTAGAATGCATCTCAAACTATAGCTCAGATAGATGGGAATTATAACTTTATATTTTTATCTCAGTTTAATTTCTACTTTGAGATCAAATTCTTTATATGTAAGAGCCATGAGAGCTTGGACATATAATCTTAGTCAAGTATCCTTTAAACTTAAACCCAATGTTATATATCACTTATGTTCAAATGTTAAAAATTTGTTTTAACGTTTTTTGCTCTTCTCTCCTACTTTCCACCTCTAGCTTTGGTTAGAACCAAAGTCTAACAAGCTTACTTAGTACCAAGAGGCTTGAATGCTTGAGTGTGTGTGTGTGTGTGTGTGTGTGTGAGCGAGAGAGAGGGAGAGACTGGATTTGGGGCAGTGGACATATATTGGGGTCAGTCTGTCTTGAGTAATTCATTTAAGCACATTTCTGCTGACCTCCTTCTGTTTACTGTCCACCTGATTGCCTCTCCCCCCAAGTCCAGTAACTCTCTCCACTGCTTTCCTATCACCTGTGGGAGCACAGGACACATACTGCTGTGCACTTTCTACACTGGGACCCACCAACCTTCCTGCTGTCATCATTGCTCCTCCATTCACCTTTCTAATCCATCCCTTTCCTGTTTGGCATACATTGCAGAAAGAGTTGCCACATTCATAGAAATGGTGATTTTAAAAGCCAAAGTCCAAAAGATTCCAATATTTCTGCTTTCCTTCCCGTCAGATCCCTTTACTCAGTCATGCAGCCCAGGGGGCCTTGCTGCTTGAATTGAGGGAATGGAGAAAAATCATGACCAAGAGGATGGCAAAACAAAATATGACAAAATGTGAACTGATAGCGTGTCACATGTAAGGCACTAGTTACAGTTTTCAGAAACTTTTGCTTGGGGCCAGAGTACTCATACTTTGAGATATTACTGCCTTCCTCTGACTAGGTAATGTTTTAAACAAAAGTAAAAGAAGAGAACCAGGGGTGAAGGAACTGGGTATTCATCATGGTGCTTTGTTGAGATTCTAGGCTTTTATTGTCTGGACAAGAGGAGAAAATACAGAAAATCAAGGAGACGGTGTTTTGATGGTCAAAAAAGGATGACTGTCAGAGCATCAAGAGGAATTAAAAAGAACATGGAGGGAAAAAAAAAGTGAGCTAAATGCTGATGACACTGGCTCTACTTTTTAATTTCTGTTGAAACATTTCTGTAAATCTCATAAGAATACTATTCTATGTATAAAAATGCACACACACACACGCATGTAATAAAATCTGAATGCTCACTTTCACTGAAGTGGCATATGAAATGATGTATCATGTATGTTCAGTAAGTCTCCTTACATGTCCTACAACAAAAAGGCAGATGTTTCTTCAGTGATTCTATTTAATTGTAGTTATTTTCTTGTGGATTGAGTTGGTTTTTAAAATTATTGTTGTGGGAGAATTTCAGACTGATTAATTGGTGTCTGTTTAAAAAAATTTCCAGATCTTGTTATATAATGCCATCTCTCCTGAGGGCAGCAGGTCAGAAAAGTGAGCTGAAAATAATGGGGTTTTGTTGTCTGTGATAATGATCATTATGTATTGCTATTCTCGTGGAGCAAAGTCACTCTCTTAATGGTAAACAAAATGAGATGTGAATATATGTGGATGTGATCATGAGCTCTGAATATCAAGTAAGGCAAGAAGAATTGGGTTAAAATTTGAAAGGATTTTCTTGTTATCTTTACTGAATACCATCCTTAAGGGATAGAGGCGGGGGTGGATTTTATGCACTGAAATATTAGTTCATATTTTACAATAAAGAATAAGCGATTGTATTTGGAGGTGGCAGTATTCTTCCAAGTAATATTTATATCATGACTTTTCACAATTCTTAAAATATTTTGTTAAAACTAGTAATCTTATTAAAATGTATGATAAATGTTTAATTCTACAAGCTTATTATGGTACCTGTAAATTTTCTAGAAAAATAATCAATGTATCTTACTTACAAAATTAATAACTTTCTCCCACAATCATATTATTAAAGTGTCCTTATATGATGTGCTGGATTTAAACCATTTCTGTTTCTATAGTAGAGAGGATTTTTCTCTACATAGTGACTTTTATATCTGTAAGTAAGTGAGCATAAACACAGTGTATTATTGAAATATATTCTCCCACATTGTTTTTATTCCCCTTCAATTTTGACCCTTGCTGTAAAGGACTTTCTGTTTTGCTAAGATGGCACAGATAACAGAGCTAGCTTGACCATAAAAGTTCAGTGCACTGTTTCATGTCTCCTTTGGCAAGTAAAGCTTAATATGCAACATGAGCAAATGTAACTGAGAGAGAAGACAGAGTAGATTACAAATAAGTGCTTCCTGTAAAGGTGTATCTGTGCATCTGTAACATTAAGTAACATTTTAAAACAGAACACATGGTTAAAGGGAAATCTGATACAAAATTTAAAACAATCTCTCCCATGCCTCCTAAATAAATGAATTTTTATTTTTCCAATAAATATGTAAAGTAGTATTTAGTCCTTAAAAAAAAAAAAGAACTAGAGTTTACTAATGAGAGATGTGGGGACAATTAAGCCTCACGTTATGGCATTTTACCGTAATATGCAGCATGCCTGCTTCTCCTTGGTAAAGACTCTTCAATGGAAATCTGTTTCTGTATGGATATGCAAATATATAAAAGCCTATGCAGAGATACGGCCCCCACACAAATAATGAGACTCTTTCGATTTTCTGCTTAATACATTCTGAATTCTTACTACTGTACTTCCTTGTGAGCCTGTTTCCTCATAACAAACTCTTGCTGCAACAACAACAAAAAAAAATGTGAACCGTACATATTTGTACAGAAAACAACCAATTGGAGTAGATACATATGATGTGTTGTACTACAAAGGCTTTCCAACGTGGACCTGGATCCCTCCGGAGTGCCAGCAGCAGATTTCTTATTATGCTTTGGTCTCATCTTCACTGCCAGTGACAAGGTGTTTTTTCCCCCCCCGCCCCCTGGCTGAAATCTAATTACTAGTGAAGCTGGCAGGATTTCATCTTGTATCTACACTGAAGTAACAGAGAAAACATTCTTTTAATCACCTTGCATTTGAGAAAAGGAGCACTTAAAGGGAAAACATATCCTGGGAGAGAAATAGAATAAAATAAATACATAAACATTGCCCCCAGTGGGTTTCATGGGTTCCTCCCAAATACTCACTGATGAAATTTTTCACCTTAGGTGTGCAGAAGGCTATTTTGGACAACCTGCTGTACCTGGAGGATCGTGTCAGCCATGCCAATGCAATGACAACCTTGACTTCTCCATTCCTGGCAGCTGTGACAGCTTGTCTGGCTCCTGTCTGATATGTAAGCCAGGTACAACAGGCCGGTACTGTGAGCTCTGTGCTGATGGATATTTTGGAGACGCAGTTGATGCAAAGAACTGTCAGCGTAAGTCGTGAACTATTGATGTCCTGACAGAATTGAGGCATTGCTCCTCAAAGTAGCTGATGAGTTCTTGAGTGGGGATTGGAGAGTAGGAAATTACCTGTAATACGTGTAAGATAGATATCCAGCCTATACACAGAGTCTGAATATTCTAATACATTTCCTTTGTACCGATAGATGAAATCCTCTCAAAATTGCTGTGTTGTTCAAGTATCATTGTTTTTCAAATGGTACACATATTTCTGTTTACACATGGGATAAAGACTTTTAAGTAAATTTTTGTCTAGGACAGGAAAGAAGAATTTGAAAATTAGGCCCTGTTTATCCTTATTGTTTATCTCAATTCTAATCATTTTCTTGAAATACATTGATCTGCCCATATTATTTCATTAGTATCTGTCAGTAGGTTTTAATCTGTTATGCTTTCATATGTAAACTTTACATTCTTGTGTTTTACAATAGGTGAAATATACTGCCAGTATTCTTACACACTAGCATTTGTAACTGTTGAGTGATTAACCATCAGCTGAAGACTACTCATAGAATGCCATTTCTGTATTTTACTTCCACAAAATTAGCTATTGTAGGACTTTATTCATATTAGTACATTCTTACCCTTGTCTTGAATTTCTCAACTATATTATTTGGTATTGCATAAAATATTAGCAGTAACATGCTAGAGAGATCTCATTGTAGAGAGTCAGACAGACGGAGCATCCTTGTTAGATCAGCTTAGAGCTGGACACTGCCATAATCAACTTCACCTACTGCGATAATCCTCAGGAAGAGCAGGTTATGATACCAGCTTAACAATTCACTTCTACTGACTTCATTATATAGGAAGGGATTCTTCTAACCATTGAGTTGGGTCCCAGGACCTGCAACTTCACAGAAGCCACTGGCAATATTGTGCCTGTTAGCATCTCTGCTGTAAATACCAGTGACGTGCTAGGGTCCCCCACTTCAAGAAGAAATGGGTCTTTCTCATCACAGGTTTGGAAGATAAGGGCCAACGTTTTGTCATTTAAACACGACAGTTTGTTGAATCAAAAACAAACCACTCTCTGGAATAGTCAACAGCTATTAATATCACCTATAAATTGTCAAGTTTTTTCAGCAGAATTTCCAACAGGCTCGGAAGCACCTTTAAACACTGGGTTTATGGCATCTGTGTAAAATCATAAGGTGCTCAAGAAACTCTCCAGTTCAAGCATATCATCTAGGATCTATACTTTCTACCATTGTGACTCTGGGCAAGACATTTGAGCTCACTGAGATTCAGTTTCCTCATTTACATAAAGCATTCTAATTTTCTATGGGAATTAAAGGATCTAACACATGAAACTGTCTAGTGAGCTGCCTGGGGTATTCTCACCTGTTGGCTCCTTTGTAGAGATGCTGATAGTAGTTGTGACTATTTATGGCTCAACAATTCTAGAGCTGTATTCACAGAATGATCTCATCTTATATCTTCCAATAACCCCTTCTATAAAGCTGAAGGACAGTTCCACTCTTTATTGTGGTGAATTCCGAATCTGCAGCATGAAGTTTGAAGAACAAGAGAAGAATATAGTATAAAAGCATTTTTGAATCATCACCAATTTTTTTATCACTTGCCATGAAGTATAGACATGATTATGTTTTCAATGCTCTTTAGCATATAAAAATATCAGAAACTTATTTACCTATTTTATGACGTTTCATATAAATAATAGCTCCTCTATGCATAATTAGTAAACCTTTACAAAAAGAAAATTCATAATAAACTATTATTTTAGTTGCCTCTGGATCTGTTCATAAAAAGTACACCTCTACCAATTTGCCCTCTGCTGCTGCTGCTGCTGCTAAGTCACTTCAGTTATGTCTGACTCTGTGTGACCCCATAGATGGCAGCCCACCAGGCTCCCCCATCCCTGGGATTCTCCAGGCAAGAACACTTTGCCCTTTAAATTTACATATATTGTTTATGTCATACATCTTATTTAAAAATTGCACTAAAATTCTCCATTGCTTTATTTTTTTAACTATTTTAATTGGAGGATAATTACTTTACAGTATTGGGGTGGTTTTGCCATTCATCAGCATGAATTGGCCATAGGCATACATGTGTCCCCCGATCCTGAGCCCCCCTCCCCACCCTCTCCCTCTAGGTTGTCCCAGAGCACTGGCTTTATTGCTTTATTTTTAAAATGACTTTATAGTAAATTTAATCATTAAGTGTTCTCCACTCTAATAAAAAAGTGACTTTTAAATTATAAGGTATAAGGTATTTTATTTTTTAAATTGATAAGCTGGTACATGGGGATGACCCAGAGAGATGTGGTGGGAGGGGGGTTCATGTTTGGGAATGCATGTACACCCGTGGTGGATTCATGTCAATGTATGGCAAAACCAATACAGAATTGTAAAGTAAAATAATAAATAAATAAATATTTTTAAAAATAAAATAAATAAATTATATTTTATTTTTTTAATTGATATATTGTGTGTGTACATATATATATATGAAACATGTAAAGAAATTAGAAATATATATAATAATTCTCAGGATTACCCTGGTAGCTCAAACAGTAAAGAATCTGCCTGCAATGCAGGAGACCTGAGTTTGATCCCTGGGTCGGGAAGATCCCCTGGAGGAGGGCATGGCAACCCACTCCAGTATTCTTGCCTGGAGAATCGCCATGGACAGAGGACCCTAGGGGGCTAGTCCATGGAGTCGCAGAGTTGGACACAACTGAGCAACTTCATCTTTCTTTCTTTCTATAATAATTGTAGTAGTCAAATGAAATGGATATTTAAAGAAAATATATCCTTCAGGCTCTTCTTACATGCCAGCTATACACCATGCTGTGCTTAGTTACCCAGTCATGTCCGACTCTTTAGGACCCCATGGACTGTAGCCCTACTGGCTCCTCTGCCCATGGGGATTCTCCAGGCAAGAATACTGGAATGGGTTGCCATGCCCTCTCCCAGAGGATCTTCCAAGCCCAGGGATTGAACCGAGGTCTCCTGCATTTCAGGCCAATTCTGTACCATCTGAACCACCAGGGAAGCCTGCAGACTATCTTTAGGCTACTACCTGAGGAAGATAACTGGCTGGGGACAGTTTTTTAATGACCACCCGACTAGATCAGGTTAGCAGACACTGAAGGCCAAGCTACTGGAAGAATAATCAAGCAATTTTTAAGAAAGCAATAAAACTAAGTAAAACCTCTAGTCAGAGGAATAGAAAAATAGCATAGGCTGATGGAGTAGCTATCTCTAATGTATTTATAAGTTATACTCAAATTGAAGTATTCAGAGATAAGAAATATTGTAAAAAATTTACCAAAACTATCTATGAATAATCTATATGTCTGTGTCATCTCCCACTCACATTTTTATTCTGGTATTAGTGTAATTATATGTACTGTTAAAAATACACTTGCAGAGTACAGAGTGAACCATTAATTGCCAGTCTATTTGTGAAAAAGCCTGTTAATTTTTAGACTGATTTATTATATGTTCCAGAATAACATCAGACAACTTCATAACAGAAAATGATAAAAGATTACTGAAATCAAATACATTTATATTGTTGGAGTTAGTATATAAGTTGTAAAACAAATGTGATTTAAAAAAATTATAATGCTATACTGCTAATACTTTTGAAAAAATTTTGTCTTATATACATTTTATTCAATATGTTTTTGTCAATTTAAGGTGTACAACCTTTTTGATAAATTTATATTTTGTAATGTGGTTGCCATTGTAGCAATATTTAGCCTGTTACATAATTATAGTACAATATTTTTTCTATGTTCATTATAGCTGTGCGTTAGATCACTATATCTTATTTACTACTTGTTCCAAGTTTGTACCCTTAACGTCAATTTTACCCCTTCACCCCTCCCCATCCAATGGTAACCATCATTTCACACTGTTTTTTTATGAGTTTGACTTATTTAGATCCCACATATAAGTTATATCATGTAATACTTATCTTTCTCTTTCTGATTTATCTTACTTAGACTAATATGCTCAAGGCTTATCCAAATAGCAGGATAGCCTCCTTTTTCATGGCTGGATACTATTCGTGTGTGTGTGTGTGTGTGTGTGTGTGTGTGTGTGTGTGTGTGTGTG
>NW_024070188.1:54808256-54996276 GCF_014754425.2 Oryx dammah
GTGTGTGTGTGTGTGTGTGTGTGTGTGTGTGTGTGTGTGTGTGTGTGTCATTCAGTCACATCTGACTCTTGTGACTCTTTGAACTGTAGCCCGCCAGGCTCCTCTGTCCATGAGATTTTTTCTAGGCTAGACTATTAAAGTGGATTGCCGTTTCCTTCTCCAGGGGATCTTCCCAACTCAGGGATTGTACCTATGTCTCCTGTCTCTCCTTAATTGGCTGGTGCATTCTTTACCAATGAGCCACCTGGGAATCCCTCTATTGCCGGGAGCCAGCACGGTAGATCCCACCCATGACAAGGTCATATGGAAGAGACCTGATGAGCAGGGCGGATCAGGACTCAAGGGACCCCCTGGACCTGCTTGAGTATCTACCCCGAAACCAGAATCTGTCTGTCTTACTATTTTATGCCTTTCACCAACTCTTCTGACATTAACAGGGGGCTATCCCCGACCACCTTTCTCTGTAAAAAGTCAACTTAAGGCTCTAGCTAATAAGTCTCCTGGGCATGATAGGAGTGTTTCAATTCAAACCCCTCTGATGGCTTTCTAGCTTGCCTGACAGGTTTATCCAGACTCTTATAGCTACACATGTGGTTGTTCACAGCCTCCCAACTGTGAGAGGCACGGGAAGCCTAAAGCATTCTAAAAATATAGAGCCTTTAGAGGAATGAAAAATTATTAGAATAGTACTGGTAAAGGGCTTCATTATTGGGCCAGTGCTTGCTGCCAAGTTCCCATTCCCTTATCCATTGTGCACCTGGGAGTGCATTAGTTAACACAGTTGAAATGTAAGGAAAACAAGTAGTAGCCTTGGAATTAACCACATCAGACCTCTGAGCTAATAAGTTCTTTCTTTGTTGTAACCCACTGCACCTTTGCTCCGTAAGAATGTAACTCTGTTTAGTACTTTCTAAGGGTGACGCAGATTAGAAATATAAAGAAAAAAACACTTCAAAGGAAAACACGTTTTTTGGTTGATCAACATTTATCAAGAAAAGAGCCATAAAATGTTAACAGGCCTCCTGGCCAGAAGACAATGTACATAACATGAGACCCTTGTTTATGAAAAGACATACAGAAAAGAATCCTGGTTTCGATAAGGGCAAAACTGCTGGAGTGTTTGGGTGGATTCTGCATGACCTTGCATCTTTCTTTTCCCTCTATGTACAAGTCAGGGTATAAAAGCTCCTTTTGAAAATAAAGTTGCAGGCTCGCTCACCAAAGCTTGGTCACCCCATGTCATCCTTTCATTCCTTTCGCCAATGCTGTCCATCCTGAGGGCATCCCTGGACTCTGCTGAGGCTGGCCCCCGGCACTCCATTGTGTATACACCACATCTTTTTAGCCACTTATCTATTGATGAGCATTTAGGTTGTTTCCATACCTTGGCTATTGTGAATAATGTTGCAATAAGCATGAAAGGGCATGTGTCTGTTCAAAATACTGTTTACATTCCCTTTATGTATATATTCTGAAATGAGATCACTGGAATGTGTGTAGTAGTTCTATTTTTAATTTTTTGAGGAACATCTGTATTGTTTTCCATAGTGGTTGGACCCATTTACATTCCCACCAGTGGTGTAAAGGGCTCCCTTTTTCACCACATTCTCACCAACACTTACTGTCTCTTGTCTTCTTGATGGCAGCCATTTAAACAGATGTAAGATAGCGCATTGTGCTTTTGACGTACAATTTCCTAATGATTAGTGATGTTGAGCATCTTTTCGTGGCCTGTTTGTCACTTTGATGTCCTCTTTGGAAACATGTCTACTTAGTTCTTCTGCCTTATATACTTTTCTAATCTTAAATATTTTTCAGATTTGTATATTTATTTTATATTTCATCTTAAGCTCATTTTTTGAAATTAACACAAAAACTGGCATATAGTAAATAATCATTTGGAAATAATAATGTTGCTTCATTAATGGTAGCATTAATATTATTCCATGGGTGCTATTAATTTTGATAATTCCTCAAAATTATTTCAGCTCTAGAGTCAGTATTACTTATATGGAGATTATAGTATTTTCTGCGTTACCCCAGTGCATCTATGAACAGGCAAAACCGCTGGAGGAGTGATGGAAAGAACATTTTACCTGAAATCTGCTAAATCACCTACTGATCATGTGGCCTTGTCTGACTTTGAATTTCAGTGTCTTCATTCTTATAACTGGAATAATAATGGTGACAATAATATTTTTACAACATATGGCGTGCCAGGAACTGTGCTGTTGCTTTACGTAATTCATCTCTACAGCTTACAGAGTTGCTGTAAAGATCAGATGATATAATGCCTAACAGAACACTTAGCAATCAGAAAGCATTCTATTCGAAAACTTTGTGACCAATGTTCCATTATTTAATAAACCTCTGAAGACTATTAGAATACATTTCCCAACCACAGATCTCTCCTCTCTTTGCAGCTTGTCACTGTAATGCCAACGGCTCCTTCTCTGAGATTTGCCATGCTCAGACGGGACAGTGTGAATGCAAACCTAACGTGCAGGGGCGTCGGTGTGATGAATGTAAGGTAAGAAGTCAGAGCTGACCAGTGAATTACCTCTTCCTTCAAACTTTTCATTGGCTTTCAGAAATGACCTATACCCGAGTATATTAAAAGACAAGTTTCAAGAATATCTCATTGTACATGTAAAATTACTGTGATCATTGAAATTAAAAAGAAAATAGAACAACTTTGCCATACACTAGCATTTGACCCTACCTATTGACACATTTCCTTGGTAGTGAATGTTTCTGAAGCCACATACAAATTTAATCCCTGTCTATGGTGAGTCACATACTCTTTCCTTTGCCTTTATGTTTTTGGCAGGAGAAAAAAATGTCATACCCTTTGCTTTTACCAAGCACTTTGTTCTAGTTCCATCATTTAAAGTTCCAGTGAGCATTCTGCTCAACAAAAGTTTTCAATATAGAAGCAAATCAAAGGATTTTTTGGATACAATTTTGCTAAAATGAAACAAAAATCAAAATATGTTGCTCTCTTTTCCTGAATACATTACCCTGCCTTCAGTATGCCGAGCACTTTGAGATTCCTCCATGAGAGTACATGGATTTGCACTATTTCTTTCACATAAATAGGTAATTTATCATGATAAACACTGTTAAGGAGAACCGAGCATTTCTCAGATGCCAAATTGGCCATTCTGTAGGAGGTTTAAAAATATTATTTGTTTCTATCTCTTGAATAACATGTATGCTCTCTTTTTGTTTTTATTTTTCCGTTGGCTTTTAAAGCCCACTATGTGGTGGGACCCAAAGAAGCGATTCTGTGTGTCCTGTGGATGCAGTCCCATGGGCTCTGTGACACCGTGGTGTGATATTACAGGAAGATGTGTCTGTAAATCAGGCTTCGTAGGGAAACGATGCAGCCTCAGCAGGCAGGTGCACCGACAGGACGAACAGCCACAGAGAGCGCAGTGGGTGCTGGGGTCTCCCCAGAGGTGGGGTGCCAGCAGCTCCAGCGGATGCCCTCGGGGAGCCTATCGGCCTGCAGCTCCGGTAATTCGAGAGGTGCTGCCTGGCTCTTGCCTCAGCATGCTGTGTTCTGTGTGCTGCTGCTGACCTGTCCTGGTGCCATTTTACCAAATAATGGTTGCTAAGTGTGTGAATTGCAAATGCGAAAACTTGGCAATTCCTGCTTGAAGTCTTGCCTTTAAAAAATAGCTACTGATACATTTTTTTAAAGCTTGTTCAAGTTCATAGGTTCATAAAAGTTTCAAGTGATCATTGATATGTAGAAAACACAGAAAAATATATCTGTAGCAAACTAACATCTTAAAAGGGGAAAGAACCCCAGGCATCATTTTAGAGCAAATGAAGGGAACAAACGAATGAATGAAAGGAAATCTGACAAAAGAAAGTGACTTGCCCAAGAAAATCCAGCCCACTGATCTGACCTTTGACTGACCTTTCATCATAATTAGTGACTGTTACATTACCACATTATAATTTTGTCCATGTATACAACAAACACAAGACACACATTTTCACACACTGGAAATCTACAACATGCACAAAAAAAGGTAGCATGCCTTTTACTATAAAGGTTTGATCCTCCTTCTCATGAGGCAAGACAAAACAAATGGTGGAAGGAAGGAATTTGGGGAGGGGGAGAGAGAAAGAAAGGATCAGGGAGAGAAGATAGGACCAAGGCCAAGATGCTGAGTACCAGGAGACAGGACTTGTCAGTGGAGAGTCAGAGCTTAGGTGAGAACTAAGGGTAGGGAATAGAAGAAGGAGATGGAGAAGGAGTAGGAAAAGAAGAGGTAAAAGAAGGAGGAAGGGGGATGGGAAAGGGAGGAAGATGAGGGAGGAAGGCAGAAGAACAAATTTATAGTTTTATTTCTTGCCTCTTTATTGACGTTTGAAAAGAACTAGTTTTGATATCAGACTGCCTGAGGTCAAATCCCAGCGGCAACACCTCTGGTCCACTGTAAAACTGTTTCTTAGATCTTTTTGTAATTCAGCTGCTTCATCCATAGTAGGACCTACATCATAGAGTTTGTGTGTTGGCTCAGATCCTCCAAGGAACAAATGCCAAGAGATTTACTGGAGGAGACTCCAGTGGAGGGGGATGGGGATGGAGCATCACGTGCAGGGAGCCTTCTGCTGAAATGTTGGGTCTGTCCCTGTGGGAGGAGAGAGGGAAAAAAATATGGATAGAAAGGACTCACTGAATGCATTCTGCCCAAATCTCAAATTCTTGGCCAGGTCAGTTGGGAGTGCCCAAGCAAAATTTACACATTGGAGGAGTCTTGGATGGAGCAGGAAGATTCGAGTACTTCAGTGTTCCACTAATTGACTAGGAGAAGTGTGCCTTGGTATGATTCACTAGATTTAAGAGAATGGAAGCTGGGGCTTGTCGATTAGTGATACTCCCACTGCAGGCTCTCTTGCAGGGAGGTCTGCCCAGGCACCTCTATGGCTGTCTCTAGGTTGTTGTGAGAGGAGTGTGTAATACACACATCTAAAGAGTTTTTAGTAATGATAGGTAGTGTTACTGTTATTATTACTATTGTTATTAAGTGGAGAAATCTTTAAAAGAGATTATGTTTTTCAGAAATAAATGCATACATTTAGAGTAAGACAAAGGGACCATAACTGATCACTATGTCTCCAAAATGGGCTTTCCCACGTGGCTCAAGTGTTAAAGAATCCTCTTGCCAATGCAGAAGACTCAGGAGATGTGGGTTCAATCCCTGGGTCAGGAAGATTCCCTGGTGGAGGAAGTCACAATCGACTCCAGTATTCTTGCCTGCGAAGTTCCATGGACAGAGGAGTCTAGTGGGCTGCAGTCCATGGGGTTGCAAAGAGTCAGACATGACTGAGCATGAGCATGCAAAAATGTCTCCAAAACATAAATTCAGCAGAATCTTCCTACATATCCTGCAGCACTGATGTATGGAGTGGTGTTTTGTCCTGGGACCACTTTTCCTCTGAGACAGTGTATGTGACAGCTAAGAGCACAGACTCTGAAGCCAGCCTGGCTGATTTGGAATGCTGACTCCACAACTGGCTAGCTGCTAACCAAATCACGTGACCCTTCTGTGCCTCAGTTTCACCCCTCTAAAAAGTTGATGATAATAACTATCTTTCAGGATTGTCTTGAGAATTTAAAAGAGTTCATATTTGAAAAGGGCTTTAGAAATGTTGCTTGGCACGTGGCAAGAACAATATGTAAATGCTAGTTTTTATTATTATCCCAAATGAGAATAAATTATATGAGCTCATCAAACTTCCCACTGAGACTAGGCAGGCACTCGCTTCTCTATATGTTTTACCTCATTAATCTCAATTTCTGACTAAGAATGTTCTTTAAAATTTGTTTACTACAGCGTTTTCCCTGGGCTGTGAAATAAATTTTTGAACAATTTATTAAAATTGTATTACTGAAATTTGGTAATATTTGTTTTGGTATAACTGTAGCTCAGCTGGTAAAGAATCCGCCTGCAATGCGGGAGACCTGGGTTCGATCCCTGGGTTGGGAAGATCCCCTGGAGAAGGGAACAGCTACCCACTCCAGTATCCTCGCCTGGAGAATTCCATGGGCTGTATAGTCCTTGGGGTCACAAAGAGTCGGACACAACTGAGCCACTTTGACTTTCAGGTTTTAAAACTACACTAGGTAGATATTAGAAAAGTATGATAGAGACATTCAGTTCAGTTCAGTCGTTCAGTCGTGTCTGACTCTTTGTGACCCCATGAATCGCAGCACGCCAGGCCTCCCTGTCCATCACCAACTCCCGGAGTTCACTACATCTCATGTCCATCGAGTCGGTGATGCCATCCAGCCATCTCATCCTCTGTCATCCCCTTCTCCTCCTGCCCCCAATCCCTCCCAGCATCAGAGTCTTTTCCAATGAGTCAGCTCTTTGCATGAGGTGGCCAAAGTACTGGAGTTTCAGCTTTAGCATCATTTCTTCCAAAGAACACCCAGGACTGATCTTCAGAATGGACTGGTTGGATCTCCTTGCAGTCCAAGAGACTCTCAAGAGTCTTCTCCAACACCACAGTTTAAAAACATCAATTCTTTGGCACTCAGCTTTCTTCACAGTCCAACTCTTGCATCCATACATGACCACTAGAAAAACCATAGCCTTGACTAGATGGACCTTTGTTGGCAAAGTAATGTCTCTGCTTTTCAATATGCTATCTAGATTACTTCTCATATATTTCTTTACATAATCAACTTTGGAATTTTTAAAATAAATTTGAAAGTTTACTATTTTATTGGTCTATCCATTAAAGATATTTGTATAGATAGATATGCTAAGTAAAGCAAACTTAGGAGGTAAAGATAAAGGTAAAATACTATCTCTACAATGAACATTCTAAGTCAAGAAAATTTAGGAAATAAAAACAAATGCAAAATACTACTTTTTAAAAAAAGTTTTACTATGTAATGCTCTAGTCTTTTTTTCTATGTATATAAGTTTCTATTTGTTTCTGAGTGGTATGTGTGCCTTTGTGGGTATGTAATTAGAATCATAGTGTATATGTAATTTTGTATTCTGCTTTTTGAAATTTTACTTAATGCTGTATTCTACCCATATTCATATCATTAAAACTGCTTCAAAACAGGATTTTAATGATTTTATATATTTATAACATGAATGCCTCATAATTTACTTTATTCAGCTTTTTCTCTAACATTGAACATTTAAGTACCTCTACAGTTGTTCATTATTATGATAAATAATACTGTAATAAGCATGCATGCATTTTCTCAATTTCAGACTATTTCTTTTGGCCAGGTATTTAGAATTGTACACTGAATTGCTTTTTGTGAATAAAAATATTATATGTTTTCTTTTATCCTATAGTTAATTTCAAAATCAAGTAAGGTCATTTGTTACAAGTGTCACACAATTTCTTTAATTATACAGTGAATCTGAATTAGAACTAAAAATAAAGTCAAGAACTAAAATAAAATAAAAATCTATTTATTTTATTTTATAAAAACAAAGAACTAAAAATAAAGGCAAGAGTAAATATAAAGATTAAAATGATTATCAACCATAATCAACCCATTTTAGATTTAAAAAGAAAGCTATTCTTAGCAACAGTCATTATAAGAGACTAATTTTCAGTATGATTTTGTTTTATACGACTTATTTTTAATATTGTTAACAATAATGACAAAAATACATAATGAGGCTTAATCATTTCTCTTTGGGTGGCTCACATTAAATAGCAAGGTTTATTTTTACCAAGAAGTAATTATTAAGACTAATTTTCCAAAATAAGAATTAGTTTTACAAAGAAGTAATTTACTGAGACTAATTTTCCAGATTAAAATATCATAATAATGTGACAAACTTCTGCTTAAAAGACAGCCCTGACATACTTTAAGTAGGATATGTGCTTTTCACTTTTCTGGTAGAAATTATTTTTAATCCATCAGCATTTTCTAATGTAGTCATTCTAGGTCTGATAACACGCTTTTCCAGAAAGTCATCCAAAGCTAGTAATGCTGGACCATGGAAGGTCATTTCTTACAAATAGATAAGAGATATGCATATGAATAACTCATCAGAGATGAAAGTTTCCCTTCATCTACCTAATTTGGTGCTTTAATATGTGTTCTCACAAATCAACTTTGATTGTTAGGATGAAACCCAAGAAACTAGATGTTAGTTACACCAATTATTTTGTCAGTATAACCAAAGAGTTACATGTATAATGTGAGCCCCATAATGATGATTAGAAGTATTCATGGATATATGACAAAAATTAGACCCAATATAAGAGAAGAAAGATTTATTTTAACTTTAGGCTTCTGCCCAATAATATTGAAAGCATTTTTACCAAGTAAAAGGACTTTAAAATGTCTGAAAACAATCAATTCTGATTATTAGAAATGAAACCAAAATTTTCTTTAAATAGAATTGCCGTCCTCTCTTATTTCCACATTGCCATTAGACTCTTGAGACATATAGGGAAAGGCTGGTGAAAATATCCCAGACTGAATGATAGCACCCTAATTCCACCACTAATCTCGATGAAATTTCAAAGTAATTGCACTTTTCTCTTGGAAATCATAGAAAAAGTCCACTAGATTAAGTGACTGGACAATTCCAGTCCAATTGTCCTAACATCACTGAAGAACCATTGTAACCCACAGGCTCCTCTTTCCCCACCTGATCTTACAGTACATCTAGTGCCATTGTGAATTAATTGATTTAAATTGAATTTTTCTCATTCTGCTTCTATGCCAGCCTGAAACCTTTGGCCTCCAATCGGCAAGGGGGTGTGTCCCCTGCAACTGCAATTCCTTTGGGTCCAAATCATTTGACTGTGAAGAGAGTGGTCAGTGTTGGTGCCAGCCAGGAGTAACAGGAAAGAAATGTGATCGCTGTGCCCACGGCTATTTCAACTTCCAAGAAGGCGGATGCACAGGTCTGTAAATGAGACTAAGCTCAATGCAGTCATTACCTGGTTTTGGTATTTAGGCTTCTGCAGCAGTTTGTTCTATAAGGTTCCCAGAGATTAAATGAAATACACCAGGACAACAGGCAAACATATAATACAAAAAAAAAATGCTTAACCTAATGCTTTACATATGTTTTTAATAAGTTAAAGGAAATACATTGTAATTTGAAACACTGCCCTATAAATAGCTGTGCCTGTAATAAAAATCCATCAGCAGATCCCAATTCTGCTGTCTCCCTCCCTGTCTGTGACCTCTGTTCAGCCAGTCACTCAAAGGCTACTGCAGCTTGAAAGAAATGTTCAATTTTTCTGGTGCCAGTGTTACCTTAGTTTAAACTTTACTCCCAAGCTTATATAGTTCAACTTTCCCTTTTCCTGTTGCAAAATTGGTACAATGATCAGGGAAGTTAATATCTTTTTCTGGTAAGGTAAAAAAAAAAAAAATGTTTTCGTCCACTTTCAGGTGCCTTGAAAACTGTGATGTTCTGAGAGAGAAATAGATTGGCTGTAGATGTTTGTTAGTTCCAGAGAAAATGTAAGCCGGGGTTGCTAACCCTGGCTCCCTCGAGCAGGGTTCTCATGTGTCCAGCCACAGCCTTCCTACAGATCCTGAATTAAGAAAATAGGAATTAACAGTACAGATGAAAGTAAAGTTTGAGCATTTGCCTTGATTTTATACTACTAAGTTGGAATCGACCTCTATTCCAACAATCACTTGGTTGAATATTACTCTCGTTTACAAAACTCAGTAGTACAACATTGATGATACTTGTATGCTTTCAGAACATGATAAATACATGGCACGATTTTAAGACATGATTATTGACTACTAAAGAAAATTATGTTAGGGGTGGGAAGAATCATATTAAAAGCCAATACCCTTAAGATGTTCTCAACCACTTCTAATGAACAGTTTTTATCATAAATTAAGCCATTATAAATTACTCTGAATATTATTATTGTAGATCTTCTAAGAATCTATGTATAATCTGTAAGACAATATCTGTATTTACTAAAAAGTGTATAAGGCTGCATTTTAAAATGTACTCTATTCTTTATAAATACAACTCTCACTAGCATTTTTACTTAATATTAATTGAAGAAAAAGTGCTACAAATTCAAATATATCCACTACCAGAAATTATAAATATCAAAAACATTATTTTAAAATGATGAAATGATGATAACATTTTAGAAATGAAAACTTAGTAGCATTCTAAGCCAGAGAAGCACAACAGAAAAAAAAAATTTAAGCATAAAACAGACAGGGTAGCATTATGTTTAAAAACATGACTCTCACCAAAGAGCCTGGATTTGTTTAGTGGCTCTCCCACTTTAGAGATGTGGGTTCAATCCCTGGTCAGGAAGATCCCCTGGAGGAGGGCACGGCAACCCACTTCAGTATTCTTGCCAGGAGAATCCCATGGACAGAAGAGTCTGGTGGGCTATGGTCCATAGGGTCTCAAAGAGTCAGACATGATGGAAGCAACTTATCACTGCACACCACCAACAATTAGTTATATGACCTTGACTGAGTGATCTCACCTCACTGTACCCTGCAAATTTCATCTATTAGGAAAATAATAGTATCTGCCTCACTTCGGTTTTGTAAGAATTAGGCGAGTTAATGGCCATCTACTACTGTGGGCAAGAATCCCTTAGAAGAAATGGAGTAGCCCTCATAGTCATCAAGAGTCTGAAATGCAGTACTGGGGTGCAATCTCAAAAACGACAGAATGATCTCTGTTCATTTCCAAGGCAAAGCATTCAATATCACAGTAAATCCAAGTCTATGCCCCAACCAGTAGTGCTGAAGAAACTGAAGCTGAACAGTTCTATGAATACCTGCAAGACCTCCTAGAACTAATACCCAAAAAAGATGTCCTTTTCATTATAGGGGACTGGAATGAAAAAGTATGAAGTCAAGAGATACCTGGAGTAACAGGCAAATTTGGCCTTGGAATACAAAATGAAGCAGGCAAAGGCTAGCAGAGTTTTGCCAAGAGAACTCATCGGTCATAACAAACACCCTCTTCCAACAACAGAAGAGAAGACTCTACACATGGACATCACTTGATGGTCAATACTGAAATCAGATAGATTATATAGTTTTCAGCTGAAGATGGAGAAGCTCTATACAGCCAGCAAAAACAAGACTGGGAGCTGACTGTGGCTCAGATCAGGAACACCTTATTGCCAAATTCAGACTTTAATTGAAGAAAGTAGGGAAAACCACTAGACCATTCAGGTATGACTAAAATCAGATCCCTTACAATTATACACTGGAAATGACAAATAGATTCAAGGAATTAGATATAAGAGTGGCTGAAGAACTATGGATGGAAGTTCATGACATTGTACATGAGGCAGGGATAAAGACCATCCCCAAGAAAAAGAAATGAAAAAAGGCAAAATGGTTGTCTGAGGAGGCCTTACAAATAGCTGAGAAAAGAAGAGAAGCTAAAGGCATAGGAGAAAAGGAAAGATATACCCATTTGAATGCAGGGCTCCAAACAATAGCAAGGAGAGATAAGAAAGCTTTCCTCAATGATCAGTGCAAAGAAATAGAGGAAAACAACAGAATGGGAAAGACTAGAGATCTATTCAAGAAAACTAGAGATACCAAGGGAATATTTCATGCAATGATGGGCACAATAAAGGACAGAAATGGTATGGACCTAAGAGAAACAGAAGATATTAAAAAGAGGTAGCAAGAGTATACAGAAAAACAATACAAAAAAGATCTTCATGACCGAGATAACCACGATGGTGTGATCACTCACCTAGAGCCAGACATCCTGGAATGTGAAGTCAAGTGGGCCTTAGAAAGCATCACTATGAACAAACCTAGGGGAGGTGACTGAATTCCAGTTGAGCTATTTTAAATCCTAAAAGATGATGCTGTGAAAATGCTGCACTCAATATGTCAGCAAATTTGGAAATCTCAGCAGTGGCCACAGGACTGGAAAAGGTCAGTTTTCATTCCAACCCCAAAGAAAGGCAATACCAAGGAATGTTCAAACTACCACACAGTTGCACTCATTTCACATGCTAGCAAAATAATGCCTAAAATTGTCCAAGTCAGGCTTCAACACTGCTTGAACGATAAACATCCAGATGTTCAAGCTGGATTTAGAAAAGGCAGAGGAACCAGAGATCAAATTGCCAACATCCGCTGGGTCATCGAAAAAGCAAGAGTTCCAGAAAAACATCTACCTCTGCTTTATGACTACGTCAAAGTCTTTGACTGTGTGGATCACAACAAACTATGGAAAATTCTTAAAGAGATGGGAATGCCAGACCACCTGACCTGCTTCCTAAGAAATCTATATACAGGTCAGGAAGTAACAGTTAGAACTGGACATGGAACAACAGACTGATACCAAATTGGGCAAGGAGTATGTCAAGGCTGTATATTGTCACCCTACTTATTTAACATTTATACAGTGTACATCATGTGAAATGCTGGGCTGGATGAAGTACAAGCTGGAATCAAGAATGCCAGGAGAAATACCAATAACCTCAGATATGCAGATGACACCACCCTTATGGCAGAAAGTGAAGAAGAACTAAAGTGTCTCTTGATGAAAGTGAAAAAGGAGAGTGAAAAAGTTGGCTGAAAATTCAACATTCAGAAAACTAAGCTCATGGCATCTGGTCCCATCACTTTGTGGCAAATAGATGAGGAGAGAATGGAAACAGACAGACTTTATATTTTGGGCTCCAAAATCACTGCAGATGGTGACTGCAGCCATGAAATTTAAGACACTTGCTCTTTGGAAGAAAAGCTATGTCCAACCTAGAAACCATATTAAAAAGCAGAGACATTACATTGCCAACTAGGTCTGTCTAGTCAAAGCCATGAATTTTTCAGTAGTCACGTATGGATATGAGAGTTGGACTATAAAGAAAGCTGAATGCCAAAGAATTGATGCTTTTGAACTGTGGTGTTGGAGGAAACTCTTGAGAGTCTCTTGGACTGTAAGGAGACCCAACCAGTCCATCCTAAAGGAAATCAGTCCTGAGTATTCATTGGAAGGACTGATGCTGAAGCTGAAACTCCAATACTTTTGCCACCTGATGGGAAGAACTGACTCATTTGAAAAGACCCTGATGCTGGGGAAGATTGAAGGTGGGAGGAGAAGGGGATGCCAGAGGATGAGATGGTTGGATGGCATCACCGACTCAATGGACATGAGTCTGAGTAAGCTCTGGGAGTTGATGATAGACAAGAAAGCTTGGCGTGCTGCAGTCCATGGGGTCACAAAGAATCAAATATAACTCAGAAACTGAACTGAACTGAATGGCCATAAAGTATCATTTTAAATATAGCTGTGTATACATGTCCATCTCAAACTCCCTAACTGAATGGTTAATTTCTATTTGCAAGTAATGATTCAAACTGTCCCAAGACATTGTTTAGCCCATAAATTTAAGCATTGTGAAACATTTTTTTCTTAGTAAGTGGTACATATAAAGTAAGTCCTTTGGCTTAAAATCAGCAACAATAATAATAATAAATAATGGCTAACATTTATGTCAAATGTTGTACTAAACATTTTCCACAGCTGGGGTAAAATCCTGTGAGCAACGATAAGTGTCATCCCTTGAAAAGTGAACTTAAATATCCTAAATGTATTTTAAAAAGATTTAATCGTCATGTAACTAACTAAAAGAGTTCTTATAACATTAGTCTTCTATTTGAATCTGAGTGTTTGATGGCATTTTTCTTTCTTTCACTTCTTTGATTTGAAATGGTGCAGTAAAAAGTACTCAGCAACTGAGTCAACTGTAGCTAATAAGTGGCATGCCTTCCTTGTCTTGGATGGCTTTGAAGATCTTCTCAAATCTTTTTGTTTTTTTTCAGATCTTATGTTTGCATTCTTTAAGAATGTGTAATGGACAAGGATGTTTGCACTCTTCTCAGGAAGGAAATATTAATCCATAGATCATGGAAAAATTAGTTGTGAACTTGGTGGTGGTTTAGTCGCTAAGTTGTATCTGACTCTTGCAACTCTATGGACTCCTCTGTCCATGGAATTCTCCAGGCCAAAATACTAGACTGGGTTGCCATTTCCTTCTCCAGGGGATCTTCCTGACTCAGGAATTGAACCCTGATCTCCTGCATTGCAGGCAGATTCTTTACCAACTGAGCTATGACGGAAGCCCATAGTTATGTTTAGTTATGAACTTAAATATAAAAAAAAATTAACCTTATAGTATTTAGATATAAGGGAATACATTACACAGGAAATCTGATACATCAGTTCTTTTTATCCTTAATCAAAAAGCTAAAAATGTTTGACATTTTTAAACTATTAATGAAACTCAGTATATATTTACTGAACAACCGCTCTGATGTATACTATGCTTGTGTGCATGTCTGCTCAGTCACTCAGTCATGTCTGACTCCTTGCAACCTTATAGACCATAGCCCAGGCTCTTCTGTCCATGGGATTCTCCAGGCCAAAATACTGGAGTGGGTTGCCATGTCCTCCTCCTGGCATAGTCCTACTATAGTCCTACTATACTATGATATGAAAAATGAATGAGGTGAGTTGTCATTTTCAAGGATCTTTAACTATAGTATGGAAAATAAAACAGCATAAATCACAGAAAAACCCACAAACATAAAACTCAACACTTTATATCAATTTTTTTTCTTTTTTAATCTTTTCACCTGTGAAGCTTGTGACTGTTCCCATCTGGGTAATAACTGTGACCCAAAGACTGGTCGATGCATTTGCCCCCCCAATACCATTGGAGAGAAATGTTCTAAATGTGCACCTCGTAGCTGGGGCCACAGCATCACCACTGGTTGTAAGGTGAGTGAATTGTTTTATTTCATCTCATAATGTCATTTAAGGATTTCTATTTTGGTAGAACTCTATAGTCGGGCATTTTAAGAGTCAGTATTACAAAACGATACAGATCTACTGCTACAGCATGATTGCAGAATCGATCACTATCTTATATTTTACTTATAGGAAAGATGATTAAAGTAAGTACACATTTATATAGCTTCATCCATGATACTTTCAAAAAAGGAAAACAAAGAACCAAAAATTCTAAAATAAAACTAGAAACATCTCTAACTTCATACTTACACACAATGAAATGTTAATACATCTCCAAAGTACAAGGAAATTAAGAATGAATTTTTAAAAAATTCACAAGAATTCCCCCCAAATTTTACCTAGATATCAGTGTTCAGGAGCTAGTTGAGAGGATTCTGAAGTCATTTAAACAACCTTTAGCTTACAGAATTCCCCATTTTTTTCCATGTGTGAACCATAGTAAATGATATGACCAGTCTCACATTTAGAGAAATCTATACAGCTTCAGGGCAGAAGGTTGCTTATAAGACTGTTGCAAAAATGTTGGCGAGAGTTGATAGAAGCTTGTGTGTGTGTGCTAAGTCATTTCACACTTTGGGACCCCATGAACTGTAGCCTGTGAGGCCCCTCTGTCCATGGGATTCCCCAGGTAAGAACATTAGAGTGGGTTGCCATGCCCTCCTCCAGGAGATCTTCCCAACCCAGGGATCAAACCTCTGTATCCTGTAGCTCCTGCACTGCAGGCAGATTCTTTAACACTGAGCTACCAGGGAAGCCCCATAGCAGCTTGGCCTCAATTATCCACTAGTGTTTGGAGGGCAGGTTAAGTTACAGCTCTTATGACTGAATAAGATATGGCTGAATTCATGTACTTAAGGAATAAGAAAGCAAAGGCTAAGGGATGACTGCCAGGTTTTGCTTTGCAACAGATGATGGATGAATGCAGACCAAGTAAGGTTTTTTTCAATAATTTTATTTATTTATGTTATTTTAGCTATTTTGGGCTGTGCTGGGTCTTTGTTGCTGTAGGCGGGCTTTCTCTAGTTGCAGCAAGGGAGGGCTGCTCACTCATTGCGGAATGCAGGTTTCTCGTTGCATTCCACAAGTGGCTTCTCTTGTGGAACACGGGCTCTAGGGTGCACAGGCTTCAGCAGTTGCTGTACCTGAGCTCAGTAGTTGCCACTCAAGGGCTGTAGAATGCAGGCTCAGTAGTTTTAGTGCATAGGCTTAGTCACTCCAAGGCATGTGGGGATCTTCCTGGACCAGGGAATCTAACCTGCTTCCCATGCATTGCAAAGCAGACTCTTAACCACTAGACTACCAGGGAAGACCCTAGGCCAAGTATTTTTTTTAATATTTATATGTTTTATATCATTACATTTACTGATGATTGACTGAATACTATGTTGACTGAAGTTGATTCAAAAATTTTAATTACTTTGAACCACTGTTACAAATCTAAATTTCTGAATAGGCTAGACACTTCATCATTATGAACAATTATAAACAATTTATATAGCCCTCACAATTATTTATGAGGATGTATTCTATTATTTAAAATCTTGTATGACTATAATCTAAATGAACAGTGATTTTTGAGATTTATAGCTTTCCTTGTGTCATGGATAATTTCTCTGTGCTGAGGTGTGAGCACACACATCATTTGAGCCTTTATTGAAGTGAATATAAAGCCTGCCATCTTTCACTAGCAGGGGAACAGTGCATAAATCCTGTATTGCTAAACAAACATTACAGCTAATTATGATTTAAGTTTCATGTTGGCTACAGTGTCATCTAAACATATGGTTAATAGTCTCATTTATTCTCTACTATAACTTCCTGAATAAACTTCTCAATTTGAAAAGGTCCCAATTTTTTGACTGGTTTTTAAGAATTAATGCTTTCATTTTATATAATAAATTGAGAAAGAGACATTTAATATTTTAAAGTCTAAAGAAAGTTATTTTAGTTAATAAAGTCTAATACATTTATTTTAGTTAAATATATCATAAGACAATTTTAAAATTTATTACGTGATTATAGTTTCCATAACATATCATAGATTTCTATTTCTGATTATGGCCAATTTTGTTTAAATAAGTAAGGAAAAATTACTTAAGTGGTTAAGTCAGTCATCCTTATTTTGAATTCTCATTCTACATCTGGTGTTCTATAAGAACAAGTTACTTGATGTGATGACAGTGCTCTGTTCTATCTTTTGAAGCTATGGCAATGTTTGTAGTGTAATAATCACTTTTAGTCCTTTGAGTTTAACATAACTTTTAGCAGCATCTCATACTGCAGGCCTTTTTACTGGAGAAGAGTGAAGACAGAAAAATACTGAATCATAAAGATACCAAAAATAAGGCCAGATGATATTTTAACATCAGAATCTGAGCAGATATTTTACCAAACATTTGGACAGGGAAGAGATAATAGATGGGACGCTGGTGATTGTACATCACAACCTGGAAAGAGGTGTCCCATAACTCAGTTGTTGGCAGGAGCAGAAGCAGGAATTGCTTTAGTAGCAGTGGATGTAAGAGTGAGCTGAGCAATGAAAGTGTGAGAAATGCCAAGTGAGATCCAGCCAGACTTGGATCTGGAAATCTGGCAAGTTGCTATGTGTATGAGTCTTCCATAGAGCTGTAGTTCTGTGGAGGAAGATGAATAGGAAAGCACCAAAAAGAGTCAGGTCATAGACTAAGTACAAACCCTGATGGTGGTAAACTCAGACACAGAGAGAGGGGATACCCTCTAGGGAGACAGAAACCACACCAGGGAAACTTAAACAGGGAAAGAAAGAAAGTGAAGTTGTTCAGTCGTGGCCAACTCTTTGCGATCCCATGGGCCGTAGCCTACCAGGCTCCTCTGTCCGTGGGATTTTCCGGGCAAGAGTACTGGAGTGGGTTGCCACTTCCTTCTCCAGGAGATCTTCCCAACCCAGGGATCGAACCCAGGTCTCCTGCATTGCAGGCAGACGCTTTACCATCTGAGCCACCAGGGAAGTCCAGTATAAACAGGGAAAGTAGAATATAAAGAATTGTTAACTGGTACAAATTAGTTACAAAAAGGATTAAAAAAATGGATATAAAAGATCCTGAAGTGGTAGGTCCAAAAGAGTAGCTACTACTTCCAGGGTGAAGGGAAAATGAAAGTGTCAGTCACTCAGTTGTGTCCCACTCTTTGTGACCCCTTGGACCCACCAGCATCCTCTGTCCCCGAGATTCTCCAGGCAAGAATACTGGAGTGAGTAGCCATTCCCTTCAGGGGAATCTTCTGACCTGAGGATCAAACCCGTCTCCTGCATTGCAAGCAGGTTGTTTATCTGAGCTATCAGGGAAGCCCAAAGGGTAAGCAGCGTGGACTGTAAAGGAAGCAAGGTCTTCCCCCGTTCCCCACTCCCAACAATACTTGGGTTCAGACCTCTTTGAAGAGAGTGTGGCAACCACAGGGATACACAGCCTGCTGGTGGTACAATGACAGCAACAACAACGATAATAAATAACTTGCCAGAGTTTATGGGCAAGTGCTGGCTATAGACACTGCCCATCATTACTGGAGGATGCAGACTTGCTGGAGCTACTGAGAAGCAGCCTGCCATGGTCAGTGCTTGAGTGCAGACCTAAACAGCAGGGGAGAGAGTGGCCTGATGGCACAGCTTGGAATTCTTTATGGGCCTCTGGGCTCCCATGCTAAATAAGTAAATAATAGTGATGATGATAGTAATGAAGAACCACAACCCAGAAGAGAAATGTCTTTCCATCACCATGGCCTTATTTGGGTCTCTCATGGACCCTGTAAAGACTAATTTTAACATTCCGTTAGTGGCCAGGGGGAAATGTCCATAGAGGTCTAACTATAATGTCATAAAACAAGGCAAAGAGGAGTGAGTTTAGAGCTTAGAGACAGCAGAGAGATCCTTGGCACAGCTGATCTTTGAAAATGATGTATTCCAAGATCTTAAATAACATTTTAGTAATTCACTTAAATTTTCATTTAAATTCAAGGAGCTTTGAGCTCTAAATCAGAAGCAGAAAGCCTTAAGGAATAGAAGACAAGACATGTGGATGAGCAGCAAATTGAAAATTGCTGCTGAGATGAAAGAAAAAAATTATTGGAAAGAAGCTAAAAATGCAATGCTGTAATTAAGCATTGATGGTATATACATACAACAGAATTTTCACTGTGTAGGATAGCAAGGACAAAATGGAGAACAAATTTGAGAGGCAAATAGGGAGATGACTACAGAAGACATTAGTATATTATAGATTTGACAGATAGAAATTATGTACTTTAAGAATTATGGGTGATCCTGAAGAAGAAAATTGATAAATTAGAACAGAAGTAAAAATAAAAAACAAAGTTGAAGAAATAGTACTGAATTAAAAAACAATTGTATTCTCAAACTGAAAGAGCTCACCATATTCCAGTAAATTAATTTTTTAGAAGACTCAAACTTATATAAATTCTAGTAAGATATAATATTACATAAATTAAGAGAAAATCTTGTGTACATCTAGGAAGAAAAAAAAAAGTTTACCACCAAGACAGCTCAAATTGGGCTTGTCTGCAAAACTTAACTCTAAAAAATATATCCTAGTATCATTTTTCCTCTAAATTCTCCCTGGCTTCCCCACATCTGGTTTGGTACTTTTTATATCCTCTCAGAGGATTTTGCACTTCACCTATTATATCATGCTTATTCCATTGTGTTATATTTATATATTCTCTCCCTTGATTAAACTGTAATATATGTCTCTAAACAAAAAATGCTGTAAAAATGAAATGATAAGGTAAAATGGCTTTGTCAGAAGTTCACTCTTCGAAGCAAGAGGTGTTTGAAGAAAATCTATACCTAACTCCTCCTCACCACAAAGAGAGAAAATGCAGTTTCTTTCTTATTCAATAGCTTTATGGTTTCTGGACACTCATATATTTTAGTAAGTGCAGGAAGCAATTTTAGCATTATGTTCACCAATGTTTCCCAAGCGACTCAGCTAGAACAGTACAAGACATATAACAGATACATGATTAATATGTACTTAATGGAAGCATAGAAGCATTAGAATTAAAATTTAAAGATATTGCCTTGAAGTGGTGTTAATTGTTGCTATTTTTATCTCCTCTATAGGCTTGTAACTGCAGCTCAGTAGGCTCCTTGGATTTCCAGTGCAATCTAAACACGGGCCAGTGCAAGTGTCATCCAAAATTCTCTGGTGCAAAATGTACAGAGTGCACTCGAGGTCACTGGAACTACCCTCACTGCAGTCCCTGTGACTGCTTCCTGCCAGGGACTGATGACTCAACCTGTGATTTAGAGACTAAAAAATGCTCCTGCATCGATCAGACTGGGCAGTGTACTTGTAAGGTAGGTGCTGCTGAAATTCAGGAAGAAAAAAAAAAAAAAAAAACCTTACTCAGTTCTATGTCCATTGCTGTTTTAACTTCAGTTATTTATTTCTGCATCATTAAGCCGAAAAGAATGACATACAAAAATTCTTTGCCAGACGCAGAGACTTTTCCTGATATACAGATAAGCATTGCTTTTTAAGAACTTATTTTCAACCAGAACCCAATTATTTTTAACCTAGCTCAAATGAATGATATATTTTCAAAAGTAAAGTTTAGTTTCCCTTTACATATTCACTTTTCTTAAACAAGAATAATCTGGAAGGGAAAAGAAGTCAGTTCTCTTAAGCATCACTAGAGAAAACCATAGCTAAATGATAAAGTTTATTATTTTTTTAAATTACTCTTCAAATTAATCCATAATCACTGTACACTGAAAAATATATTTACTGCTGTGGAAGTTCGGTAAAATTTCATCAAGTATAAACACTGACATTACAAACAGTGACTATATGCAAATTTCAGCCCTCATTAATATTGTTAAATGATGTAGAAAAACAGTTGATTAAAAATGATAAGAAGGATTCTTCCCCTAAGATATTTCTGGAAAATCAATCCCAGGATAAATGCAATAAAGACTGGGTCAGAAGCATTAGTATATTTTCAAGAAAAGTCTATGCAAAGAGGGTCCAAGGAAACAGGAAGGTGAAATCTGGAGGGGTTGTGAAGAGTCTTGAGAATTTAGGAAAATGGAAGCTTCTGCCATTAAAAGTCCTAGACAAAACAAAAAGTATGATGGTGTATTATTACATATTATGGCTATATATTATATTTAATACATGCTATATGTATATATATTCAGTATTCCAAAATAACTATATGAATCTATATTTTAAAATCATTCTTGCTTTTCACAACTTTGCATCACATCACTGTCTGGGAATCAGTGGAATTTCATTTCACTTTCAAAATTCTAATGACTCTTTCATAATCCTCACAGTGGAATAGTAGGGAATGTGCTGCTTAAATGTCAATGAAAATAATATACAATATTCTTAATAATGTATGTAGTTATAAATAAAGTGTTTTTTTAGACCAATGACATGCTAACAAAGAGATTACCTACTCTGCTATTTGAGATGTGAATCTAATATTCAGTGTTCTTTTATTTATTTATTTTTGTTTGTTTCATTTTCTTTAAAACATCCTCCTGTTATTTATTCTTGAGTTTATTTCTCTCACAACTCCTGCATACGGACTCTGAAGAACTCTCCTCTTTCTTCAGGTGAATGTGGAAGGGATCCACTGTGACAGGTGCCGGCCTGGCAAATTTGGACTTGAGGCCAAGAACCCACTTGGCTGCAGCAGCTGCTATTGCTTTGGCGCCACTACTCAGTGCTCTGAAGCGAAAGGACTGATCCGTACGTGGGTGAGTAAGGACCTGCTGAGCCATGTAATGGTATAACGTTAGTTCCTGCTGGTGTCTTTTAGCCAGGCACCAAGGGGCAGAAGGAAATGGCAAAACATTTAAGTAACCTTTTCCCCTGTGCATATTTAGAACTGGTAGAGGGGCCATGTGCCATTAGATGTTTGGAGTAGATATCTTTTTTATTCTTTCTTTAAAAGTATTCATTTACTGTGGATAAGAAAATAGATGCCAAGTGAGCAAGGAAAACATTATAAGGGAAATGTTATGTCTGGGGATGGGAAGAAGCTGCCTTCTGCAGACCGAGAGCATTAGAGCAAGAAAGTAGATGGTTGCTCATGTAGTAATGAAAATCTGAACTGGTTGCTCATTTATTCCAACCAGCCTTAGAGAATTGTCGCTCTTTAGGGTGGAAAAATGTTCATTTTTAACCTTAATTTTCCTTTAACCCTTCCTACTTTTCAACTCTACTTTTTGTTAGTGTGAAAGACCAGTTTCACAGATGTTGTAGATTTCGCTAGGCAAACAAGTCCAAAGGGTTTATCGCCTCTCCTGTCTTCATTGCCCATGAGTTATGTTTCTCATGAGAACATTTCATCATAAGGGGACAGGGCCACAGCGAGACACACAGTCCTTTTAGAGGAGGCCTCCAAAGACTTACACTTAACACCCTGCTGTGTTTTGATCCCACACAGGTGACGCTGAAGGCTGAGCAGACCATCCTGCCACTGGTGGATGAGGCCCTGCAGCACACAACTACAAAAGGCATCATTTTTCAACATCCGGAGATTGTTGCACACATGGATCTGGTGAAACAAGAGCTCCATTTGGAACCTTTTTATTGGAAACTTCCAGAACAATTTGAAGGAAAGAAGGTAAGGACAAGAATGTTGAAGTCACATGAGAGCAAAATAAAACATGTTTTTAGAATAATGCTATTCGGAGATTTATCTGACTCATCATTTCTCATTTTATTTTGTCAGTTGATGGCCTATGGTGGTAAACTCAAGTACACCATCTATTTTGAGGCTAGGGAAGAGACAGGTTTCTCTACATACAACCCACAAGTTATCATTCGAGGTGGGACTCCTGCTCATGCAAGGATTATCATCAGGCATATGGCTGCTCCTCTGATTGGCCAGTTGACAAGGCATGAAATTGAAATGACAGAGGTAAGATGGTTAGGTGTTGAGTGCCATGTTGCCAATGGATTTGCACTGAGTTTCTTCACAGTGGTTTCTTTTCTTATTAACAGAAAGAATGGAAATATTATGGTGATGATCCTCGAATCAGCAGAACTGTGACCCGTGAAGACTTCCTGGATGTACTATATGATATCCATTATATTCTTATCAAGGCTACATATGGAAATATCATGAGACAAAGCAGGTAAACTATAATAAATATCCAAGTTAGTTTCTTCTTCTCAAGTCTATAAGAAAGATCAGTGAGACATCAGACAAGAAAGATTTAGAAGTTGGGTTGCTAGTGTGATGATAGAAGACTAGTCAAGAATGACATCCGGGTCACCTGGTGTGAGTTATCACCACCATTTCCCCAACAAGAGAACCAGTACCAGAAGCAAGATTAAGGGGGTAAATATTGAACTGATCCTCAACATGGTCAATTTCAGATGCTAAGCAGAAATTCAGGAGATGTCCTGCAAGGTAGAGAGAGTTTGCTCCTGGGCTATAAATACATTGCAAGATTGCTAAGAAAGTGTCCTCCTTCAACCCTCAGAGGAACTGGTCAGGGCCAAGTTGGTCCTGTCTCTTCCAACCATATGCATTCACACCTGTTGACTCCAGTGTGTGATACGATATAGCCATCTTCCCTCTGCCTTATGATGTGAAAAGATTGGGGATCACATTGAATAAGAAAGTACACAGAAGAAGAGCAAAAATGACTGTCATGAAAGCCAAAGGATGAGAATACTATAAAGGTGGGGGTATGGTTTTTTAATGACCCAAAGAGTACAATTAAAATGAGGCTCTTTGAAAGTTAGAATCACCAGTAACAATTATAATACCAGTTTTAGTGAAGTTCTAGGGCAGAAAGAGCCTCAAATTTTGAGGAATGAATGGGACTCAATGAATCTAATATTATAAGTGGAGACTATTGTTTTCTATGAATAAAATTGTAAAAGGGAAGAAAGAGGTCATGTCAAAGGTCAAGGGATGATTGTTTAGTCTGAGAGATAAGTAAGCATGTTTATATATCATGCGACCAGGGAGGGGGAAGAATTAGCAGCAAGATATACATAAAAATGATAGAATAAAGAGAAAATAAATAATGGAGAAGTTGTGGTACTTCAACATCGTGAGTACACATGTTTACTTGAGGTCATGTGCCTCAAGTATGACGAAAACTTATCTCATGAGATACAATGAGGAACTGTACAGATGTAGCTAAATGTTTACTGTGGAGGCAGAAAGTTGAGTTTATACACATAGTCTCAGTTTCTCTGGCGTGTTAGTGTCTCTATTATATCTGTAAGAATATGAAATCGATAGATGTTTAAAAATAATCTTATGTAACAAAATAGTAGATCAGTGCAGGAAAGCAAAAGAAAATTATGAACCCTCTCATTGACAAATCAATGAATCTAAAAATACCATGTTTCAAATGTTTCCATTATTAAGCATGTGGCAGAAAATCCTTTCTTTATTGTAGAAGATCCATATTGCTCTTCTGATTATACCAGAAGTAGAGACCAAATCAAGGACCAAAATTCACTTTCAAGTCTGTATTGCTTTGATTTCTTTTTCATATTTCTTATTTCTGACAAGAGATTCTTTTCTTTAATCGTAGGTCCTTGTTGATTATCTATTGATATTTTAAATATAAAAATATGAATATGTCAATCCCAAGCAGGAGATTCTTTCCATGAAATAATTTTAAAAAGCATGAACCAAAATATCTTGTCAATTACATTGTTAATTATTTTAGAATATCAAATATAAATTAGGTGACAGAAGCCAAACAGGTTCACATGTTGTAGAAGAAACCAAGTAACCTTGTGAGTGCGCAAATATGTTATTTTGAAAATTGTTCCCTGCTTTAGTAAAAAAGTTTGCTAGTACACAGAACATTTTGTTAGTAGATCTGATAGAAATGATGTTGTCCTGCATTTTTCATCATGCTTTCTTTACCTCTCACACTGATCCCACCTTTCTTCACCTTAAGCTTGCTTTTTTCCCATAAGTCCCTTTCTCTTATTACTTTATTTCATATACCTCACTAAATAATATCCTTTGGCTTAGGATTTCCTTTTTAAAAGCACTAAAATAAGGAAATACTTCACTTTTTCTAGAGTCAATAAAAACTAGAGTGAACATCTAGTAGCAATAAAAACAAAGAAACCAGTGGATCAGCACTTGATTTTGTAAGACAAGGAGTTTTGACAAAGATCAGAAATATGTTTGAGTCTTCCTCTCAACATGGTTAAGATAGAACCCCACTTCTTTATTCAGCTACAAATTTAGACAGTCTCAGAAGCAAAGAGTTTTTTATACATGTGGTTTGAGATTCCAACTTTGTACATGTTAACGCTGATGTTTCCTTTTTTCTTTGCTTTTGTACTCTCTTACAAAAATTTATTTGAAGATCTTAACAACTTTGCTTTTTAGCATTAAGTCTGAGTTTGGCTAAATTCCTGATTCAGGCAAAATAGTCAGTCTCTCATTCCCCAGGGGAAATAAAGATAATGTGTTGCAGAAATGTCTATTGCTAACATCATTCAGGTTCCATTTGATTTTTAAATACTCACTAGTCTGTTGTGTGTGTGTATGTGCCAGAGAAAGGAAGATGATGCTGGTAATTCCTCAGGTTATAGAATATCATGAGATAACAGCAGAGATGATTTCTCAACAAACACCAGGTTACCTTCTTACTCCTTCAGAGAACGCAGAGTCCTTCTTAAAGGAGGGGAGTGGTTTATTTACATATCACAAATGCTGTGCATCTACAAGAAGAGGAGAATGAAATCTGAATTTTAACTGAACATGTGTTTCATAAAGGCTGCCTGGTCTTCACATCGCAGATTACAATAGGAGCCAAATTAGAATGTGCATTCATAATTCAGTACCAATAAAACCTACCTATGCTTGTTATAAAGTTTATGATTCAAGCTCCTTAAGCTTTTAGAGGTGCCTTTTATTGAAGCAAAACTATTCATTGTCTCATTTAAAAGTTTATTTGCAGAACATTTCATGTTACCAGTTAGTCATGAAATAGTCTGAGTTTATGGACTGCATGTATTTTTAATGTATAATTTCAATTTACTGCAAAAGGTATCAGTATTTTCACTGTGAATAATTTTTTTTCAATTACAAGGACCTTTCCACCAATAGGAAAGGTGGATTAAGTTAGTTGAAGAAAAGACTAATTTGAGAGGTTCTTTATCTTCTGAAAGAGATCAATATTACTATATTATGCTCAAGCATTGTTTTCTAGATGATTTTCTAAAGTTCTTGAAAGAATATTCAGAGATTCAAGAGCAAGAAATCGGGACCAGTTGCAAAGTAAAAGCAATTTCACTAGTAATGACAGGAGATTTGCCAACAGAGAATGGCCTTGGGTTGTCTCCTTGAAAGAATGAAAATATCTAATTAATTGGCCATGTCTACCTGAAGCCACTCACATTTTTAGAAGCGGAGGGAAAACTCTTTATAATAACTTCTTAACAGGACATCAGACATCTAATTTCCTAAATACTTTATGATCTATGTGAATATTTTGCTAATGCGGAATCTCACCCTTTGAGGAAGCAAAAATGCAGGAGTAAGAAGTGGAACATGGAGAATTTAGCAGCTTCAAAACAATAGAATGAGTTTGTGGTTGTTACCAAAACCTTGGGAAGACCCCTCTTGCAGGATTGAGTGTTCGCTAGGTGAGCTTAATTTACTGGTACTGCCATCTAAGTATTTGCTCACTGTTTCCAGGATTTCTGAAATCTCAATGGAGATAGCTGAACAAGGACGCATCACAGCCCTGACTCCTCCAGCTCACTTGATAGAAAAATGTGATTGTCCCCCAGGCTACTCTGGCTTGTCCTGTGAGGTAAGCTGGCTCCAACTAACCTGCTTAAGCCCGACTTACTTAACCAGCTGAATGGAAATACTCCCAGGACCACCTTTAGTGGAATCGGTTTTACTTTCACGCATACCCTCAACCTATTTTATTTGATCTTCCACTCACAGTATGTGATTGCAGTAAGAAGAAGATGATGTTATTGTTCCCTAGAAGTAGGAATCACAACTCAAGGGAAATATTTAATAAAAATTAAAAGATTTGTAAAAATATGAAACAGGAAATAATGTTTTCTTAAGGCCCATTTACTGCATCTGATCTGTTTTCTTGGCACTTTTTTTATGAACAGTTAGAGACATTGAAACTTCAGTGATTATGAGATAAGATTATACTGGGATTTGAGAGAATTTGAGAGATTGTTTTTAAATACAGTATGTCAGAACTTAGGCAATAAATATCAGGCTGTTCCCTTTAATATAGGCTTCTCAGAAGGACATATCTTGTTCCAACAGTGCCACTCTCCTTCAGTCATTATATTTTTAAAACTTCATTTGTTACTTTCTGAGATGTTCCTTTGACTATCTTGAGAACTAGTGAATTTTCTAGATCTTTACTTTGTGATGGTGGTTTAGCTACTAAGTCGTGTTCAACTCTAGCAATGGACTATAGCTCACCAGGCTCCTCTGTCCAGGGGATTTCCCAGGCAAGAATACTGGAGTGGGCTGTCAACTCCTCTCCAGAGGATCTTTCTGACTCAGAGATGGAACCTGACTCTCCTGCATTGCAGGCCAATTCTTTACCAACTGAACCAATTTAACTTTTACAAATATTAAATCTTAATAGTGCTGTACTAAGTCACTTCCATGAAATTAAAAGACTCTTGCTCCTTGGAAGAAAAGCTATGAGCAACCTAGACAGCATATTAAAAAGCAGAGACATTACTTTGCCAACAAAGGTCCATCTAGTCGAATCTACAGTTTTTCCAGTAGTCATGTATGGATGTGAGAGTTGGACTACAAAGAAAGCTGAGTGCTGAAGAATTGAGTCTTTTGAACTGTGGTGCTGGAGAAGACTCTTGAGAGTCTCTTGGACTGCAAGGAAATCAAACCAGTCTATCCTAAAGGAAATCAGTTCTGAATATTCATTGGAAGGACTGATGCTGAAGCTGAAACTCCAGTACTTTGGCCACCTGATGCGAAGAACTGACTCCTTGGAAAAGACTCTGATGCTGGGAAAGATTGAAGGCAGGAGGAGAAGGGGATGATAGAGGATGAGATGGTTGGATGGTATCATCAGCTCGATGGACATGAGTTTGAGGAAGCTCTTGGAGTTGGTGAAGGACAGGAAAGCCTGGCATACTGTGACTGAACTGAAGTCACTTCAGTCATGTCCAACTCTTTGCAACCCTATAAACTGTAGCCTGCCAGGCTCCTCTGTGCATGGAATTCTCCAGGCAAGGACACTGTAGTGGGTTGCCATCTCCTTCTCCAGGGGGATCTTCCCGACCCAGGAATCAAACCCAGGTCTCCTGGGTACTCCTGCATTGCAGGCAGATTCAGGGTATGATCTAGGGAAAGGTGGAATTGCTGACAACCTGGCCTGGGTTTGAATCTCTACTTCATTATATACTAAGGCTGACACCTTGTGCAGCTTATAAAACTGCTTTGGCTTCAGCTGGTAAAACCCCAAGACCCTGAGTAACTGCCACCACACCTGGTCCCTCTACTTTAGACCCCTCAGTGCAGCAATGGGCTGGCCTGGGAGGGGCCTCCATGGCTTGCTCCAGCTCTACAGCACAAATTCTTTCCTCTTAGATTGGTTGGTGGCCCCCACACACACCAGTTAGATATTTTTAACACCTCTCCCATCTACTGCCACCCAAGAATCACAGAAAGACTAAATGAACTAGAACTTAAGCACTTATCACAGTGTGTGGTGGAGTCATTATTAGTTAATGTGGTTAATAGTATTATTCCTGGAGTAAATAGTTATACATCTGTGTATTTATTTATAAATATAGTGAACCCTTGAACAACTTAGAACTGCCTGGATCCACTTATGTACAAATTTTTTTCAGTAAGTATACAATGGGCCCTCCACCAGTTTCCATTCCATGGATCCCACCAACTGCAGTCAGAAATTCCATCCGTGGTTGCTTGAATCCACTAATGCTGAATCCATGGATATGAGAGAGCTGAGTCAGATTTCAGGATCAATGGAGACTCCTGGAACTAATCTCCTGGCAGATAATGAGGGAGGACTACAATTTTGTATAGCTTTTGTAAATAGGATTTGAGAAGTTCTATTAAGTATGGCTTGCAAGGCAGGTGAAATACAACTTTAAAACAATGAACATGACTTTCCTGAGAGGTGGCATGCTATGATGAAAATAAAAAGGCATTTGGTTTGGGTGAATCCTCCCTAACTCCTCCAGTTGAACGGGGCATTTTCTTTTTGTTTCTGGACTTTGGGGGTTTTTTTAACTTGTACAATCATCTTGTGGATTAATGTAAATTAAAATATAAATATAAAATCTCCATTGTAAATTGAAATGCCATTCAACTTAGCTATCATCATATGAATTTCACATAGTCATAAAATCATTTCATAAGAATAACTGTAAATATCTGTGAAATATTTTTGGAATAAATTTTTAGCTCTGTGACTACTCTGAACAGCAATATTTATTTGAATGAACAAATAATCCATCTCCTTATTGTCATAACTCCTTCATACACATGTATACTTTTACACATATACCAGTAACTATATCACTGGAATAGGAAATGGCAACCTGCTCCAGTATTCTTACCTGGAAAATTCCATGGACAGAGGAGCCTGCTGGGCTACAGACCATAGGGTAACGAATAGTTAGACACAACTGAGTGACTCAGCACAATAAGTTTGTATGTTGTACTTAAAATCACAACCCAATATGTGTGAAATATACATGTGTACACACAGTGGAGATGTGAAAAAAAGAGTAAAAAGGGCACATACAGAATATGCTACCTTTACAATGAGCATGAAAAAAGATAAAAAATAGAAAGAATTTGAGATTTTTCTAGACAAAAGGTGGAATTTTATTTATCCCAAGGAATGTTGGCTGCACTGCTGTCTCACTGTGTGACCTTGGTCAATCCCTTAATTGCTATCAGCCTTAGTTATTATATAGTTATCCAATCTATAAAATTACAGGTTGGGTTTTGTAGTTCCAACATTCTCTGGTTCCACAATATTATTTTTCTATACAAGATATTGAGTAAGTAATCAAGATTGACCTTTAGATATCTTGAAAAGAAACTCACTACAGCTATATTTTCTGCATTTATTTAAAAGAATACTCTTCCCTTATAAAGAAAAAATATTAGCAAAGAAGCAAATGATTTTAATGCAATCTACTTTCACACACACACACACACACACACACACCCCTTCCATTCCAGATTTTAAATGTTAAAACTCATCTTATTATAATCAACAAGCTTTTAACTAGGATATTCTAAAATGTACTTTCCTATTAATTTTAGTAAATTTCCATCATTATATGAAAATATAAATTAGCACAAATAAAGCAAATATTATATTAAAAAAATCAAGAAAAACCAGACATACATACAAAGTCTGATCTGCATTGGTGGCTTCACCTATGTCCTGTGAATTTCACTTAAACTCCTATGGACAGACAATAATTACAGTAGTATCTTTAGTGGCAAGATTAGGCGATAAAGACCAATCTCTTATAATAAGGTACCTGAGGTTTTCTCTACAACCCATTGCCTCTAATCCATTATGCATCTTGTTTATAATTCATCTTGATTCTAAAGTATAATTACTCAGGCATAAAATCTCATCATCAAAGCAAGAACTAAGGACAGGTTTAAAATAATATATCCCATTCTAGTAACATATGCTTTGGGTCATGAATACACAAAGCAATTCCTTTACAATATTTTCACCAAATGTAAGGTATTCTAGAGACATCTGCATTTACAAGCTACTCATTTCATGTTTTTATACAGAAATGTGGTTTCAAATAAACAAAATTAAGTGTTAGTTACCATAGTAAATACAGCCAGTTGTGAGGACCTAGCATTGTCTATTGGAGAAGGCAATGGCACCCCACTCCAGTACTCTTGCCTGGAAAATCCTGTGGATGGAGGAGCCTAGTGGGCTGTGGTCCATGGGGTCGCTAAGAGTCGGACATGACTGAGCGACTTCACTTTCACTTTTCACTTTCATGCATTGGAGAAAGAAATGACAACCCACTCCAGTGTTCTTGCCTGGAGAATCCCAGGGACGGGGGAGCCTGGTGGGCTGCCGTCTATGGGGTCGCACAGAGTCGGACACGACTGAAGCGACTTAGCAGCAGCAGCAGCAGCAGCAGCAGCATTGTCTGTTACCTATAGGATTATAATACAATAGCCTTGTTCATTGAAAATGTCAGTTCTAGAAATGATTACTTTTTATAATTTATCACTAGAAGTAGAGACTGGGTTACCTTTAGATAGATATCAAATAAAAAACACAATTTCCTCATCATATTTGCTGTTGTTGGAGACATTTAGATTACCATACTTTACCTAAGCTGCTCCTCACTATTACCTCAGTTAACATTGTTTTCTTAACTGGCCTAATCTTAGGTTAGGGTGTATGCAGAAACTGAAACTATTCGTCATTGAATATGTGGTTCTCTGCAATAAGATCATGGAAATGAGACATTCACAGATAATCTCTTGGTGATGTTTTGTTCATTTCATCATCTTTCCCCTTCCATCACGTTAGTGCTTCTGACTCATGGTTGAATGGTTAGTATATACTGGACCATCTCTCACGAACTGTCAGGTGGCTGCCCAAGATAAGTTTTTTAAATACTCAGTGTATACCTATTACCAGCTCATAAAACTCAAAAGACAAAACAGTAAGACTAGACTTTTTCTTATACATGCATACTTCTGGGAATGTCCTTTACCACTTTCATTGTACATGGAAGACCCAAAGACTCTTTTCACATTCATTAAATATTAAGGAACATGGTATGGGTAAGTGGCATACATTGTAAGTGTGTTTCTCAATGCAGTAAAGAACAATCACCATTGCCTTTTTTTTTTTTTTTAGTATATTCTTGATGACTATCTAAAAAGTTATCTGGAATAGAAACAACTCATATTGATTTATTAAATTTCAAGCGCTGCACACACACATCATCTCATTTAATCCTCACACCAACCCTGTTAAAAAACACACACACAACTGACCATTTACTGAGTGCTTACTGTATCCTTCACAATGTTACGTGCATTCCCTAATATACTTACACCAACATTGAGTGTATTGTGATTCTCATTTTATGGGTGAGGAAATGAAAGCCCAGGCAGGTTAGGAAACTTGTCCTTTATCACACAGTTAGAAGACAGTGAACAGCTATTTGAACTTGGCTTAAAAAACCTTGATACATGAGTGTGTACATGCATGCTAAGTCACTTCAGTCATGTCCAGCTTTTTGTGACCTTATGGACTATAGCCTGCCAGGCTTCTCTGTCCATTGGATTCTCCAGACAAGAATAGTGGAGTAGGTTGTCGTATCCTTCTCCAGGGGATCTTCCCAACCCACGGATTGAACCCGCATCTCTTATGTCTCCTGCATTGGCAGGCGGGTTCTTTACCGCTAGCGCCACTTGGGAAGCCCCAGATACATTAATAGTCAGCCACTAAGTTCTGTAACATCCTTTCATTACAGGCGAGGAAACTTCAGTCCATAGTATTTAAAATCTGTACAAGTCATCTGTAGTAAGTGGTAGAACAAGAAGTAAACCCAGGATTGTCTGATTGTAAAACCCATGTAAAGATACAAGATAGTGTTTTTTACTAGCAACAGCACAAGTGTCTATTTTTACTATTAAACTCTGAGGAGGATAGAGGGGTGCTGGGTAACCTCACACCGGGAGCATGTTGTCTTTCTACTCCATCTCACATTTCCTTTTCTCCTCCCTCCCACATTTTTGTACAGTTCAGTTCTAACAGTTTGATGGAATACCATATTATGAGACAAACATGGAAGAAGAGCGAAGAAAATTGAGCTCTGAATAATTTCTGCACAAGAGAAGAAGAGAACTTGGGAAAAGTTTGAGTTAGGAAAAAAAGGGATAAGATTAGGACCATGTTTATTTACTTGCCTTTCAGTAATTTTTTATTTTGTTCCAGAATGGATTTCTAAACAGGACTTTAAAAAGTAACTATTATCTTTCCTCTTTTGTTCCCAACTCAAACATAATGATTCTCATGAATTTTGCCCTAGTTGACTGAGAAGAAAAACATCTGATTTTAAAAAGCATCCTCAGCAATGTGAAAAACAGAAAAAATAAATACAAATAAGATCCACAAGAGTAGGAGATTAAAGAGGAATAAATGCATTTACATTCCTTTACAAAGTGTTGTAAGTTTCTCTTGTATTGTGGAGTAGTCTTTTTTTTTTTTTTGCTAACTCTTAGAAATTTGATCTAGAAAGACACACAATTAATCTGGAGTGTTAGAACTGTAGAAACTTCAGAAAACAACTGAGTTAATACATACGCTCATTTGTGGGATGAGGAAACCACATCTCAATGACACCAAGTGATTTGCCTGTATCCCTCTGGCAAAACAAACTTGGAAAATCAAGGCTTCTATATTCATTGATGTCACAGTGCCAGAGTCTGTATGCCCTTCAAAGACACATATTTCCAGCAGAGTGAGGAGCGTGCCAGTAATTCTCAATCTTGGCTGCTTATTAGACCCTCCTGTGAGTTTTACAACTAACACTGGCCCAGCTTTCCACCAATTATATGAGAATCTCTGGGGGCAGAGCCAGGTATCAGTATTTAAAGCTCCTCAGACAATTCTGTGTGCAGCCGGGGTTGAGAATCACAGAGACAGGCCTGGAAGCTTCCATATAGAGCTTGAGTTGAAGCCAGACTTGTACTCGCCCTGGGGTGCTTTTCTACTTTGTCCTGCTCTTTCCAGAGAAGAGCCATAGCAATAAGAGCAATTGAGTATATTACAGTAAATTTCACCTGCCAGGGCTCCTTTACATTTCAGTCCATAACATTGAATTGCATATGATTCCTCACTGAAAATGACCATCTCTTAATGTTATTCTTCTTGTAAGACTTGTTTTAAACTTCTGTTTGATTTGAAAAATAGAGCTAGAAACTCTCAATTTGTGTGATCTTTAAAGACACCCCCCCCCAAGAAAATACACCAGTAAAATAACAATAAGTATATAGGTATCCAAGGATGAAATCTATACCAAAAAAGTCCAATTTTATTCTACAGTCAGCATGCACCAGAGTTGGAACAACCTACACTGTGTAACATTTTAAAATATACCTTAGATTGAGGCCTCAATTATGCTTAAATGAATTCCTGAACCATAATTTCCAGACCTTACTTGGTAATAATAGCAAAAATGAACCTTGATTTTGAATAATATGAATAAACTTATTCAAGTATCTGATTCTTCCACTATAAGATAAATAGGACTCCAAATATTTTGAATACTATTCCTGGTTTTATCAGCTTGCTCAAATCCAGGACATTATTATATCTCATTAGAATTTCCTACAGGCCAAGATAAAAGCAGAGAGAATCTTAAGTGCTTAATTGAAGTACTCTCACATTATCCAAACCAAAACAAACAAGAGAGTGCAGATTATTGGTCATTTTCTTTTTCCAAGGAAACTCTACCTACTCCACCCTGGTTTGGTTCTTTTGGTTCAGAACCAAAAGAATGCAAAGGCATTAAGTTCTTAATTTAATATTTTCCCCTGCTTATACAGCAGTCACTTCTCTCATCAGTGGGAGCAAGATATCCTATGGAAAAAAGGATAATAATTCATAATCTTTAGTGGAATCTGAAAAACTAGCTCCTACCTCTTACTCATAAATCAACAATGGCTGATAAATGCAGCAGCTTTGCATACTAAGAGATCTGAGCCCAGAACACAGGACTGTTCTCATTTCCTCTTCAGAAAAAATGGGCTTTCTTCCAAAGAGCCAGTGATGTTTCTTGATAAATTTACATAATACACCCGAATGAAGATGGAAGCCTTGATTTTGCGTATGTCAGCTTTGTTAGCAGTTTCCTATTTGCCCTCAGATTTTTATTGCAAGATGAGAAAAACTACATCAAGAAAAGATACATTTTATTGGTGGCCTAATATTCCCAAGACATGTAAAGCTCTTATTATTTTGAATTTCTAACTTTTATAGTCTTTAAATTATACCTATATAAATAATGCAAACCGCAGTACTTTTTATTTAATTTTTTGCTGAGTCTCATTGGACGTTTTCTAGCTTCCCATCAAACACAGTAGAGACAGCTTTTAGGTTGTCAAGGACACTGGGATTCTCTCTTTAGTCCATATGACAATTTTATTTAAAAACAAACTTCTTCCTCAAGAAAAAAGACTATGTGAAGTTTGTTCTGGCTGAGTGGTATTTGCAAATGACAACTTTCCTTTGCTAACATCTGATAACACAGATGCTGCCTGTATACTTGATGGACCAGGCAGAAATACACATTAGAAATCAAAAGTGACATTCACTGTTTGTAAGTGGTGTTGCCTTTCCCACTGATGGGATGAAAAATATCTTTCTTTTTAACTACTGAAGAACCCAAGGTTTGCTAAAGAAAGCTTTCCAAGTTGGCTCTCCTAATTGGCTCCGTTTTCTTTCAGACGTGCATGCCAGGATTTTATCGACTGCGTCCTGAGCCAGGTGGCCGTACCCCTGGACCAACCCTGGGAACCTGTGTCCCTTGTCAGTGTCGTGGACATAGCAACCTGTGTGACCCTGAAACCTCCATATGCCAGGTATTCACCTGAGCCTGTCTTGAATAAAGCCCATGTTCTCGTTTCTCCTTACACATATTCATAAACTGAGTGCAAAGATCAGCTAACCTGCAGGGAACTTAATTGTATACATATGTGTGTGAGTGTGTATGTGTAAGAAACATTTGAAGAAAAGACATCATACTATGCATTTTAAAAAATAATTTAAAAATTATAACTGGAAAAATCACTGCTCATATCAAGAAATAATATATTAATACCAACAGCATCTTAGACAAGTACCAGAATCACAAGGGTTTTTTTTCTGATTATAATTAAAAATAAACTCTTTGTAAGAAATTCATAAATTATAGAAAAGTTTTAAGGGAAAAAAGTCATCAAAAATTCAAGATAGACATTTAATATTTTATGTGTTTCCCACCAAGTTTATGTATTTGCTTATAAAGAAGACTTATATGATACCATAGGTGTAATTTTATGTCCTGCATTTTTAAAAAATGTACAGATCATGAGCATATTATTAGTCTTTACAATCTTTACACTTTTTGATTTGATATCCCATGATTTAACTTTTTAAAGAATTTTTAATTGCTCTTTTTTTTTAATTGTTGTGATATTCCTGCTAAAATCCCATTTTCTCATCCCTGGAACAATCAGGACTGTGGAGAAATTCAAGTTTTCCATGTCACCACTTGGTGCCCCCAAAATCTAATCCCCACACAGCTCTGGGTGTCTCTGCTGACCTCCTTCACCACCTCTCCTAGTCTTCGGAAACCAAACCCCCGTGGAGCCTTGTGGAACTCATGACCAGAAATCAGCAAAATCCTTACATAATCTCCCTCTTCCCTTGATTTCCTCTTCATTTGCTCAACGTCAAACTGGTTTCCCAACACATTGCTCCCCCAGCCATGCTCTCAAGTGAAAGCCACTGTTTTTTCTCACACTCTTCATTCCCCTGACCCTGAAGGTGGGGCCACTTTCATATCACCCTTTTCTCCTCTGTAACAACCCCCAGCTTTGAATCCCACGTCTCCATTCATTTGCCCACTATTCCTGCTTGTTGAAACCGTCTTCTAACTCTCAGGTCACCTAGCACATTCCTGGAAGATTTTTCATTTGCATCGTTGCCATTCCCTGTACCACCGCTTCTGTCATAATTCGTACTGATTCTGATGCCCATAAAATGAACTCCTCCACACCCTTAACCTTAGTGTCTTGTCCTCACTCCACAAGCCTTTCCGAGAACTTGTCATTATCAGGAACTGAGAGCTTCTATAGTCTCAAGGTAAACCATCCTCTCCTTTGACTGGAAATGGCTACCCACTCCATTATTCTGCCCTGGAGAATTCCATGGACTATATAGTCCATGGAGTCACAAAGAGTTGAACATGACTGAGCGACTTCACTTTTCATTTCTTAATACTTCAGTGTCAACATTTTTAGTCTCATCATTGACATGCACATCTTTTATCATTTCTTGTGTCTCCCATGCCCTCACTTTCTAACCGGCTTAATATCCATGACCCTTCTTTATTATCGCTGCTTTGTAATATTCATTTCTCTTATTACTACTCATTTACTAGCATTTACACAGTGAATTCTAACTCTGGCTAAATCCTACTCCTCGAATACCTGTGCCTTCTAAGCTGAATGTGGCTGTTGGAAAACACATGATTATGCTGACTAGTCTCACCATACATTCACTATCACTTACTTCAAATGGAACCTCTCTGCTGCAATTCCATCATGCCACATCTCTCCAGTCCAGCATCTTGATCACTTTCCTGGATGACAATTTCATACCTTGTCTTCCCTCTTCGAGCTTCAAACCCTTCCAGACCCATTTCCATCTTTACTTTCAGCTGATGGCCTTGCTTCTTCTTATTTCACTGGAAATTAGAAGCAACAGAAGAGAACTAACCCAAGCTCCCACTAACACATGCACCTATTTTTCTGCACCTGTATGCAATTACTCTCATTCTTCCACGAGTCTGGATGAACTGTATTGTTTATAGAAAAAACCAAGTGTGCCACTTATGCCCTCTCCCTGACTCAGGAGCATCACTCTGCCCACCATTATTCTCCTCTCCCTTCTGAATCACATTTTGACTCTTCTCTCTAGAAAAGAAATAAATAAATACATCTTCTTGACTCCACTTTCCCTCTTGACTTCTTCTACTTCATTCATCTCCTTTAATATAGAAAAGAGTTTATACTCCATCTACAATTTCTCTCCTACCGTTCTCCCTTGAACTACTAAAATCAGGCTTTCCCTCTACCACTGTACACATACCAACAATTAGCGTTCAGGTCTTCATTGTATTTGATTTATCAGCAGCGTTTGCTACTCTGAATCACCCATTCCTCTTGAAGCTTTTGTTCAGTTTAATTTTCTGGACATGGTATTCTCGGGATTTTCTTGGTAAAGTCTGCTCTTTGATAGTTTTCTTTTCTGTTTTCTCCTCATTACCTGAAATCAACATATTGATATTCCGAGGACTGAATCCTTGAAGCAATTTGCTTCTCTAACAATATTCATTCTCATGGTGATCTTCCCCAGGCAATGACTTTCAATATCTATACCGAGATTGCATACTATTATTTCTATGATTACATTTTAGGTCCAACTTTTTAATCTTACCAGAGTTTATTATAATGTGGGGAGATAATTTTTCTTCAAATATGTTACTTTAAAGAAATATTTACTTAATAATATTTCCTTTTCTCCTTGACACATCATGGTATCTGAATATATACTTATTTCTTTTGCTCGTGTTAAGATATGTTTTAAAGAGCATCTATTCTTTACTCTTTACATTTTAGTTCCTATTATAATTCCCTGATTACCTTCATTTTATGGTAAATTATAAATTCTAGTAAAGCAAGGCCCTTTGCTATACTTCTTTTTCTAATTTTCTTAGCTTATTGTACTTATATATTCTTTCAAATGACATTTTGATTGACTATTTCCTCTCTTCCCCCAAAAATAGCATTAGAACTTTTATTTGAATTGTATTAAGCTATTCATAAACAATCATCATCTTCACACTGTTGAATTATCCTCCCTAAACCTTAAGAATATGATACTCTTCACTTTCAAACATTTTATGTCTCATAGTTTTTTTAGTATTACCTATATGGGCTATGCATTTCTTATGTTAAAATTATTGCCACGTATCTTACATTTTCCTCTTAATGGTAAGCATTATATTTTTTTGTTTCAATGTATTTATTAACTGGTCATTCCTGGTAAATATTGACAAAGTAGATTTTTTACATGATTTTTAATATCCAACCACTTTCTTTCTAGCTCTAGACATTTCTTAGTTGATTAAGTTATTTTTATATTTACAATATTTTCAAAAAACTATATATGTGTCTTCCTTGCCAGAGCTCTCTCTCATATAATACTTTCATAGTTTTGCTTTAAGTATCAAAAAATGTTATATAGAAGGGTGGTCAGCTTCCTATCTTATTAATGATTTTAATAAGAATGACTCAGATCTTTTATCACAAAGTACAATTCTGGTGATTAGTTTAAGGTAAATATTTTTCATCCTATTAAGACAACTTTTTATTCCTGACTTCTTAAAGGCTATCTTCTTTCAATCAAGACAGAATATGGAAATTTATAATACGCTTATTTGTGAGGACTGGAGTGGAGGTGAAGATACTAACCATCCTTGAATTCTTGAAATAATTGTCATTTGGTTTAAGAGTAATGTTTTTTTCCAACCTTCTGGCTTGTAAAATTCAATAGATAATTTCAGAGGTGGTTAACATACATTCTTAAGTGAGAATTAAATGCATTTTTCTTTCTTATGCTATCTTCACTGGAAATTACAATAGTAATGTCAATCCATACGATGCTGGGAAAGATTGAGGGCAGGAGGGGAAGGTGGGTGACAGAGGATAAGATAGTTGGCTAGCTTCACTGACTCAATGGACATGAGTTTGAGCAACCTGCAGAAGATGGTCAAGGACAAGGAAGCCTGATGTCCTGCAGTTCACAGGGTCGCAAAGAATCAGACACAACTTAGCAACTGAACAACAATGAATAATTTAGAAGTCCTCATAAAGATACAGTTTAATTTCATTTTTATTTCAGATAAAAGTTGTTGTATTTATACTGTCTGTACTCTTTTGACCAACTGGTTATTATAACTATTTTTGTGTCAACAATTCTTACTGTAAGCTCTCTTTTCTGATATCCCTATGTGAAATAAAAATAAATACATAGATGCATCAGACATACACAGCTAGTATAAATTATTATGCTCTGAATTTTTATATTTTCCTTCAGGGAGCTTACAACTTTTGAGTTTAGGCAACTTTGTTCATCTTTGAAATGCTTCATGAGGCGAATAGGAAATAACTATGATTACTCCAATGGTATATCTGAAGCAACTGAAGCATACTAATTTCTTTATTATTTTTACTGTGTTTCCCAGTTAAATATCATATCCACTACATAGTGCAATGCCCTCTATGTTGACACGGTGGTTATAAACATGACTCTGGGGTCAGACTGCCTTGATTCAAATTCTGGCTTCATCCATTATGGGCTGTGTAAGCTTAGTCAACTTATTTAACCTCAATGGTGTCTTATATTCCTCATTTATAAAATGAAGATAATAACGGTACTGAATCATAGAATTTTTCTGTGGATTCAATGAAATGCTAGATAAAAGGCTTAGAACATTACTTGGCACATGATAAACTCTATAGTAGAAGTGATAACTATGGTGATTAATGATAATTACCATACATATTATCTACCATTTATAGTCTAAGAACCAATCAGATGATAATTAATCAAAAATTACTGTAAAAAGCATTGCTATATCTAGTGCTATGCTAGATTTTCTCTTATCTTGTTTTTTCTTTTCCTTTATTGCTTTCTTCAAAAATAAAAAGTAGAAAAAAACTATAGAAAATTTCACAAGCTAAACATTTCAGCTGTAAAATAAAACTCACATCGCTTTGTAACTACCCTCTTAATAATTCCTAATGACACTTACAAGAGAGCTGTTGCTTCTTCATAGATACTAATAAATCCTACACATAGGCATGTTATTACCAATATCTAAGTTACCATTGCCTCTTAAGGAAAATTTTCTTCAAAATGAAATAGTGAAACCTACAAGATATTGAACCGCATGCCAGAAGGGGAGAAGAGGTAGGTGAATTAATACTAATCCATACACACATACACACACACACACACACACACACACACACCCAATCATAAAAATAGAGTTTTAAGAGTTTATATAACACATCAATAGCTTTGTCTTTTTTATACACATATATATTCTCATTTAATTTTCACTACACCTATAGTCAATATTGGGCTTGCCAGGTGCCACTAGTGGTAAAGAACCCACCTATCAGTGCAGGAAACATAAGAAACACTGGTTAGATCCCTGGGTTGGAAAGATCCCCTGGAGGAGGAAATGGCAACCCACTCCAGTATTCTTGCCTGGGAAATCCCACAGAGAGCCTGGCAGGCTATAGTCCATAGGGTCACAAAGAGTAAGACATGACTGAGCGACTTACATAGTCAATATTATTTCTCCAATATTTTACATGGGAATATTGAAATCTCAGGTGGCACAAATAACTTTCTCAAGACTAAACAAGTTGTGAAAATATTATTTTTACTCTATCACAATTCTTATTTTAAAATGGAAGGATAAAATAAATCTCTATCATTGATCTGCTCTGTTGTCTGTAACGCGGTTAGTCTCCATGGCTAAGCAATGAGCTCCATCTTCAGTAAACTCATAACTAGAATCTACTATGTTTAAGGTCTTTCTTAAATAAACCTTATCTTATTTAATCTATCTTACCAAGATAGAAATTATTAGTATTTTATTACAACTCTGAAAATTAATCCTAAAAAATATTAAGTAACTTACAAAGCCTTGGGTAAAATGTATTAGAATCAGGTTTCAAATCCAGTACAAAATAATACTCGCTGATTATGGGTGAGAGTAATCATACTTTTAGCTGAGGGAATGAGTGTGATTTTTAAGGTCCAGATGAATTTTACCCCAGTGTATTAATAGAATCTGCAATGTGAAAATAGAATCCGCATATATAAAAAAAATTACAAAATCATGAAAATATGAAATTTGTCACAGGATGGAAAACAATAAAGTGTCATACCAGGTTTTGAAAAGGAAAATAGAATGTAAGAGACGGATTGAGTTTGATCTCCAGTGAAACATAAATAATGTTTATTAGCAATCAGAATAGGTTCCCTTAAAATAAGATGTATCAGGCTAATTTCTTGAGTTATGATGTATATAACATCTGAGACCATAGTTCCGTGATTCTCAGTATAATTTCAAATTAATCAGAGAATATAATAAATCATGTGTCAAATTTAGCAAAAAAGATTAACAGCTACTATGTGTCCAACCTTACGTATGTACCAGAACCAGGGCTTGCCACTGTAGATAATCTTTTCTCACTTATTCTTACAGTAAATTGATGAGAAGGATTATTCCTTCTAATACAGCTGATAAAATGATGCTGAGAGAAATTAAATAATTTGCTTAAGTCATCAGCCTAAGAGTCAGATCTGTGGTTCAAACTCTGGTTTGTTCAGATAAGCATTTGATAGAACATTTCATTATATGCTCACAAACAGGGCTGAAAACATAGGCCAAATAGTAATCAGTTAATGGCTTCAGTGGGTATGCTGCTGCTGCTGCTGCTGCTAAGTCACTTCAGTCGTGTCTGACTCTGCGACCCCATAGATGGCAGCCCACCAGGCTCCCCCGTCCCTGGGATTCTCCAGGCAAGAACACTGGAGTGGGTTGCCATTTCCTTCTCCAGTACATGAGAGTGAAAAGTGAAAGTGAAGTCGCTCAGTCGTGTCTAACTTCTAGCGACCCCATGGACTGCAGGCTACCAGGCTCCTCTGTCCATGGATTTTCCATGCAAGAGTACTGGAGTGGGGTGCCATTGGGTATAGAAGCTGCTAAACAGGATAACCTAGAATAAGCTCTAGAGATGTCTCCATTGATGAGGCATAGGATTTGTGTTTGACCCCGTCATGTTCAAAATCTTTATTAGTGATTTGGATGAAATCTATCAAATATTCAGATGATGTAAAGCTGGAAGTGTTACCTACAGTGTTGGATGCTGTCAGGAATCAAAAAGAGCCTGGCAGATAGAATTATGAGCCACAATTAAAAAGGTTAAATTAAGAGAGTAGGTTTTGAACTTAGGCTCACTTGTTTATTCATTCTTGAGGCATTTTTTAATAAGTATTACCATGTTCAGGCATAGTGGTGGGTTCTGGGAATATAAAGATGAGGAATGTGTGGGTATTGCCCATTTCTCTGAAATAGGGGTTCTTACTTTACAGATTCACTTGTATAAGATCAAGATCAAGGATGGAAGTATGTTAAATATATTTGTGAGATTTATAATCTCTATTTTAAGAGAAATTCTGACTAATCAGGGTTGTTAATTGTTTAGCTTAAAAAAAAAGATTTAGGAAGTAGTAATATTCTTAAGATATTTGAAGACTTTCCCTGGGAAATGGAAATTAGACTTAATCTGCATAGCTTCAGGAGGCAGAGCTTGGGTCACTAATTGAAATTAGAGTGAACTGTTTTCAATCAGCATAAGGAAAAGTTTTGTGAAAGTAAAAGTGTTAGTCACTCAGTCCTATCTGACTCTGTGACCCTATGGACTGTAACCCATCAGGCTCCTCTGTCCATGGAATTCTTCAGGCAAGAGTACTGGAATGGGTAGCCATTCCCTTCTCCAGGGAATCTTCCCAACCCAGGGATCAAACCCAGGTCTCTTCCACTGCAGGCACTCTTTACCTTCTGAGCCACCAGGGAGGATTTAATCTGCATAGCTTCGGAAGGCAGAACTTGGGTTACTAACTGAAAATTAGAATGAAACAAGTTTTCATGCGGCATAAGGAAAAACTATGTAGCTTATGGTTATACAAGATGAAAAGGGCTGCCTTTTGAGAATCCATGCATTTAATAATATGTCAAGGAGTGTGAAGAGGCATCCCTATAAAGAAAATGAGTAACTTCTCACCTTAGTTCAAAGACACCAAATATTAATACAATATTCTTTTGATTTAGTGGAAGGAATGAATACCCCCAGTTTTCCCATGTACAAAAAACAAATATGAATGCTATATATTGTAATCTACTATTGAAATGATACTAGCTTATATTAATCTCCAGATTATTAAACTTATCTTTAGGTATCTAACACATAAAGTTTTTTTCTAAAGATTAATTTCTGTACAAGAGAAATATTATGTCCTCTATTTCAAAGCAAATAGGAAAGTCGTATGAAAGATTGATGTCAAAAGTTTCAAAAATAGCATCATGACTTGTGTGCTGTGTTTGTGGGGCTAAGTGGGACATTTAATTCAGTTAACCAAATTTAGTATGTCAGCAACCCTGTGAAAGATTGACTGTCCAGAGAAAGTTCAAATATTTGCTTTCTCTGTGTAGAAATTATACAGAGTTGTAGGTATAAAAGAAGCAAACCATATTTTTAATATCTGTATTTTTAGTAATGATCAGCATTATTTTTTGTGTTGACTCACTTACCAGTGTTACAGTAGGCTACATAAATAATTTATTATGCAGGTTTTTTTTTTAACAAAGGCAAATGTTAACAATTATTGTTTAAGATTCCATGTATTTGGGGGCATCTGCTCATTTCTATAACTATAAAGTATGTTCTTAAAGCACTCCCCAGTTAACATTCTTTCATCATTTGGCAGCTTGCTGAATGATTTGAGACTGGAATTCACAGATAATTATTTTATCTTGGACCATTATCTCTCACCATGCTACTGTTAAATATGAAATGGCTATTTTCTTCCTAAAATACAGTGGCTCCTTGCGATAATTGAAAAAAAGAGGATTATGTTACTTAAACCAGTATCCAAATATGACAAATCCTCTTTCCCTGCTGGCCACCTTTAGACTTGAAACTTGACTTTTTTCATCTTAAGAAGCCTAACCAGTTTTCATCTATAATACCTAGGAAGTACCTTCATTTATACAGTCATTCAAAATAGTCATTGAATGTCAACATATTTCAGTCACTGTGTTGAACAAGAAGGAGAATTTAGCCCAGACTTCAGGCATCAGGGAATGTTTATCAGAGAAAGTGACAGTGAAAATGAGAGCTGAATAAATATGTGTTAGCCAAGTAAGAGGAGGAAAAACATCCCAGAACAAGATATTTGCATATGAAAACTCCCAGAGGTAAGAGGAAGCACTGCATAATTTGAGAATTTCAGATAGTCCCATATAGCTTTAGCATACAGTGTGAAGGTTACAGTGGCTAGATGGAAGACTGGAGAAGTAAGCAGAGGCTGAATTATAAAGGTCTTTCTTGCTATGCCAGAGAGATGATAGTGACCCCAAATTAAATGGGAAATACAGGAGTATTAGGAGATTTTGAAAGAGATGAGCTTAATTTTTGAGGTTTCTCATTCAAATACTTTTGTGTTATACAAGAAGATCTATCTAAGAAGCAATTAGAAACTTAAGTATGGAACTCATTAGAGATCGATATTAGGCAGAATATATAAAATTTAGAGTTTGGGACAGATAGATGATAGCTGCTATGCTATGCTACGTGCTGTCACATCAGTCGTGTCCGACTCTTTGTGACCCCATGGACTGTAGCCCACCAGGCTCCTCTGTCCATGAGATTATCCAGCAAGAGTACTGGAGCAGGTTGCCATTTCCTCTTCCAGGGGATCTTCCCAACTCAGGGATCGAACTTGCTTCTTTTATGTCTCTTGAATTGGCAGGCGGGTTCTTTACCACTGGCACCACCTGGGAAGCTAGGATAGCTGAAGTTCTAGTAATGGTTGAAATGACCAAGGTAGAAAATGTAGGAAAGAGAAAGAAAAGAAATGAGAGCCAAAGTTAGAAAGAACCAATCTTACTCAACAGAAAGAAGAAAAAAAAATCCATGAAGGAAGATAAAAAGGAGTAGCCATAGAGGGAGGAAATCAATCAGTACACTGTACTATTAGAGAAACCATTTTGTTGTTCAGTCACTAAGTCATGTCGAAATCTGTGACCCCATGCACTGAAGCACACCAGGCTTCCTGTCCTTCACTATTCCCAGAGTTTGCTCAAACTCATGTCCATTGAGTTGGTGATGCCATCCAACCATCTCATCCTCTAATCATCCCTTTTTCCTCTGGCCCTTAATCTTTCCCAGCATTAGAGCCTTTTCCAATGAGTGAGCTCTTCACATCAAATGGCCAGAGTATTGGACATTCAGCATCAGTCCTTCCAATGAATATTCAGGGTTGATTTCCTTTAGGATTGACTGGTTTGATCTCTTTGCAGTCCAGGGAACTCTCAAGAGTCCTCTCCAAAACCACAGTTCGAAAGCATCAATTCTTTGGCATTCAGCCTTCTTTATGGTTCACCTCTCACAGCTGTACATGACTACTGGAAAAATCATAGCTTTGACAATGTGGACCTTTGTCAGCAAAGTGATATCTCTACTTTTTTAATATGCGTCGAGATTTGCCATAGCTTTTTTCCCAGGAGCAAGCATCTTTTAATTTCGCTGCTGCAGTCACCGTTCACAGTGATTTTGGAGCCCAAGAAAATAAAGCCTGCCACTATCTTCACTTTTTTCCCCATCTATTTGCCATGAGGTGATGGGACTGGATGCCATGATCTTAGTTTTTTGAATGTTGAGTTGTAAGCCAGCTTTTTCATTCTCCTCTTTCACCTTCATCAAGAGGCTCTTTAGTTCCTCTTCACTGGTTCCTCTGCCTCTTCTAAATCCAGCTTGTACATTTAGAAGTTCTTGGTTCGTGTACTGTTGTAGAAAGAGAAAATTTCAACCTAATGATGACCAGAAATATCAGCTGCTGCAGATGGTTCATATATCATGAAGACAGATTATTGTCAGTAAATTTTGATTTAGCAAGAAAGATCATATATATGAGCCTGGACATATGTTTCAGTGGTGAAATCAGAAGCCTGTTTGGGGTCAGAGGGGAAGTAAATTAGGAGTTTAGGGTTAATATATACATGCTACTATATATAAAATAAAATAAACATGGACCTACTATATAGCACAGGAAACTCTACTCAATATCTTGTAATATTCAATAATGGAAAAGAATCTGAAAAAGAATGTGTGTGTGTGTGTGTGTGTGTGTGTGTGTGTGTGTGTGTGTGTTTAAAACCTGTTTAAAGAATGAAGAGGTGAAAAAGAGATGAAGATGTAGAGACCAGCAATGTGAATAGTGTTTTTAATAAACCTGTCAAAGATAAGATGGAAGTTGTCCAGAAACATGAGATCCCAGAGATTTTTTTTTTTTTAATATTAAAGGCTTAACCAATTTCAACTGTCAGTGGAAGTAAGCCATCAAAGAAGGAGAAAATGCAGATGCTGGAGGTAATAGGAGACAAAGAAGGCCTTTTTTCTAAATGAGAGTTTAGGAGGAGAGCAGCTTTAGACAAAGAACAATGCACCACTTCTTGTGGACAGAACTAAACATTGAAAGGAAGGAGAGTGAGGCAGAAAAGATGGTCTGTTGTTTGGCAGGAAGATGAGGGAACACCAAATGAGAACTTCCTTTTCCCTGAAAATAAGAAGCTAACATCTGCTGAGAGAGAGCTGGAGAAATAGAAGATTTGATATTTGTATCCTGTTAGAAAAGTAGATCAATTTAACAGTGAATTATAAAATCTTATTTGTAACACAATGTATTTTCAACATAACACCAAAAAATGAAACAATAGACGGGGTTCCAAAATTCACTGTGATAATGCCATGGTTTCACCCTGGAGAATAGCATAAACTCTGAAAAAGAGTCAGAGGAAGTGACTTAAGTTATTGTTTGTGGTGAAACAATATTCTAAAACTGTTCTCATTTTCTTTTGGAAATGTCTTAAAACATATTACCCAAATACCTCTTATTATGCAAACATAAAAAGAAAATACTGACTTGAGATCCCTGGTTTCAGATTGGGTCCTCTCTGTCTACAGAGAACAATCAACAGTTGGCAAGAATTAGATGAATAACATTCTTAATCTGAAAACAAGGCTGACTTTTCTTTCTTTCTTTTTTTTTTTTTTTTTGGATAATTGTTTTCTCTTAAGATATTTATGCTTTCCACCTTGGTTTGGTTTCAAAAAGCCCACTGATGGTCAGGCACCAAGACCTTAGGATTTTTAGTACTTTTTAAACACCTTGTAGAGAAGAAACATAAATAGCCAGATGATACAATAAATTTTAGAAATTTGTGAAGTCTATTCCCCAGATTAAAATAAGAGGAAAATTAATTCAGAGAGACTGATGTAAGGAAAAGAGAACAGAAACTCTTGCCATTATTGCTACAGCAGCCCAGTATTAACCTCTCAAATGAAAGAGCTTCTTTAAAAAAATATGTACATATACACAATGAAATATTACTCAGCCATAAAAAGGAACGCATTTGAGTCAGTATTAATGAGGTAGATGAACCTAGAGCCTATTATACAGAGTGAAGTAAGTCAGAGAGAGAAAGATAAATATCATATACTAACACATATATGTGGAATCTAGAAAAGTGGTTCTGATTAATTTGTTTGCAAGGCAGCAATGGACAAACAGACATACAGAACAGACTTATGGACATAGGGAGAGGGAAAGGGAGAGTGAGATATATAGAGAGAATAACATGGAAACTTACATTACCGTATGTAAAATAGATAGCCAATGGGAATTTGCTGTATGTCTCAGGGAATGCAAACAGGGGCTCTGTAACATTCTAGAGGGGAAGGAGATGGGAGGGAGGTTCAAGTGGGAGGGGACATATGTACACCTATGGCTGACTCATGTTGAGGTTTGATGGAAAACAACAGACTTCTGTAAAGCAATTATCCTTCAATTAAAAAATAAAATTTAAAATATGTGTAGGGTTAATAACTGAGTTCTGTCAATGGGGTGTGTGTATGTGTGTGTGTGTGTATGTGTGTTCACAGGAGTGCACAAACTCATAGGTGGGGAGCTCTATGATAAATTACATTCTGTCATTACTTTAAAAACAAATTCCTCTTCCTTTACAGAATTGTCAACATCACACTGCTGGTGACTTTTGTGAACGATGTGCTCTTGGTTATTATGGCATTGTCAAGGGATTGCCAAATGACTGTCAGCAATGTGCTTGTCCTCTAATTTCTTCCAGCAACAAGTAAGAATGAGAAATATTACCATATTTCCCAATCAGTAACACCATCTGTGTAGCACATGGACTTTTCTGTGATTTAGCTATTTTTTTCATGTAGACAAAAATCTCAATTTAAGATAGATTTTTTTAAACAATATAAAAACATGACAAAAGTGAGCACTTAATACTCTATGGTTCCTTTTTCCTTGAAAACTCTGTCCCAGGTATATAATGCTTATTAATTAAAATGTAAATACCAATGTTAACGTATACTTATGAAATAAATGATTTATGTACAAATGTGTATAATCTTATAAGTTTTTAGAAAGACCTAGCATTTTCATATAATTCTGCAATAACTTCAGCTATGAGGGATTGTTTGATGCATATTATATAAATTTTATAGCTGTTTCCATTCATTTTCTGTGTTTAATTCATGACTGATAAGAATTATCAGGCAGATAATTGAAAAATACTGTGGTTACAGCAAGATGACTTATTGTTATGCTCCAAAATAAGTCAGTATCTCCCAGAATCACAGCCCCCTTTCTGTTAAGATAATCCAAGCTTGGTACCATGGAAACACAGCCATAAGGGGAAACAAATGCAGGCGTATTTTATTTCAGTGCTGTCAGAACATTCTGCATTGGTTTATGTATTGATGAAAACCCCTAGGTGTTTTCACTTACCTTTTTGCTAAGACAGTCTGCACTTTCTTCTAAATGATTTATAGAATTCAATCTCTACATGGTAGGCTAATTTTTTCTCTAAAAATCTGCTTTTGAAGGAATATACTGTATTTTGTTCAAAATTAGAATCCTAGACACCTTATCTTTAGTATATAAGAACCATAAAGCAACTCAGATGAAGAGATAGTTCTACCTATTTCAAGGTGTTTTTTTTTTTTTTTTTTTCCCATCTTTGGCTTTGTTTACTCTTCCCCGGTGGCTCAGAGGTTAAAGTGTCTGCCTGGAATGAGGGAGACCCGGGTTCGATCCCTGGGTTGGGAAGATCCCCTGGAGAAGGAAATGGCAACCCACTCCAGTACTCTTGCCTGGAGAATCCCATGGAGGAAGGAGCCTGGTAGGCTACTAGTCCATGGGGTCACAAAGAGTCAGACACGACTGGGTGACTTCACTTTCACTTTCACATTTTGAAAATATTTTCATGTAATTATCTCCCTTTCCTCTGCAAGCATCCCTTTTTAGTTGAACAGAGCATAAGTCTTGCATAGGATATCAAATGTGAATTTTTAGATAAATGGTGTATTGATGAGGATAAAATACATGATCTTATAATTCATTGAGCAAAAGTGGTTGGTGTGTGAAATATATTATTTTCATCCTCCTTTCCCTAATGTACCTCTGATGAACTGATCTGAACAAGAGAAATGTATTTATTTTATGGTTTATTAAAGTGGGAATTAATAATTAATTGATAATTTACTGTAGGGTGAACTATAACAAAAGCTATAGGATATATAAAAAAGAAGCAGAACATCTCTTGGAGAGGCACACAGTTAAATGGGTGTCTTCAGAGAGATAGACTTAGATTTAAAGGAAATTTGAAGGCACAAAGTACCACACTTGATTTTGGAAACTTAAAGAATATATTAAAATTAATAATATTAATAATAAATTTTTGGCTTCCTAGGTGGCTCAGTGATAAAGAATCCACCTGCCAATGAAGGAGCCACAGGAGATACAGGTTCTATCCCTGGGTAGGGAAGATTCCCTGGAGGAGGAAATGGCAACCCACTCCAGTATTCTTGCCTGGAGAATCCCATGGACAGAAGAGCCTGGCAGGCTACAGTTCATGAGGTCACAAAAAGACACAACTGAGCATGCATAATAAATTTTAAATTTATTTAAATTATTAAATTTACAACAGATTGAAGAGTTTTTACTGTCAGAGATGGTAGAAAATTTACAGAGTAAAAGCTTAGAAGCAGGAAACACAAATCACGTTTAAGAACCAGTAAGAGTTTGGAGCATGGGTTCAAATAGAATTTTATAATTACAGATGAATGAATAAGAGAATGGAGGCCATACTGTAGAAATCCTTGAATACCAGTCTAAGAAATTGCTATTTAATTTTCTATGTAATGAGGAAACACTACAAATTTTATTTAAAATAAAAAATTAATGTGATCAGAGCCCCAATTTAGGAAGACTATTATGATGGAATTGAGTATAATGAACTGAAACAGGAAAATAAGAAAAGCAAAGAGATGAATTAAAAAGCTATTGCACTAGCTTAGGCAAAAGATAATTAGAACCTAAAAAAAGGTAATAGCAACAAAAATAGAGACAAAGGGATGGATGTGAGGAAAACACAAGAAGATAGATTGTTGAATGTGACTCTATAGAACTGATAACTAATTAGATATGACAGGTTTGGCAAGGCAGGAGTTAAAGCCAGGGCTCTGTAGCCAAATTGAGCTCCAATGGTAGTCATTAACAGAAATAGGGAAACCGGAAATTGTTAGAAATTGTTAGAAAATCTTACTAATTTTCATGCAGAAAGATTTCCTGTCTTATTTCCTTACACAAGATCACATTATTTTGTATTTAAAGTAAAATGTAGTTTGAAATCCATATGTAAATTATAAAAGACAGTCTTTATTTTAAGTGAAACATCTATTCACACTTAATGCATTGAAATGCCAATGGCAATTTGAGATAAGTTATAAAAAAATTAAATTGCTTTTGTGTCCCCATTTTCTTTAACCTGAAAGATAGTCAATAATACTTATTCTACTGTCTGACAAATATGCAGGAATCTCATTATGTTTTTATTTTAATTCATGAAAAAGAGCACCATTTTTCTGGATGTTTGATATTTTCGTGACTGTCATATAATTATTAAAACTTCACAGTTTTAACATGGTCAGTGTCATGCATTGTTAATCCATCAAGAAACAACCATCTTTATTTGTTAACTATTATTAGTAATATTTAGTTGTGATATCCTACCCTTGAATGTTGTTCAATCATTAAGTCATGTCTGACTCATTGCAACCCCATGGACTATACCTGCCAAGCCCCTCTGTTCAAGGGATTTTTCCAGACAAGAATACTGGAGTTGAATTGCCATTTCCTTCTCTAGAGGATCTTCCTGACCCAGGGATCAAACTCGCATCTTTTTGCAGGCAGAATCTTTACCACAGAGGCACCAGGGAAGCCCATTACCCTTGGATAGGAACTTAGAGTTACAAATATGACATTTGTAACCATCAAAAAACAGTTCCAATCATCTAGATATTAGATAGAATTGCTTAAATTTATAAAAATAAATAAGTCAAATGATTTTTTTCAATCTTTTTTTTTTTTTTCTGATTCAGTTTCAGCCCATCTTGTATCATGGAGGGCCTGGATGGTTACCGCTGCACAGCTTGCCCACGGGGATATGAAGGAAAGTACTGTGAAAGGTACGAACAGTTATGAGACATAGAGAGCAATGATGCATAGAGATCATATAACAAAGGATCATAGTGGAAACGTATTCATTATTTTTATAATGTCATTTTCATGTTCTCTCATAGTTTATAAGCTTTCAAAAGTATTTTTCTATCTTTAGAGTTTATCCAAAGAAAGTTTATATTTTAGCACATATATATATATATGTGTATATATATATACATACACACCATAATATAGATTAGAAGGGAGAAAAAGAGCATTTTACAAGAACAAATAAATCAATTTCAAAATGTTTTGTGTAGTTAATGATAACAAAAGGCTGGTGATACATAATTCTAATTTTAGTTCATTGGGAAATATTGGTGGGCACTTACTGCATGCACGTTACTATTCTGAGAACTCTGGCACTACATCAGCAAGTATATACATAATTCAGAATATAAATTGTATCAAGCATTCTTAATTAGCACAGTCCAAATATTAAAGTGTTAATTGGTTCTCCTTTTCAACATACATACAAAAAATATTATTTAAAGGCTTCCTCTCACGATATTTTTTACAAATTCTAATAATGCATGTATTTAGTTATCAGTTGAGCTATTTCAAATCCTAAAGATTGATGCTGTGAAAGTGCTGCATTCAATATGCCAGCAAATTTGGAAAACTGCAGTGGCAACAAGACTGGAAAAAGTCAGTTTTCATTCCAATCCCAAAGAAAGGCAATGCCAAAGAATGCTCAAATTATCACACTATTAAACCCATCTCACACACTAGTAAAGTAATGTTCAAAATTATCCAACCCAGGCTTCAACAAAACATGAACTGTGAACGTCCAGATGTCCAAGCTGATTTTAGAAAAGGCAGAGGAACCAGAGATCAAATTGCCAACATCCACTGGATCATTGAAAACACAAGAGAGTTCCTGAAAAACATCTATTTCTGCTTTATTGACTATGCCAAAGCCTTTACTGTGTGGATCACAAGAAACTGTGGAAAATTCTGAAAGAGATGGGAATGCCAGACCACCTGACCTGCCTCTTGAGAAACCTATATGCAGGTCAGGAAGCAAGAGTTAGAACTGGACATGGAACAACAGACTGGCTCCAAATAGGAAAAGGAGTACGTCAAGTCTGTATATTGTCACCCTGCTTATTTAACTTCTATGCAGAGTACATCATGAGAAACGCTGGGCTGGAAGAAACACAAGCTGGAATCAAGATTGCTGGGAGAAATACCAATAACCTCAGATATGCAGATGACACCTACTTATGGCAGAAAGTGAAGAAGAACTAAAGAGCCTCTTGATGAAAGTGAAAGGTAAAGCACAACATTCAGAAAACAAAGATCATGGCCTCTGATCCCATCACTTCATGTAAAATAGATGGGGAAACAGTGGAAACACTGGCAAACTTTATATTTCTTGGCTCCAAATCACTCCAGATGATGATTGCAACCATGAAATTAAAAGATGCTTACTCCTTGGAAGAAAAGTTATGATCAACCTAGACAGCATATTAAAAAGCAGAGACATTATTTTGCTAACAAAGGTCCATCTAGTCAAAGCTGTGGTTTTTCCATTAGTCATGTATGGATGTGAGAGTTGGACTTTAAACAAAACTGAGCACCAAAGAATTGATTCTTTTGATCTGTGTTGTTGGAATAGACCTTTGGGAGTCCTTTTCACTGCAGATGGTGACTGCAGCCATGAAATTAAAACACGCTTACTCCTTGGAAGAAAAGTTATGACCAACCTAGATAGCATATTCAAAAGCAAAGACATTACTTTGCTGACTAAGGTCCATCTAGTCAAGGCTATGGTTTTTCCAGTGGTCATGTATGGATGTGAGAGTTGGACTGTGAAGAAGGCTTTGTGCCGAAGAATTGATGCTTTTGAACTGTGGTGTTGGAGAAGACTCTTGAGTGTCCCTTGGACTGCAAGGAGATCCAACCAGTCCATCCTAAAAGAGATCACCCCTGAGATTTCATTGGAAGGAATGATGCTGAAGCTGAAACTCCAGTACTTTGGCCACCTTATGCAAAGAGTTGAGTCATTGGAAAAGACTCTGATGCTGGGAGGGATTGGGGGCAGGAGAAGAAGGGAACGACAGAGGATGAGATGGCTGGATGGCATCACTGACTTGACGGATGTGAGTCTGAGTGAACTCCGGGAGTTGGTGATGGACAGGGAGGCCTGGCGTGCTGTGATTCATGGGGTTGCAAAGAGTCAGACAGAACTGAGCGACTGAACTGAACTGAACTGAACTGTAATACAAATGGCAAGTTAAGAAACACAGTTCTACATCAAACAACTCCTGATTCCAGGGAAAATTAATAGAAAAAGAGCTCACCCAAAAATCTCAATACCTACACTGAAACCGAGCTCCACCCAAGATCCAACAAGTTCCAGGGCAAGACATAACAACAGTAATTCTCCAGCAAAGCAGGAACACAGCCCTGAGCATTAAAAGACAGGCTACCCAAAGCAATGCCAAACCCATAGACACCCAACTCACTACTGGACACTTCATTGCACTCCAGAGAGAAGGGCTCCACCCACCAGAACAAAGACTTAAGATCCTCTGACCAGAAAACCTTGACAAGCCCCTAGTCCAAACCCACCCACAGGGATCAGGCTTCACAATAAAGAGGAACCACAAACTTCCAGGCTACAAAAGGGCACTCCAAACACAGCAATCTAAACAAAATGAAAAGGCAGAGAAATATTCAACAGATAAAGGACTATGATAAATGCCCACCAAACCAAACAAAAGAAGGGGATATAAAGAGTCTTCCTGAAAAAGAATTCAGAATAATGAAAGTACAGATGATCCAAAATATTGAAAACAAAATGGAGTTACAGATAAATAGACTAGAGACAAGGATTGAGAAGATGCAAGAAATGTTTAGCAAGGACCTAGAAGAAATAAAGAGTCAATCAATAATAATATAATAACTGATATCAAAAGCACTCTGGAGGGAACCAACAGTAGAATAAATGAGGCAGAAAAAAGGATAAGTGAGGTAAAAGATAGAAAGATGGAAATAAATGAAGCAGAGACAAAAAAAGAAAAAAACATTAAAAGAAATGAAAACAACCTCAGAGACCTCTGGGTCAATGTTAAACACCCCAACAAATGAATCATAGGTGTCCCAGAAGAAGACAAAAAGAAAGAGCATGAGAAAATACTTGAGGAGATAATAGTTGAAACCTTCCCTAAAATGGGGCAGGAAATAGCCAACCAAGTCCAAGAAACCAGAGAGTCCCAAACAAGATAAACCCAAGGCAAAACACTTCAAGACACATCTTAATCAAACTAACAAATATCAAACACAAAGAGCAAATATTAAAAGCAGCATGAGAAAAGCAACAAATTATACACAAGGGGATCCCCATAAGGATAACAGCTGATCTTTCAAAAGAAACTCTTCAGGCCATAAGGGAATGGCAGGACATACTTTAAGTGATAAAAGAGAAAAACCTACAACCCAGATTACTGTACTTAGTAAGGATCTCATTCAGACATGAAGGAGAAATCAAAAGCTTTATAGACAAGCAAAAGCTGAGAGAATTCAACACCACCAAACCAGCTCTTCAACACATGCTAAAGGATCTTCTTTAGACAGGAAGCACAGAAAAGATTATAAACTCGAACCCAAAACAACAAAGTAAATGGCAATGGAATCATACTTACCAGTAATTACCTTAAATGTAAATGGGTTGAATGCCCCAACCGAAAGACAAAGACTGGCTGAATGGATACAAAAACAAGACCCCTATACAATAGACCACCTCAAACCAAGGGACACATACAGACTGAAAGTGAAGGGCTGGAAATTGATATTTCATGCAAATAGAGACCAAAAGAAAGCAGGAGTAGAAATACTCATTTCAGATAAAATAGACTTTGAAATAAAGGCCGTGAAAAGAGACAGAGGACACTACATAATGATCAAAGAATCGATCCAAGAAGAAGATATAAAAATTATAAATATATATGCACCCAACATAGGAGTCAATACGTAAGGCAAATGTTAACAAATGTTAAAGGGGAAATTAACAGTAACACAATTATGGTGGCAAACCTTAATACCCCACTCACACCTATGGATAGATCAACCAAACAGAAAATTAGCAAGGAAACACAAGCTTTAAATGATACCAGTTAGCCATAATTGATATCTATAGGACATTTCATCCGAAAACAAAGAATTTCACCTTTTTCTCAATGCACACAGAACACTCTCCAGGATAAATCACATCCTGGGACATAAATCTAGCCTTGGTAAATTCAAAAAAATTGAAATCATTTCAAGTATCATTTCTGATCACAATGCAGTAAGATTAGATGTCAACTACAGGAAAAAATACTATTAAAAATACAAACAGATGGAGGCTAAACAACACACTTCTGAATAACAGATCACAAAAAGAAATCAAAATATGCATAGAAACAAATGAAAATGAAAACATGACAACCCCAAAACTATGGAATTCAGTAAAAGCAGTGCTAAGAGGAAGGTTCATAGCAATACAAGCTTACCTCAATAAGCAAGGGGAAAATCAAATAAATAACCTAACTTTACACCTAAAGCAACTAGAAAAAAGGAGAAATGAAGAAACCCAGGGTTAGTAGAAGGAAAGAAATCTAAAAAATCACAGCAGAAATATATGAAAAAGAAACAAAGGAAACTATAGCAAGAATCAAGAAAACTAAAAGCTGGTTCTTTCAGAAGATATATAAAATAGACAAACCATTAACCAGATTTATCAAGAGAAAAAAGGAAGAAGAATCAAATCAACAAAATTGGAAATGAATATGGAGAAATCACAGAAGACAACACAGAAATACAAAGGATCTTAAGACTACTATCAGCAATGATGTGCCAATAAGATGGACAACTTGGAAGAAATGGATGAATTCTTAGAAAAGTATAACCTTCCAAAACTGAACCAGGAAGAAATAGAAAATCTTAACAGACTCATCATAAGCATGGAAATTGAAACTGTAATCAAAAACCTTCCAACAAACAAAAGCCCAGGACCAGATGACTTCACAGTTGAATTCTACCAAAAATTTAGAGAAGAGCTAACATCAATCCTACTCAAACTCTTTCTGAAAATTGCAGAGGAGAGTAAACTCCCAAACTTATTTTATGAGGCCATCATCACCCTAATACCAAAACCAGACAAAGGTGCCACAGAAAAAGAAAACTACAGGCCAATATCACTGATGAACATAGATGCAAAAAATCCTCAACAAAATTATAGCAAACAGAATCCAACAGCATATTAAAAAGATCATACATCATGACCAAGTGGGCTTAATCCCAGAGATGCAAGGATTCTTCTTTGCAAATCAATCAATGTATACACCACATTAACAAACTGAAAGATAAAAACTATATGATTATCTCAAGAGATGCATAGAAAGCCTTTGACAAAATTCAACCCCCATTTATGATAAAAAAAAAAACCTCTTCAGAAAGCAAGCATAGAAGGAACATCAATTCAGTTCAGTTCAGTCTCTTAGTCGTGTCCGACTCTTTGTGACCCCATGAATCGCAGCACACCAGGCCTCCCTATCCATCACCAACTCACGGAGTTCACTCAGAGTCATGTCCATCAAGTCAGTGATGCCATCAGCCATCTCATCCTCTGTTGTCCCCTTCTTCTCCTGCCCCCAATCCCTCCCAGCATCAAAGTCTTTTCCAATGACTCAACTCTTCGCATGAGGTGGCCAAAGTACTGGAGTTTCAGCTTCAGCATCATTCCCTCCAAAGAACACCCAGGGCTGATCTCCTTCAGAATGGACTGGTTGGATCTCCTTGCAGTCCAAGGTACACTCAAGAGTCTTCTCCAACACCACAGTTCAAAAGCATCAATTCTTCGGCACTCAGCCTTCTTCACAGTCCAACTCTCACATCCGTACATGACCACTGGAAAAACCATAGCCTTGACTAGATGGACCTTTGTTGGCAAGGTAATGTCTCTGCTTTTCAATATGCTATCTAGGTTAGTCATAACTTTTCTTCCAAGGAGTAAGCGTCTTTTAATTTCATGGCTGCAATCACCATCTGCAGTGATTTTGGAGCCCCCAAAATTAAAGTCTGACACTGTTTCCACTGTTTCCCCATCTATTTCCCATGAAGTGATGGGACCAGATGCCATGATCTTAGTTTTCTGAATGTTGAGCTTTAAGCCAACTTTTTCACTCTCCACTTTCACTTTCATCAAGAGGCTTTTCAACACAGTAAAAGCCATACATGATAAACACACAGCAAACATTATCCTTAATGGCAAAAAATTGAAAACATTTCCCCTAAAGTCAGGAACAAGAAAAGGATGCCCACTTTCACCACTACTATTCAACATAGCTTTGGAAGTTTTAGACACAGCAATCAGAGCAGAAAAAGAAATAAAGGAATCCAGATTGGAAAAGAAGTAAAACTCTCACTGTTTGCAGATGACTTGATCCTCTACATATAAAACCCTAAATACACCACCAGAAAATTACTAGAGCTAATCAATGAATATAGTAAACTTGCAGGATGTAAAATAAATACACAGAAGTCCCATACATTCCTATACACTAACAACGAGAAAGCAGAAAGAGAATTTAAGGAAACAATCTCATTCACCATTGTGACAAAAAGAATAAAATACTTAGGAATAAATCTACCTAAAGAAACAAAAGACCTATATATAGAAAACTATAAAACACTGATGAAAGAAATCAAAGATGACACAAATTGATGGAGAAATATACCATGTTCATGGATCAGAAGAACTGATATAGTGAAAATGAGCATACTACCCAAAGCAATCTGTAGATTCAGTGGAATCCCTATCAAGCTACCAATGGTATTTTTCATAGAACTAGAACAAATAATTTCACAATTTGTATGGAAATACAAAAAAACCTCAAATCACCAAAGCAATCTTGAGAAAGAAGAATGGAACTATAGGAATCAACCTGCCTGACTTCAGACGACACTACAAAGCTGCAGCCCTCCAAACAGTATGGTACTGGCACAAAGACAGAGATATAGGCCAATGGAACAAAATAGAAAGCCCAGAGATAAATTTACACACCTATGGACACCTTGTCTTTGACAAAGGAGGCAAAAATATACAATGGATAAAAGACAATCCCTTTAACAAGTAGTGCTGGGAAAACTGGTCAACCACCTGTAAATGAATGAAACTAGAACACTTTATGACACTGCACACAAAAATAAACTCAAAATGGATTAAAAATCTAAATGTAAGACTAGAAACTATAAAACTCCTAGGGTAAAACATAGGCAGAACACTCTCTGACATAAATTACAGCAAGATCCTCTATGACCCACCTTCCAGAGTAATGGAAATAAAAGCAAAAATAAACAAATGGGGCCTAATAAGACCCCTTAAAATCTTTTGCACAGTGAACAAAACTATAAGCAAGGTGAAAAGACAGCTTTCAGAATGGAAGAAAATAATAGCAAATGAAGCAACTGACAAAGAATTAATCTCAAAAATATACAAGCAGCTCATGAAGCTCAATACCAGAAAAATAAATGACCCAATCAAAAACTGGGCCAAAGGACTGAAGACATTTCTCCAAAGAAGACATACAGTTGGCTAACAAACACATGAAAAGATGCTCAACATCACTCATTGTCAGAGAAATACAAATCAAAACCACAATGAGGTACCATCCCACACCAGTCAGAGTGGCTGCTATCCAAAAGTCTACAAACAATAAATGCTGGAGAGGGTGTGGAGAAAAGGAAACCCTCTTACACTGTCGGTGGGAATGCAAACTAGGACAGCCAGTATGCAGAACAGTGTAGAGATTCTTTAAAAAACTGGAAATAGAGCTGCCTTATGACCCAGCAATCCCACTGCTGGGCATACACACCAAGGAAACCAGAATTGAAAGAGACACGTGTACCCCATTGTTCATCGCAGCACTGTTTACAATAGCTAGGACATGGAAGCAACCTAGATGTCCATCTGCAGACGAACTGATAAGAAAGTTGTGGTACATATACACAGTGTAATGTTACTCAGCTATTAAAAAGAACTCATTTGAGTCAGTTCTAATGAGGTCGATGAAACTGGAGCCTATTATACACAGTGAAGTAAATCATAAAGAAAAACACCAATACAGGATATTAATGCATTTATATGGAATTTAGAGAGATGGTAACAATGACCCTATATACAAGACAACAGAAAAGACACAGATATAAAGAACAGATTTTGGACTCTGTGGGAGGTGTAGATGGGATGATTTGAGAGAATAGCATTGAAACATGTATATTACCATATGTGAAATAGATCACTAGTCCAAGTTTGATGCACGAAACAGGGCACTCAAAGTCAGTGCACTGGGACAACCCAGAGGGATGGGATGGGGAGGGAGGAAGGAGGAGGGTTCGGGACTGGGGGATACATGTATACCTGTGGCTGATTAATGTCAATGTATGGTAAAAACCACCACAATATTATAAAGTAATTAGCCTCCATTTAAAATAAATTAATTTTTAAAAAAGAAAAGAAATAAAGGTTAAGTGGGGAAAAGAAACAGTTCTAGACTGTCTAGAAAGAGTGTAATTTATATTTTCTGGATTCATTATTTTGTATAAGGTCAGTACTATCTTGGATACTCAAACTTATCACCACCATTTTAGTATGTTTTATTATTCATAAAGTAACAGAGAGCAACTAATATTAGCTATTAACTTTAAACACATGGCAATTGTAGCATAAATGATAGCAATATAAAGTTTTATAAAGAATCGTGGACATAACTGAGCTCCAGACTTTTCTGGGTCCCACTTTTGTCGTGTATAATATCAGAATAGTTCTTTTCTTTTTATTTTTTCACGTTGTACCTACTTTACAATGACATTGTGAAGATCACATATGTAGAGGATGCCCTATCTGAGAACCTACGTAGTCTCCTCTCCCATAAGAGAGGCAAAAAGCCCTGAGATTTACCCCAACCCCTTTCTCTAGTGGTCCAGTAACTCACTAGTGTGTGAGTACAAAAGTCCAGCTCCCTTCCCCCAAAGCTGAAAAAATCTTGAGATGTTATTTATGCTCCAGAGCTTTCCCTGGATTGGGCTAAGACTGGAACTTACCTGGAATCCCTTTCTTCTCCCTTTCTTGCTTTACCCACTCCTTGGCTGAATTCTTCTATGAGCTTTCTTAAATTATAAATTTCTTTGCAAATATAAGCCAGTATTAATTTTATCATCACCCATTTAAGAATCTTCTTTTACTATAACCAGCAATGATATGTTAATAATGGAAATAAATGTGCTTAGTAGCTCAGTTGTGTCTGACTCTTTAAAACCCCATGAACTGTAGCCCGCCAGCCTCCTCTGTCCATGGGAATTCTCCAGGCAAGAATACTGGAGAGGGTTGCTGTGCCCTCCTTCAGGGGGTCTTCCTAAACCAGGGATCGAATCCAGGTCTCGCACATTGAAGGTGGTTTCTTTACTATCTGAGCCACCGGGGAAGCCCAAGAATACTGGAGTGTGTAGCCTATCCCTTCTCTAGGGGAACTTCCCAACCCAGGAATCAAAGTGGGGTCTCCTGCATTGCAGGAGAATTCTTTACTAGCTGAGCTACCTGGGAAGCCCATGGAAATAAATAGATAGCTAAATAGTTAAACATATGTTTATAAAGTCCAGTGCAGTTTCTATAAGTTTGCAAAATATATTTCTCAATAATTCTGTAACTCTAAACACAAAAAATATTCACTACTTGCATAAATATATATATAGTATATATATAAAATATTCACAATTTTCATGCCAACAGAAATTAGTAGCAATGAAATAACTAAAAGCAGGCAAAATCCAAAACATTGCTATTTGTTGTGGAGTTATATACATCATTTGAATATATATATATTTTTTCATGTCCACCAATATGCTGTAGTGTTCATGCTTAGCCTAATATCCATTTCATGCCCCTGTAAACACCAGTAGGAGGACAACTAAAAGCATCCCTGGACACCAAGAGGATTATCTGGAATAATTTATGAAAAAAGTTTGATACTATAGCTACATTTATAAATTGGAGTTTCCACTATCTATAAAAGCACGTTATATAGAAGAGATTGGAAGAGTATGCTGAAATGACAATTATTGTCCTGAGCTAGAGTGATTATAGAAAATTTATATGTTTATTATCCATAAATGTTTAATCAATAAGAGTTAACAGTTTGTATAGCACAGAGATGAGCAGGGTTATATGCTATCAAATGGGAATGGCTTGAATAGTTTTTGCAGTTCTCAAATGTTGTTATGGCTCCACATTCATCATTTCTAACATATAAATGATCAGGCTATATTTCCCTGAAAAATTACTTTTATTCAGCTAAATTAAACTAAAGGTCTTGCTTAAATTTTTATTGTAACCTTCCAAATAAATTTGTTTCACTTCTGAGAGCATCTTAAATGATTTAAAGCACCTTATGACCTGCCCAAACTCATCAGGTCTAAAGCTGCTTAAATGTCTTGAGTGTCCCTATATCATAGAAACCGCTACCCATGCTTTATCTCTGTTACTCTTATAATAAACTCTTTGAACATTTAATCAATCTGAACCTATTTGGAATTGAATTCTTTCACCAGCAAATGTTAAGAAACAATTTAAGTGGATTTATTTAAAGATACTTTGTTGAGCATTTGTAATAGTACATTGGAAATAATATATTAAAATGATAAATGTATAAAAACCTAATGTTACAGATAATTTTCTTTCACTTTGCTTTTCTAACCAGCACAGAAAGAATTAACATTCACAGTCAGCTGTGCAAATTTCTACAGTCCTAGGCCGCTAAAGATGGTCCAGGATTATTTGGCTAGTGTTTACAACTTTTGGATTAAATCTCCTACTGTCTCTCATCTTCCTTCTCTCTTTGCCTCTTGAACAAACATCCTTCAATTCAGTTCAGTTGCTCAGTTGTGTCCGACCCTTTGTAACCCCATGGACTGCAGCAAGCCAGGCCTTCCTGTCCCAACACCAACTCCCAGAGTTTACACAAACTCATGCCCATTTAGTCGGTGATGCCATCCAGCCATCTCATCCTCTGTTGTCCCCTTTTCCTCCCGCCTTCAATCTTTCCCAGCATCAGGGTCTTTTCCAATGAGTCAGATCTTTGCATCGGGTGGCCAAAGTATTGGAGTTTCAGCTGCAGCATCAGTCCTTCCAGTAAATATTCAGGACCGATTTCCTTTAGGATGAACTAGTTGGATCTCCTTGCAGTCCAAGGGACTCTCAAGAGTCCTTTCTGACACCACAGTTCAAAAGCATGAATTCTTCAGCACTCAGCTTTCTTTATAGGCCAACTCTCACATCCATACATGACTACTGGAAAAACCATAGCTTTGACTAGACATACATTTGTTGGTAAAGTAATGTCTCTGCTTTTTAATATGCTGTCTAGGTTGGTCATAACTTTTCTTCCAAGGAGCAAGCATCTTTTAATTTCATGGCTGCAGTCACCATCTGCAGTGATTTTGGAGCCAAAAAAATTAAAGTCTGTCACTGTTTCTACTATTTCCTCTTCTATTTTCTGTGAAGTGATGGGACCAGATGCCATGATCTAAACTTTCTGAATGTTGAGTTTTCAGTCAACTGTTTCACTCTCCTCTTTCACTTTCATCAAGAGGCTCTTTAGTTCTTCTTCATTTTCTGCCATAAGGAAGGTGTCATCTGCATATCTGAGGCTATTGACATTTCTCCCAGCAATCCTGATTCCAGCTTGTGATTCAACCAATCCAGCATTTCCCATGATGTACTCTTCATATAAGTTAAATAAGCAGGGTAACAATATACAGCCTTGACATACTCCCTTCCCGATTTGGAACCAGTCTGTTGCTCCATGTCCAGTTCTAACTGTTGCTTCTTGACCAGCATACAGATTTCTCAGGAGGCAGGTCAGGTGGTCTGGTATTCCCATCTCTTGAAGAATTTTTCACAGTTTGTTGTGATCCACACAGTCAAAGGCCTTGGCATAATCAATAAAGCAGAAGATGTGTTTTTCTGGAACTCTCTTGCTTTTTCAATGATCCAACAAATGACAATTTGATCTCTGGTTCCTCTGCCTTTTCTAAACCCAGCTTGAACATCTGGAAGTTCACAGTTCATGTACTGTTGAAGCCTGGCTTGGAGAATTTTGAGTATTACTTTGCTAGCTGTTGATTATATTTAGGCTGAACTACATATATAATTTATTGTGCTATCCAGGAAACTGAGAGACTCTGTGTTTTTAACACTTAAACCAGAACAGGCAATTTGGGACCATCCTTGGTAATTCAGAGCATATAGTCTTGATAGCATCTCTTAAAAGTTACCCAGCTTACTTGGGCTTCCCAGGTGGTGCTAGTGGTAAAGACCCTGCCTGCCAGTGCAGGAGCCTTAAGAGATGTGGGTTTGATCGCTGGGTCAGGAAGATCCCCTGGAGAAAGGCATGGCAACCCACTCCAGTATTCTTGCCAGGAGAATCCCACAGGCAGAGGAATCTGGTGGGCTACAGTCCATGGGGTCTCAAACAGTTGGACACAACTGAAGCAACTTAGCACACAAACTTACAGTAACATAACCATCATATACTTAAGTGAATTGTTTCACTGAAGGGTAGAAGATTGACGAACAGTTGGCATTTGGGGTTCATTCAGTTGGATTTCCTTTAGAATTTCTGAAGTTAGTGTTACATATTTTATTTATATCAAATAATCTACTTCCAGAGAGGCACACTAAAAAATCTGTCTTGAGAAATATGTGATCAAAAGGAAAGAATTAAATAGAAAATGTAGCAACTTATTGCCACTTGCTTCCTTTTTCTCATTAGTAAAATTAATAAGTTGAATTATTTGGTCATTTTGATCCCTAAAGTGAATGCATCTAGGTAAGCCCAGAAATCAATGTAAATTTTTATTCATTTCTAATTTAAAAATGAAGACTTCAAAAAATTTTTTGTAATCTAAAGCAGTAGTGGGCCCATTGCCTATTTCAGTATGGCACCCAAGCTGTGAATGCTTGTTACAGGTAGACTTAGCTAATAGAGAATACTAAATATTTAGCCACAGTTATGTAAATTTGTGGAAAAGGAAACAACAACCCACTCCAGTATTCTTGCCTGAAGAATTCTATGGACAGAGGAGCCTGGTGGTCTACAGTCCATGGGGTCACACAGAGTTGGACATGACTGAAGTGACTTTGTACCCATGCATGTAAATTTGATACCTCGACAAGAATCCCATTCTTCCCATTATTATATCAGTTTTCCATTAGTATATTATTATAAAACAATTTATACTTGGTTAATATTCTGATTTGAATTCCTTCAGCCAAAAATGTTTGAAAATTTCTCTCTCTTTCACTGCATGAGTTTGATTTTGCCTCTTGACCTACAAAGCCTGCAATGTTTACTGTATAGCTCTTTGCAGGAAAAATTTGTTAACCCCTGATCTATTGACGTTTGCTATCAATTTTGTTTCATTCACAACGACACACACACAACAACAACAATTTTGAGACATGACTTATTATTAATCTCCTTTGCATTGTCATTGTTTAAATTCAGGTGTGCCCCTGGCTATACCGGCAGCCCAAGCAGCCCTGGAGGCTCCTGCCAAGAATGTGAGTGTGACCCCCATGGCTCACTGCCTGTCCCCTGTGACCCGGTCACGGGGATCTGCACGTGCCGACCCGGAGCCACAGGGCGGAAGTGTGACGGCTGTGAACAGGGGCATGCGCGCGAGGGCATGGAGTGTGTTTGTACGTATACTAACTTGATTATTGGCTTCGGGGGGAGGGCTTGGTTCCATTTCTGTCTCATTTCCAGTGAGAAAGACTGATGTTTTTTTTTCTTATTTTTCAATAGCTAGTGTTTCCCTTGTTTTTCAATAGTTACTGCTACTCTTCGTTCTCCCTGGCACTGTCTGTCCACCTTCTTCTGTTTGCCTGCTGTTTTGTCTCCATCCCGCTGAGCCAAGAACAACTGAGGAAATCCTCAGCATGCTTTAGTCAGTTCATTGAAGACCTACAGCAAAGTTCCCAGAGGCAGATTCTATTTTATTTTCCCCATCTAAGAGTTTGCAGTTTTACCTAAAGCTGACATTGCCTTTGTGACAGATTAAAGGTCTGAGTTTGTTAAATTTTTTAAGAATCCTCTTGAATTTGTAATCAAATGGACAAACACAGTAACCCTTGAAATACAGCTGGCTTTTCTGAGTTTACAGAAATCCATGGGCATCCTTCTTCTTAACTTTCTCTTGCACTACAGAACCTGGAAGCATTGACAATGAATTCAAGGGTTTCTACTCGCATGTTTTCCTTTGTTTTAATTGCTTCAGGATTCAGTAATGCCATCCTGAGTGTACATCGACTATCAGTATTAAATATAATTCTTAGATCTTATATAATCTAAAAAGGTTATTTATAAATATAGGGAGGACCATTATACTGTGGTATATTCTTTTCCTTGAGGAAATTTACAATATTGGTCTTAATTCTTTCTAACAAATATAAGTAGAAATTATTTAAGTGCTTTTTTTTTCAATATTTACATATTTTAGTGTATTTACATATGCTTGTATTTCTGGTTTTAACATCTTGTGTGTGTCTGAATGTTAATAACATTTTCACTATTATGAGTTGCCTCAAAAGCTAAGCCTGGCTTTTTAGATCTGCCAAAAGGTAAAGACTGGGTATATTTGGGAATATAATTTTTAAACTTCTTCTTTTCTGTGTATTTCATATTACATTTAAAATAAAAATAAATGTCAAGTTTGATGGGAGGAGATAAAGTATAATATGTAATACACATTTACATTATCATATTCAGTTATTGGTATATATATATTCACTCTTCTTAAGTAAAATGGCATATTTTAATGATAATTGCATGGACTTCCAGTATAATACAACTAGTTTTAATATTGTTATTGAAGTTAACTATTAACATGGAAATATTCAACTAAATAATATATATTCATAACCTAAATGCTAATCTAACAGACCTTGAATTTTAAATTAATTAATTTTCTAGGGGTGAGATCAGAAAAATCTGATCTCTTTTTCTATGAGTTTATGGTTTGTTTGCTTTCTATCTTGTTGCATTGATTTATATGTATGTTTTTGTACCAGTACCATATTCTTTTGATAAATGTAGCTCTGTAGTATAGTCTAAAGTCAGTGAGTATGATCCCTCCAGCTCTGTTCTTTCACAAAATTATATTGGCTCTTTGGAGCCTTTTGTTTTTCCGTACAAATTTTATAATTATTTGTTCTAATTCTGTGGAAAATGCCCTTGTATTTTGATAGGGATTGCATTGAATTTGTAGATTGCTTTGCCTAGTATGGTCATTTAAGCAATATTTATCCTTCCAATCCATAAGCACAGTATATCTTTCCATTTTTTGTGCTGTCTTCAAATTTTTGTAATCAATGTCATATAGTCTTACAAGTAGAAGCCTTTTATCTCTTTAGATTTATTCTTTTTGATGCATTTATAAATGTGATTATTTTCTTAATTTCTCTTCTCATAGTTTGTCTTTAGGGTACAGAAACACAACAGATTTCTGGATATTAATTTTGTATCCTGCCACTTTACTGAATTCATTAATGAGTTCAAATAGTTTTTTGGCAGTGTCTTTAGGATTTTCTGTGTAAAGCATCATGTCATCTGCAAATAGTGATAGTTTTACTTCTTCCTTTCCTTCTTTCTAAATCCTTAAGCTAACTTGGAGCAAGAAACCAAAGAATGGATTCACCTAGTACATTGATCTGCTGGCCCTGTTTTGTCACATATGAATATAGTAGAATTTTATAATGCCCATGAGTGAGAGTGGATGAAGTATCTTGATTCTGGCAAGAGAATATTTATGTAGTAAGGAAAAGTGTCCTCTGTACAAATAACACCTTCTTCAGAGCCTGGAGACCATGTTACTTCAATAAAGAAAAGAGATAAAATTGTGCTGTTATCTGTGCTGACTATAAAAATAAGATGTTTGTCACATTTGATAGAAATAAATTAAAACTCAAATCCTTAGTAGCATGTATCATATAGTTAGTTCTTCTCTCTTTGGCTGATTCTTTAGAAAATACAGTTTAATTTGGCCCACATCATGGATGTGTATACTTTTTTAAAAAATGCACCAGGAAATGATCATTGCAGTATCTCAGGTGAGCCACATATTGGTAGAAAGAATTTATGTACTCCCTGTAGAGTTTATGCTCTTCAGTCAGTCAATGAGTTCAGTTGCTCAATCATGTCCAACTCTGTGTCCCCATCAACTGCAGCATGCCAGGATTCCCTGTCCTTCACCAACTCCAAGAGCTTCCTGAAACTCATGTCCATTGAGTCAGTGATACCATCAAGCCATCTCATCCTATGTCATCCCCTTCTCCTCCCACCTTTAGTCTTTCCCAGCATCAGGATCTTTTCCAGTGAGTCAGATCTTCACATGAGGTGGCCAAAGTATTGGAGTTTCAGCTTCAGCATCAGTCCTGGATATTCAGGACTGATTTCCTTTAGGATTGACTGGTTGGATCTCCTTGCAGTCCAAGGGACTCTCGGGAGTCTTCTCCAACACCAGAGTTGAGAAGCATCAATTCTTTGGTGCTCAGTTTTCTTTATGATCCAACTCTCACATCCATACATGACTACTGGAAAAACCATAGCTTTGACTAGACAGACCTTTGTCAGCATAGTGATGTCTCTGCTTTTGAATATGCTGTCTAGGTTTGTCATAGCTTTGCTTCCAAGGAGTAAGCATCTTTTAATTTCATGGCTGCAGTCACCATCTGCAGTGATTTTGGAGCCCAAGAAAAGAAGGTCTGTCACTATTTCCATTGTTTCCCCATCTATTTGCCATGAAGTGATGGAACCAGATGTCATAATCTTAGTTTTTTTGATGTTGAGTTTTAAACCAACTTTTTCACTGTCCTCCTTCACTTTCATCAAGAGGCTCTTTAGTTCTTTGCTTTCTGCCATAAGGGTGGTGTCATATGCATATCTGAGGTTATTGACATTTCTCCCAGCAATCTTGATTTCAGCTTGTGCTTCATCCAGCCTGGCATTTCACCTGATGTACTCTGCATGTAAGTTAAATTTAAGCAGGGTGACAACATACAGCGTTGATGTACTCCTTTCCCAATTTGGAATAAGTCTGTTGTTCCATGTCTGGTTCTAACTATTGCTTATGCTCTTAATTTCTTTAACAAATAAATTACCTAGGCATGGTCTGTGCATGATCATTGTAGTATCTCAGATGAACTGCATATTGTTGGAAAGAATTTATATATTCCCTGTATAGTTTATGCTCTTAATTTATTTAGCAAATAATTTTAAATTATGCTGTAAAGAAGACAGAGAAAATACAGAAATCATGAAAGAGCTTTCCTTCACCACCTTCTTTTCAAAAAAAAAAACTAGTAGCTGGCACAGATAATTGCCAGTGAGCAAGCTAGGGTTTCAGAATTTTCTGATGACTCAGTGGTAAAGAATCCACCTGCCAATGTAGAAGTTATAGGTTCGGTTTGATTCCTGGGTCAGAAAGAGTCCCCGGAGAAGGAAACGGCAATCCACTCCAGTATTCCTGCCTGGGAAATCCAACAGAGGAGCCTGGCAGGCTATAGTCCATGAGGTTGCAAATGAGTCAGACATGACTTATCAACTAAACAACTACAAGAAAGGTAGGGTTTTATTGGATCCAAAATATAGTAGTGAATTTCTTGCAGGACACAGGTTTTTTATATAGGGATATTCCATTACTATCGTGAAGAATTTACACAAATAATCTGTGCCCTTATTAGGAGATACCAGAATTTCTCATAATTATCCAGATTCAACCTACCAACATTATCAACCCCACCAAGCCAACTAATACTCAGGCATACCTAACCATTGTGTCTGTCTTCAGTCTCAAGCATCCCCTAAAGACCCTTTCACCCCACATGGTTCAATTCTTTATCAATTCACCCATCTTGAGAGACTACCATTTGTCAGAAGTGACGGTAAGCACTTAATTCTTGCAACATCCCCACGTTATTGTGTCCACAGTGTGATTTTTTAAAACCTGAATTTAGATGATTTAAGTCACCTTTCCAAGGTTCACCCTGACTTTTCAACAGAGTTGTGGTTTGAACATAGGGCTGTCTTGCAAATATTACTTTCTTAACCTCTCCATTGACTGTTAATCCGAGACGCAAAGAGCAAACGTGGTTTTCCCAATATAGTCAACATTAGTTAATTCAGTTCATTATTCATTTACTTCTTCTGGGCTTAAAGCCCATGTTCCCTCAAGAAAGAATAAAGATAAGATGGGCTAAAAAAATAAAATGAAAAAAATTTAATATATGTAAAGTCAGTAGGTACATACATTTTTTTTACTCTGCTAACCATTGAGACTCTCTAAGATTTAAAACATTGTGGTAGTTATGGTAGATTCCTGTTAATCAGAGATTGCCAGGTGAAGTCCTTGCAGTCCCTCCATGCAGGTGAAAAGACACATTAACTGGCACTCAGATTTCTTCAAGGCCTTTGTATTTTTTTCCTAATGAGACTGACTGGAGAAAGCTCTGCAATGTGTTCTTCCTTTTAGATGCTGATGAGTTCTGAATAGATCTTATTGGACTTCCCAAATGAGAGCCTCTCCTTAGTGAGTTGCTGCTGCTGCTGCTGCTGCTGCTGAGTCGACTGCTTCAGTCGTGTCTGACTCTGTGCGACCCCATAGACGGCAGCCCACCAGGCTCCCCATCCCTGGGATTCTCCAGGCAAGAACCCTGGAGTGGGTTGCCATTTCCTTCTCCAACTTAGTGAGTTAGGTTAATACAAATCCAACCTCTTTTTTCAGCCTCGTTCATAATTTACATGTTATTTTATAAAATGAGACCAACCACCTGCCTTTCTGAAACTTGAGACTGAGCAAGAAAACCATTGTTTATTTAATAGTAAAGTTTTACATTGGGAAATACAAAATTTGGATCTGTTTGTGTCCTATTTGGGGCTCCCCTGGTGGCTCAGGTGGTAAAGAATCTGCAATGTAGGAGACCCAGGTTCGATCCCTGGGATGGGAAGATCCCTTGGAGAAGGGAATGGCAACCCACTCCAGCATTCTTGCCTAGGGAATTCCATGGACAGAGAAGCCTGGTGCACTATAGTCCATGGGGTCACAAGAGTTTAGACTAGTAGTTAACACTGAAAAACTCATGTGATGTTCAAAATAGAGCTGTTGGCAAGATCTCATTCCATAAAGAGTGCCTGAAATATTTTATAAATATCAAATTGATGCTTTCTATTTATATTCAATGTGTATGAAATATTAGGAATGTATCAGCACTTATTTATAGTCACAAATTATCTAAAATATAAAATTTAAGATGATGCTTTGCTTGCTAACATTGCAAAAGCAATCATGAACTATGTTTTCACCTCATAAGGTAAGCCTAGCTAAATATTATAACACACTAAGTCTGTAAAATACGCACTTTCCAGACACTCGGTAAAACCCAAGGTTTGAAGTCTTTTCCTACCTTAGTCTTATTGTTGTTGTTGTTCAGTCATTCAGTTGTGTCAGACTCTTTGCGATCCCTTGGACAGCAGCACACCAGACTTCCCTGTCTTTCACCAACTTTCAGAGCTTGCTCAACTCCTGTCTGTTGAGTCGGTGATGCCATCCAGCCGTCTGGTCATCTGTCTTCCCTCTCTCCTCCTGCCTTCAATCTTGACCAACATCAGGGTCTTTTCCAATGAATCGGCTCTTCACATCAGGTGGCCAAAGTATTGGAACTTCAGCTTCAGCATCAGTGCATCCAAAGAATATTCAGGGTTGATTTCCTTTAGGACTGACTGGTTTGATCTCCTTGCAGTCCAAGGGACTCTCAAGAGTCTTCTCCAACATCACAGTTTGAAAGCATCAATTCTTTGACACTCAGTCTTCTTTATGGTCCAGCTCTCACATCTATACATGACTACTGGAAAAACCATAGCTTTGACTAGACAGACCTTTGTTGGCAAAGTGATGTCTTTATATAGATTATTGTCTTTATTTTATTTATTTTATTGAAGAGTTGTTGATTTACAGTGTCAAGTTAGTTTCAGGTGTACAGCACAGTGCTTCAGTTTATTGTTGTTGTTTAGACACTAAGTCATGTCCAGCTTTTTTGAGACCCCATAGCCTATAGTCCACCAGGCTCCTCTGTCCATGGAATTTCCCAGGCAAGAATACTAGAGTGGGTTGCCATTTCCTTCTCCAGGGGATCTTCCCAATCCAGGGATTAAACCTGCATCTCCTGCTTTGCAGGCAGATACTTTACTACTGAGCCACCATGGAAGCCCATGATTCAGTTTATATATATATGTATAAAATACATCTGAGTTAAATGGTCATCTGAGTTAAATTCTCCCATTCCAGTCCATTTTAGTTCGCTGAGTCCTAGAATGACAACGGTCACTCTTGCCATCTCCTGTTTGACCACTTCCAATTTGCCTTGATTGATGGACCTGACATTTCAGGTTCCTATGCAATATTGCTCTTTACAGCATCGGACCTTGCTTCTATTATCAGTCACATCCACAACTGGGTATTGTTTTTGCTTTGGCTCCATCCCTTCATTCTTTCTGGAGTTATTTCTCCACTGATCTCCAGTAGCATATTGGGCACATACTGACCTGGGGAGTTCCTCTTTCAGTATCCTATCATTTTGCCTTTCCATATTGTTCATGGGGTTCTCAAGGCAAGAACACTGAAGTGGTTTGCCATTCCGTTTTCCAGTGGACCACATTCTGTCAGACCTCTCCACCATGACACGCCCGTCTTGGGTGGCCCCACCGGCATGGCTTAGTTTCATTGAATTAGACAAGGCTATGGTCCTAGAGTGATTAGATTGACTAGTTTTCTGTGAGTATGGTTTCAGTGTGTCTGCCCTCTGATGCCCTCTTGCAACACCTACTATCTTACTTGGGTTTCTCTTACCTTGGATGTGGGGTATCTCTTCACGGCTGCTCTAGCAAAGTGCAGCCGCTGCTCCTTGCCTTGGATGAGGGGTATCTCCTCACCGCTGCCCCTCCTGGCCTTGAATGTAGAATAGCTCCTCTAGGCCCTCCTGCGCCCACAGAGCCACCGCTCCTTGGACATGGGGTTGCTTCTCCTGGCCACTGCCCCTGACCTCAGATGTGGGGTTGCTCCTCCTGGCCGCTGCCCCTGGCCTCTGGCATTGGGAAGCTCCTCCCGGCCGCCGCCCCTGGCCTCAGACGTGGGTTAGCTCATTTCAGCTGCTCCTGCACTGTTGCAGCCTGGCACTCTCGGCCACTGCCCCTGACCTTGGACACGGGGTAGCTCCTCTCGGCCGCCACCCCTGACCTCGGATGTGGGGTAGCTCCTCTTGGCTGCCGCCCCTTGGGCATGGGGTCCTCCCGGCTTCTGCCCCTGACCTCTGACGTGGGGTAGCTCCTCTCAGCCCTTTCTGTGCCATCGCAGCCTGGCATTCCTGGCTGCTGCCCCTGACCTCGTATGTGGGGTAACTCCTCTTGGCTGCTGCCCCTCGGGCATGGGGTCCTCCTGGCTTCTGCCCCTGACCTCGGACGTGGGGTAGCTCCTCTTGGCCACGCTATGTGCACTGGAATGGGTGAATTTAACTCAGATGACCTTTATATCTACTACGGCAGGCAGGAATCCCTTTGAAGAAACGGAGTAGCCATCATGGTCAACAAAAGAGTCCGACATGCAGTACTTGGGTGCAATCTCAAAAAAAGAATGATCTCTGTTCATTTCCAAGGCAAACCATTCAATATCACAGTTATCCAAGTCTATGCCCCAACCAATAATGCTGAAGAAGCTGAAGTTGAATGGTTCTATGAAAACCTACAAGACCTTTTAGAACTAACACCCCAAAAAGATGTCCTTTTCATTATAGGTGACTGGAATGCGAAAGTAGGAAGTCAAGAAACACCTGGAGTAACAGGCTAATTTGGCCTTGGAATGTGGAATGAAGCAGGGCAAGGGCTAATAGAGTTTTGCCAAGAAAATGCACTTGTAATAGCAAACACTGTCTTCCAACAACACAAGAGAAGACTCTACACATGGACATCACCAGATGGTCAACACTGAAATCAGATTGATTATATTCTTGGCAGCCAAAGATGGAGAAGCTCTATACAGTCAGCAAAAACAAGACCGGGAGCTGACTGTGGCTCAGATCATGAACTCCTTATTGCCAAATTCAGACTTAAATTGAAGAAAGTAGGGAAAACCACTAGACCATTCAGGTATGACCTAAATCAAATCCCTCATGATTATACAGTGGAAGTGAGAAATAGATTTAAGGGCCTAGATCTGATAGATAGAGTGCCTGATGAACTCTGGACGGAGGTTTGTGACATTGTACAGGAGACAGGGATCAAGACCATCCCCATGGAAAAGAAATGCAAAAAAGCAAAATGGCTGTCTGAGGAGGCCTTACGAATATTGTGAAAAGAAGAGAAGTGAAAAGCAAAGGAGAAAAGGAAAGATATAAGCATCTGAATGCAGAGTTCCAAAGAATAGCAAGAAGAGATAAGAAAGCCTTCATCAGTGATCAATGCAAAGAAATAGAGGAAAAGAACAGAATGGGAAAGACTAGAGATCTCTTCAAGAAAATTAGAGATACCAAGGGAACATTTCATGCAGAGATGGGCTCGATAAAGGACAGAAATGGTAGGGACCTAACAGAAGCAGAAGATATTAAGAAGAGGTGGCAAGAATACAGAGAAGAACTGTACAAAAAAGATCTTCACGACCAAGATAATCACGATGATGTGATCACTCACCTAGAGCAAGACATCCTGGAATGTGAAGTCAAGTGGGCTTTAGAAAGCATCACTATGAATAAAGCTAGTAGAGGTGATGGAATTCCAGCTGAGCTATTTCAAATCCTGAAAGATGATGCTGTGAAAGTGCTGCACTCAATATGCCAGCAAATTTGGAAAACTCAGCAGTGGCCACAGGACTGGAAAAAGTCAGTTTTCATTCCAATCCCAAAGAAAGGCAATGCCAAAGAATGTTCAAACTACCACACAGTTGCACTCATCTCACACGCTAGTAAAGCAATGCTCAAACTTCTCCAAGCCAGACTTCAGCAATACCTGAACCGTGAACTTCCAGATGCTCAAGCTGGTTTTAGAAAAGGCAGAGGAACCAGAGATCAAATTGCCAACATCCGCTGCTTCATGGAAAAAGCAAGAGAGTTCCAGAAAAACATCTATTTCTGCTTTATTGACTATGCCAAAGCCTTTGTGTAGATCACAAGAAACTGTGGAAAATTCTGAAAGAGATGGGAATACCAGACCACCTGACCTGCCTCTTGAGAAACCTATATGCAGGTCAGGAAGCAACAGTTAGAACTGGACTTGGAACAACAGACTGGTTCCAAATAGGAAAAGGAGTACGTCAAGGCTGTATAATGTCACTCTGCTTATTTAACTTCTGTGCAGAGTACATTATGAGAAACGCTGGCCTGAAGAAGCACAAGCTGGAATCAAGATTGCTGGGAGAAATATCAATAACCTCAGATATGCAGATGACACCACCCTTATAGCAGAAAGTGAAGAGGAACTAAAAAGCCTCTTGATGAAAGTAAAAGTGGAGAGTGAAAAGGTTGGCTTAAAGCTCAACATTCAGAAAATGAAGATCATGGCATCTGGTCCCATCACTTCATGGGAAATAGATGGGGAAACAGTGGAAATAGTGTCAGACTTTATTTTGGGGGGCTCCAAAATCACTGCAGATGGTGACTGCAGCCATGAAATTAAAAGTTGGAAGAAAAGTTATGACCAACCTAGATAGCATGTTGAAAAGCAGAGACATTACTTTGCCAACAAAGGTCTGTCTAGTCAAGGCTATGGTTTTTCCAGTAGTCATGTATGGATGTGAGAGTTGGACTGTGAAGAAAGCTGAGTGCCAAAGAATTGATGCTTTTGAACTGTGGTGTTGGAGAAGACTCTTGAGAGTCCCTTGGACTGCAAGGAGATCCAACCAGTCCATTCTGAAGGAGATCAGCCCTGGGTGTTCTTTGGAAGGAATGATGCTGATGCTGAAACTCCAGTACTTTGGCCACCTCATGTGAAGAGATGACTCATTGGAAAAGAATCTGATGCTGGGAGGAACTGGGGGCAGGAGAAGGGGACGGCAGAGGATGAGATGGCTGGATGGCATCACTGACTTGATGGATGTGAGTCTGAGTGAACTCTGGGAGTTGGTGATGGACAGGGAGGGCTGGCGTGCTGCGATTCATGGGGTCGCAAAGAGTCAGACATGACTGAGCTACTGAACTGAACTGATAAAATACATATAAAATATGAATCTTTTTTATTATTATCCCTTACAGGTTATTGTTGAGTATATTTCCCTGTGCTACACAGTAGGCTTTTGTGTTAGTTATTTTATTTAGACTATTACTTTTAATAGCCAGTTGTTAGCAAGAATCTATCACGATAATGTAGAGGCCTTCATATATTATCACTAGAGCACTGCAGTACTCTTATACTCAGAGTAGATTAGTAATACCAGTTAGTATATATGTTCCCTGTATATGAGAGCGGGGACAAAATAGTGGAAGTGGCTGATCACTGTAAAAAAATGAGGCTTTCCATAATGAAAGATGATGAAAATCCATCAGTTGGCCTTCATTGCTATTTAATGAATGAGGTTTTGTTTGTTAGACTTGTGATCACCCTCCATCCTAGCCTTTTAAATGCCATCCTCCATCTGTCTCTATTTAATCCCAAATCCTAATTCCTATTCAAAGGCCAGTATGGCACAGTGGCAAAGAATCTGCCTGCCAGTGCAGGAAACACAAGAGACATGGGTTTGATCCCTGGGTTGGGAAGGTCCCCTAGAGTAGGAAGTGGCAACCCACTCTTATTATTCTTGTCTGGGAAATCCCATGGATGGAGGAGCCTGGTGGGCTACAGTCCATGGGGTTGCAAGGAGAGCGGCATGACAGATGACACGCATACGCATCTACTATAGTTTTCTGTAATTCTAAACCAGGGCATGTCATTCAAATCCAGGCATCAGAGTAGCTATAAAAGTAATTTCTGTTCACCCACCTTTCACCTTTTTCACACCTATTTTGTTTGAGAAACATGTTTTGAGTTTCTTGTTGCCAGTGTCCTTGACCTACGTTCAGGCTAAAAATGTAGAACAGCAACTATCACTGATTCCAGATGATTTCCTTACTGGCTGTCAAGTCTCAGTGGTTTGTGTATCATGTTGAAAAAGCCATTCCATTAATAGATTAAGGAGTTGTGTTGTTGAACTGTCATACAGAAGAGGTGGACCACTATTTAATTTTCAGTCAGGCTTTGTGAGTAAATGCTATTTGATTACAGTTTTCACTCTGCAAGATCCAGGAAGTTGATTAACCTTGAAGAAAAATTGATCACATTACCTTAAAGTTAGAAGTCTTATAAATGAGATAGATAGTCTAGTCATCTTCTCCTATTTTATGGTGTCTCTGAAACAGACCGTCTCCTAATGCAAGGAAGCATGCTATTATGAAGTGTTTATAGAGGCTTTGAATTCTGGCTGGTCACATGAAAGTTGTGTAGCATTTGATTTGTTAACTTTTCTCAGTCTCATTTCACTATCCATAAAATCCTTGTGCATTAGGTGACAAGTCTAAACATAATAGATGTTCAGTAAATTCTAGCCATCCTTATCATCATGGTTATCATTTGACCATTTTTTTCAAAAGCACGATGTTTTGTGCAGCTCCTCCATTTCTGAAGAGATATGCTAAATTCTGCGTTTTTAAGTAATTAATTCTAGGCTCTTTGAGTCACAGAAAACCCCTTTTATAATCACCTTATATTTTCTCTTCTCTTTAAGTCCTTCAAATACATTATTTATGGATTTGTAAACACTGTGACTATAGCTATTTTTCTCATCTTTAAAATTAGGGCATTAAGAGTACTCACTTCATAGAATTTCTGTAAGCATTGGATGAGATAATGAAGTCAAGATACAACATATTGTCTGCCACATAATGGACATTGTGTAGATAAAAGATATTGTCCCATTATTACGTGTAGTAGTTTCAAAGCTTCCCTTTGTTTTTTGAAGAGATGCACCATACTTGAACCATATTGAAAGTGAAAGTCACTCAGTCATGTCTGACTCTTTGTGACCCCATACAGACCATGGACTTCTCCAAGCTAGAATACTGGAGTGGGTAGCTGTTCCCTTCTCCAGGGGATCTTCCCAACCCAGGGATCGAACCCAGGTCTCCTGCATTGTAGGTGGATTTTTTTACCAGCTGAGCCACAAGGGAAGCCCAAGAATACTGGAGTGGGCAGCCTATCCCTTCTCCAGCAGATCTTACCAACCCAGGAATTGAACTGGGGTCTCCTGCATTGCAGGCAGATTCTTTGCCAACTAAACTATCAGGGAAGCCCAAGAACCATATTGAACTTATTTTAAATATATATTTATGTACATAATTTTATTTAATATTTATATACCTCACAACTTGTCACATGAATAAATTATCAGCCTCATCCAAAATCTACAGAAAATCTTTCCCTCTATTCAAAGAACTAACAGGCAAAAGAAAAAGCCTTTTTAATGGATTTGAAGCCACATTTTTATTTTAGAAGATATTTATCTATAAATAATATAGAATAACTGAATTCATTTAACAAGTCTTAAATAAATGCTAGTCTAAAACTTTCTTCTTGAAGAGGAAAGAGAGAAACATAAAATCCATACCCAGAAACTTTCCTGATGGTCCGGTGTCTAAGACTCCTTGCTCCCAAGTAAGGGGGCCTGAGTTCAGTCCCTGCTCAGGGAACTAGCTCCCATGTGCACAAAGCTGCATTCTGCAACTGAAAGATCCCCTGTGCTGCAACTAAGACCCAGCACAGCCAAATAAATAAACTAAAAATTTTTTTAATCCATATACAAGAGACAAGCAATGGCCTCAATGTAGAAGAATTAAATTAAAAAACACATTAACACACAGCTTTTTTCTTTTGTTAGAAATGTGTATTTACTCACTTTATCTCTATTTGCTTAGAGTGGACAGTTTGTGTATCTTTACCTCAAATTGGTTAATAGGTTTGGCCTTTTTAAAAATATGCAGCGCTCTCATTTCAGTTTCAGATTATTTGGTTTGGATGTGGTGGGTAAATTTTTTGTGACAGTAAGCCAGTGCTTATTATGCATGGGGGACTCTAGTAGAAATGCAATATTTTGTACTAATTGCTAACGGAACGATCTGTAATTTCAGCTGCATGATTTGCCCCTTACATGTGCCCAGCTATAACAATCTGAATTTAGTACTGCATTTGTTAATATTAGACACAAATTTATCCTGACACTTTCATAGGCAAAGCCTCAGAAACATTTAGTCATGTAAAATATAATCATAGTCTTAAAATATTTGCTTTTTGCTCCCATGCATTTCAGGCAGAATCTCATTTTATAACTTATCTCTATTGCTTAACAGGAGAATGGTTCGGAGAGGTTCCTTGGGGATCTTGATTACATGATAGGTGTTATGAGTAGTTACTGCACCCTTATCAAAGAACAATGTTTATGTAATGTGAATATTCCTTGTCTCTGTGCACACTTCAGATCTTTCCTATCGTACTGAATTAAATGTGGTTTTAATTTGCATCCCATTTCCAGTGTTTGTTGCCAGACGTTTCAGACTTTTTGAGGACAAATGAAAGTAGCTTGCGGTGTAAGTTAAATATTTTGTGTCAGGATAAAATTAGCAAACCATTATGTAAAGGGCACATTTCCCCATGTGTTTACCTTATAACTGCAGGAACTAGACTTGTACAGAAGCTTTGAAAAAACCCCATAGCTGTCATATTCATAAGTCTTTCTGACCCATTTGGATATGTGTTAGTATATTACTTGGAGCATACTATAAAACTTAGCCTTCACTTATGGAAATATGCTTGTACTTTGTTCCCCCAAAAGCAAATACAGAGCATAAGACATAGTATAATAATAGACCTTTGGACACAGAGGCATAAAATGGAATTATGAGTCCTTGAAAGAGCAATTAAGTACATTTTCATTTCAACAACTGAAGATGAGGAACCAAAACAGATGGACAGGGGGTAGAATAAATGAGAGAAAAATCCGTATTCATCACGCCTCTTGGCATTCTAGCTCACCAATTTACTCTGCAGTGTTTTACAGTAAATCAGACCTAGTTCTGCATTCCAGCCCCTGATTTATGCTTGTATGAAGTAAAAACTGAAATTACTGAGAAAACTTTTCCCTGGAAGTTTCTGGAACCATCAGTGAGGAGCCTCAAGCCATACCATTATCAATGAGCTGACTCAATTCCTCTTAGAAATGGGTAGGTTATAAATTCTAAATAAGTTAGAGAAAGAACTAGCAATGTATTCTGAATAACACCCTACCCTAAAAAGCATAGTGAAATGTCATATTATCAAGTATCTTTCAAGATCTTGAAAGTGAAAAAGAGCACACTGCTTGCTTCTGTGCTGAAAACATCTGCCCAAAATACATGTTCACTAGAGGTTGAATGGAACTTTTAAAATGGTAATAACTCTGTGATCTTCTCCAAAATGTTTTTTGCTCTCCTTTCACAAAGATAGTAGTAAACAAATATTTGTTTATTGCTTACTATGCGCAAGACATTTTCTTAGGCACTGTAACCAAAGCTGATTAAGGTCCCTTCTCTGGTGATAGAGAAACAATTTAAAAATCCCTAAAATGAAAATATAGCTTATACATGCATGAGTGTTAAGATAACAAGACAAAGGGAATACAACAGTGATGTGTGAGGACAGTAATTTCAGAGTCATCAGGGCTGACTCCTCCAAGAAAGTAACACTTGAGCCCTGGCCCTGATTCTCCAGGAGTCACATAGGTGAAGATGAAGAAAGAAGTGTTCTCGACAGAGGAGACAGCAAGTAAAATGACCTCTTTCTTCCAAACCCCATCTCCCTTTAGGATAGAGAATCTGTAAAGTTTGTCATCTGGCCCAGTGGTTCTAAACTCTGCTACATGATAGAATCATCTGGTATCTTTTAAATGTACTGATGCCTGGGCCTTACCACAAACCCATCAAATCAGAGTCTCTGGAGGTGGCTAGGGGAAACACTGGACATCTGTATTTTTGTAAATGGCCATGATTCGAATATGCAGCAAGATGGAGAGCCACTGACCCACAGCAGTGCATCTCAAATATTAACATGCAGAGATCACAGGGGAATCTTTCTGAAATGCAGATTCTGATTCACTGGATCTGGGATGGGGCCCAAGCTCCTAATAAGCTCCCAGGTGATGTGATTGCTGCTGATACAGTAGTTATCCAAAGTGTGGTGCCCAGGAACAAAGAATTAATATTCACCTGGAAGCTTGCTAGAAAAGCACATGCTTAGTCAGAGAATCAGAAACCAGACCATTCAATCACCTCTCAAATCAGAAATGCTAGGGGTATGGCCCAGCCTTCTGTGATTTAAGAAAACCCTTCAGATGACTCTGAAACCCATTCAAGTTTGAGGACTAAACTGGGTCTTGGTGTTTAGACAGAGTCAATTTGGTACCTAATTGTGTTCCAACTTGTGTGTTCCATGATTGGTTCATGTTTACAGGTCTGTTGAAACTTCTCAAGCACTTAACATTGAGCTGAGGGTTTGATGCCACAGCCTTCTCTTCCTTTTACTTAGTTTCCATTTAAAGCAAATCCTGTCTCATTCTGGATAGAAGAGAAAGAGATCCAGCTCTAGTTTGTCAGACCTCACTTCTTGCTTCCAAAGCCTCTTTGTTCATTTAGCTTGCAAGCCACCAGGAGCTTAGAGCACCCCTGCAGGTGACGCTCCACACTCACCGGTGTCACCTGCAAAGAGGTGATATGCTATAGCCCTGCTAGGGCAGTTTAGTCCCTGTGAAGGAATATTGTGACTCATGTCCAACTGCCATCCTATCAAAAAATCACTCTGTACTACTTTGTTTACAAGCATCAGTTAATGGTTTTCTCTCCATTGGGCAGCTCAGGGGAGTTTAGTTTAGAGAACTATTGAATCCTTGCCAGTTTGGGGCATGAGGCAAAGCAGCTCCAGATCTCAGTATTTTTCATGGTATCTATTTTCATCTCTTTTAACATGTGTGTAGTTTTGATACCTCCATATGGAGAATATAAGCTAGAAATTGTATCTATAGGCTGATTGCTTATTGTGAACAATGTCAGATTCGTGATCTCCAAAGAAGATTTAGCTTCAGGATCTGGGGCCAGGCTTGATCACTCAAGATCTTTTGTGTAGACAGAGTTTTATTAAAGTATAAAAAGGGACAGAGAAAGCTTCTGACATAGACATCAGAAGGGGTACGGAGAATGCCCCACTTGCTAGTCTTAGCAAGAGAGCTATATACTTTTTCAGTTGGTTATTTCAGTAAATCAAAAGAATGTCTCAGGATTGTAAGGGTCTTACCAGACCCACTCCAACAACATACATTTTAAGATAACAGGACTAAAACTAACAACAGAAAGATCTTCCCAGACCCAGTCCCACAATTTACATTTTAAGATGACAGGATTAGTCAGAAGGTTCTCAAGAAGGAAAAACGTATCCTCAAGCAGGCTACATTGTTGTTATATAATCACTGGTACAAAGTTTAAGGAAAAACATATCCTTGAGCAAGATGAGTTATTTTGTTGTATAATCATCAGCTCTGGGCTTAAAGAAAAAAACATTTGTCGTTTTCTCCTCTTCACGATCCCCAGACCCCTTTCTCCTCAGGGACCCTGGACTTCTTATCAACCTACCTAAGTAAGAACTGACTCTCTCAATACATGGATGCATATAATAAATATGGTAGCACATGCTTCTTGGCATGGAGAAGCTATACCTCATTTCTCCAATGGGCAAAGAGTGAAAAAAAATTTTTGAACTAAAAATCCAAGCTGAATAGGTATATTTTATAAAGTCTCCAAAAGAATCAATATATTTTAATTGTAGAAATTGTACTATTAATGAGTTAGTGTGATAGTGGTAAAGAAACCTTTTTTTTCCTCTCTATTACCATCCAGGCCCCTTCTATCCTTACCAACTTTGAATAGTCCCTCTTTCTAATTAGTGAAAAAATATATAGGTAGAACACTAGCACTCTTTGCTACTTTAAGAATAAGTTTTGCTGACTTTCGGCAGTTATTTATCCACAAGACGGGGTTAGGTTAATCATCAAAGTAGAAATCTGTGGGACTGCATCTAATAGTGAGTGATAATGCACTGAGTAACTGAAGAGGAATAGTTGGCAAATACATAAGTGAATAAGTAAGTAAATAAATAGATTTCATCAGGAAGGGAAAAAAAAAACCCGCAAATTGTAAAGAGAAGAGTTCTTTTGACTTGTAAAAAAAACTCCTTATCATTAGAAGTTAAGCTAAAGAGTCATACAGTTTTTGTATATTTAATACATGAAGCATGTGGGGACCCAATTGCTACAGATTCTCCACAGCTCTATCTCAGGGACCACTGTATACATTTTTAGATTCCAAAGCATATTTTATTCCCAGTTATGGATTTTCTGTACACTGATCAGGTGGCATTTCTGGGGTATTTATAAATGCTGTATTCCGGGTCTTACATCTTCTTTAGTTCTTAAGCAATGCATTCATTTCCTCTCAAAATCCATTGGCCCCTCTTCTCTGGTTCCTCAGTTTATCTCATCATCCACGTCTCAGGTTCTGGGTGACACGCGTGTCTGCTCTTTTGTTGTTGTTTTCATCTTTTAAAAGTGTTAATTATTTGAGATGAGAAACATCATCTTTCTCAGAAGGATACTTAGCCCATAAAATATTTCGTAGCTGAAATCTTTGCACATCTGTCTGGGATGCTTAGCAGAAGTCAATATTCTTTGCCATTTCCCTTTCACAGTTTGTGGAGATGAATGCACCGGCCTTCTTCTCGGTGACTTGGCTCGCCTGGAGCAGATGGCCACAAGCATCAACCTCACTGGCCCGCTGCCCGCTCCATATAAAATTCTGTATGGTCTTGAAAATATGACTCAGGAACTCAAGGTAGGTTGGAGCGGTAACAGCAAAAGTTGGGATAAAAGATGACAGAGCTTCCCCAGGGGGAATTGCCCTAATTGGTAAATGCACTTCCCATTGTTCCAAATTAAGGCAGGCTGCTATTAGGGAAATTCAGAGGCTTTCTAAACCAGTTTTTCAGACTTGAAACTACAATTTACTGATTGCTCTTAAGGGAAAAGAGGCTCATGTACCCCTAGTGTTTGGCCTAAATCAATTTTATTATGTATGTTAAATATGTGCAAACATAAAATCAGATATGAACTCCTTATACTTAATAGCTCTATAAAATCAAAACAAATTAATTCTTTCAAAAGTCATAAAAACCAGTAAAATTCAAATTAAAAACATTAATATAAAGTAACATGATTTTTGCTGAATGCAAATTGCTACTTACAACAAGAGAATGATGCTGACTACTTCCACACAGGTTCTTTCATCAGCACGTGACATGCGGTAACTCAATTCTACCTTTCCACAATTTGAACTAGAGAACTCCTTGTGAGAGGACCTGAAATGCCATTTGGCATCATTGACAAGTTTGCACGATTTATATGCTCAGTCCACCCTTTGATCAAACAGGCATGCCAATGTAGGCACTGAGAGCAGGAGGTTGTGTGACTCTCTCAGGTTCCCAGCCTAGGGTCCAGAAATGCTTGCATTAACATTTAAGTTTACTATCAGAATGAAAACACAAGGTGAAAATTTTATACTGGAGAATGAGGAAACATTTGAACGTACTTTTTGTTGCAGGGGAAAACCCATTCTAAGACCTTGTTACAGCTTTCAGTAGTTGATGGGATATGGCAGAAATGTTAAGGAAATTGAGGTTGTTTCATCTGATTTAAAAAAAAGAGAGAGATGAAAAGTGACAACTTATATACTATCAGTCAATTACCAAATATTTATTGAGAAAGTCTGGAATGACCAGTACTGTACTTGGTTCTCTGAGGGTTTCACAACCCCTAATGCATGCAGTCACTACCTTTAGGAAGGTTATGGTTTAAAAAAATAATTATATGGTTTAAAAAAATAATTAAACAATTAGCAAAACTATTACCACGAGCTTTATAGGCATTTGACATACAGTAGTGTTCAAGATCAGAGAAATAGATAAGATCCAGAGTAAGCAGGGAAAATATATCATTAATGAAAGTGTAATTTGTGTTAGAACTTGAAAGATAGAAACAATTTCAACAGGCAGAGAATTATTGGTAAGACTGGGGGAGAATGTCTAAGATTTATTCATTAGGCACTGGCAGACAGTCTTCTAGGAAATACATTCTTTAATTCAGACCACAGCTTTTAAAGTAAGTATTATTATCCCTATTTACTAGAAGAAGAAACTGGTCATGATGATAGCAAGAATAGGTAGCATGTATTGATGAGTGTATCTGTGCTAGGCAATTGACTGAAGTCTTACATGAATTATCACACATAGAGCGCCAAAAATCCAAGAGGTGGGAAAGGAGTAATGTATCATTTACATTTTTCTCACATAGTCAGGCAGGGACACTGAGTCATAGAGAAGTTTCAAGTGCGACCAAAGGTCACGTGGTTGCTAGGTACAGAGCTGAGATTTGAAAAGAGTCAGTGTGACTGTAGGGCCGGAGACAATGGCACCACCTTCACACAGTTCAGAGGGGAAGCAGCTCAGCCCACCGCTGGTGAGATCTCTTTGACCCCTAGCCCATCCATACATACTCTTGCCACTGGATCCACGAGAGCCGTGTGCACAGAGGCAGAAGTGTGAATGAGCAAGACCTGTCTTGGAGACATTAGAAGTCAGGTCTGCTAGTGAAAGACAAGACTGGAGGCTTTAGCGGGGCTGGGTGGTATGAAGGACAACCTTGAATGCCAGGCAGAGGAATCCTAGTTTACATTAGAAGCCTAGCATTCAGGAATGCAAAGAGTTCTAATAAAATGCTGACCAGTTATTGAATATGGGAAGAACACAAAGACAGAAAATTGAGCTAGAGAAGCAAATGCTTCAGTGAGACATAAAAAAATTTAAAGTAATAACTTATGCAATGAATGAATTTCTGAAGGGCCCTCTGAAAGACATTCCAATCTATGGACCTCAACCAAGCCAGAGGGTTCAATTACCTGTTTCCTTATGGCTGGGTGTTGGTTAGAATGATTTTATTTTCCTTAAATTCCAATCTTTCTTGATTCTGTTTGTGTTCCTCTTCCATTGTTTAATATCTGGAATCCCATTTTAATATTATAAATCATTAAGCAAGTTAGATATACCCTTTGTTCGGTTCCTTTAACTGTGTCAGTGCTCCCTGGGTTCCAGTCACAGATGACCTGGGACACACATGACCTGGATTCACTAACTTGATGCCACAAAGGACACTGCACAGCATGTGGGATTTGGGTGTGCCTCAGTAACAGGGCATTAAAAATCACTCAGAGTATTGGGGTTTATGCTAAGGAATTGGGGAACAGTTTCAAGGAAACAGAGGTTTGTATTGGATTGGGTGCTCATAGGAAGTGGAAATAATTCTGTAATGAAATATTCTAATGAATCTTATCTAGAATAAGGAAGAAAAAGAGAAGTTAAAGCTATAGTTAGTGAGGAAGCAGTGGTCACTCATATTAGCCAGAAAATGGAATTCAGGCTATTTTTGTGGTCTGCACAGAGACCATGTTTTTATCTGCGTTTAGACACGATTATGGAATGGTCTCATTTTTTGTTTCATTCATCACTGTCACAGAATGATCCCATCTACTGTTAGTGTTGTGAGATTGATAATGTTCAATAAGAGAGGAAAATGTACCAGCTGTGAGTGCCAGGCCAGCTCCTACAACGCTGACACCATGCAGTTAGTTAGCACCCAGCCAGGTCCCTCTGTCAGGGCTCCTGTCCTCAAAGAAAGAAGTGATAAACCTATAAACTGTATCTCTGGTGATTAATGTAGGGGCCTTAAAGATTCAGACGTGGTTCATCTTGCCTCTGCTTCTTACTGGCTATGCTTTGGGGTCTCTTCAAGCCACAGTTTTCTACCTACAAAATGAAGTAACATTTTTATCTCATAGAGCTGTTGTAAAAACTAAATGAGACAATGCAAAACCAAAAGACCTGGCACGTAGTAATGTCTTAATAAACTGCAGCAGTCTGTTATTTGCCAGGTTATTCTGCACAGTGCTTTGTGTCTAAGTGCCCAGTTGAAGTAGTTGCTCTCTTCTCTGAAGGTGAGAAAGCCAAGTTCTTTGTATATAAAGGAAAAATGTGTTCTGTTAAATGTTCAACCTATGATCGCTGCAAGACCATTTACTCAAAATCATATGGAATGAAATCTCTTTTCAGCATTTGCTCTCACCTCAGCGGGACCCGGAGAGGCTCATTCAGGTGGCAGAAGGCAGTCTGAACACACTGGTGACAGAAATGAATGAACTTCTGACCAGGGTAAGTTGGCAAAATCATGCTGCTTCTTAAAGCAGACAGATTATATATAATTAAGGAAAATTACTTCAAATTTCTGAAATGCAAATCTTGTTCTTCCTAAATCCAAATTTGGTGCATGCAATCGATTTATTTTTGACTTGCTACTTCTGCCTCAGATAAAATCTGAGAACCCAGTACCACAAGAAAAGATTGGGATAAAGACTTGGGAAGTATCAAGGCCAATGTTTAGAAATATCAGAATGACACTATATTTTGAGAACTCTATCCACTAGCTTCCATAGATTCTGGATTCCCAAATCCCTGTCTCTGACTACATAAGGAAAAAGATAAGCAAATGAAAATACGTGTAGTCTCTTGGATTTTATCATGGGATATTTGCATTTGTATATTAATAGAAATACAGTCTAAATCTGTATTGCCCCACAAAAGAGGAAGTCTTATTTATCAAGAAAATCCAAAGCACTTAAGACACTTTTTAAAGTCAGAATGCAAATCCATGTTGTGTTTATCAGACTTTTTAAGATATTGGGAGTTTTAAATTTTCAAAACTGCAAGAGGGTTAAGGTTCTTTTCCCTTGCAGAGAATAAGAAAACAGCATAAAGTTCGCCATCTTGTGGCCAGAAAAATGCATGAAATGGAAAACTGGCCTGGAATTCAGGGGTCCGTTCTGATTCTCAAAGAACTTTACATGACAAAAAATATTGGAGCTAGAAGGTTCTTGCAGATTATCTAGTCCGTTTTTTAAAGAAGAAATCCCTCAGGCCATAATACGGAAATGACTTAGAAATGGCTGTCTTCAAGGACCTCAGGAGGACTTAGTTTATGGATTCCCACGGTTGCAATACCATTTCCACCTAACCTGCTGCTGGCTTATTAGAATTTCCACAGGGAAATCAAATGGAATTCTCAGCACCTGATGCTGAACAATGTCCCTCAGGTTACAAATAGCCTACTAAACACTTTTTCAGGATTTCTTCCCAGTGATGTGGAATGTACAAATACAAAATTTCTTGCCAAATGTAGTTAGATATTAGATTAGTGAGTCTATTTATCTCATATCAATTTAATATTTTGCAATTTTATGTTTGTTCTGTGAATACACTAAATAAGAGCTTTTAAGCGGATCATGCGAAAGTAATCTCAGTTCAACAGGCACACACAAATGTTCCCCACATACAAAGCCCAAGCTAAGTGTTGGCAGGTGACGGATAAAAATGAGGCCCAGTCTGTCTTCAAGGAGCTTGTAGTCTCGTGTGTGTGTGTGTGTGTGTGTGTGTATACATCAGCATTTAAGTATGTGGAGACAAGTGCAAGTAAATATATAATACAGCATGAAATAAAAGAATGTAACTGAGAAGTACACATAAATGGATTAATGTCATCTTGTTAAGGGTGATTAGGGAAAAATTCCATGGAACGGTGGCATTTCGTTCACTGATTCATTTAATTAATCCAGAGTCGGACACGACTGAAATGACTTAGCAGTGGCGAGGATTGAACATGTTCTAGATACTATAGCAGAATGACAGACACTGGGAAAAGAGGTATAAGCAAAACTGACGCTGTGGCTGCTGTCATTGAGCTGATTACAGCCAAATGCTCTGAGTCTTTACTATTACTGTTACTTTGTTATTTCTTGACCTACATCCTTTCATCTTCCCAGAAGCCTCTCCCATACTAAATTTCTTAAAATGGACTTAGTACTTTTGAGTAGTGTAAAGCAAAATTGACTGGAAAATACTGAGATTTTCCATAGGCTCCCCTGACCCAAGACACAAATAGCCCCCACATTATCAACGTCCCCCCCACGGAGTGACACATTTGTTACAACGGATAAATCTACACTGACAAATCATTATCACTCAAAATCATAGCTTACTTTAGGCTTCACTCTTGGTGTTGTACAATCTTTCAGTTCAGTTCAGTTCAGTCGCTCAGTCGTGTCCAACTCTTTGCGACCCCATGAATCGCAGCACGCCAGGCCTCCCCTGTCCATCACCAACTCCTGGAGTTCACAATTTTGACAAATGTTTAATGACATGTCTCCACCTTTATAGTGTCATTTAGAGTACTTTTATGGCTCTAAAAGTCCCCCATCCTCTGTCTTTTCACCTCTCCCTCCTCCTTAACCCTTGGCAACCACTGCTCTTTTTACTGTCTCTGTATATCATATAGTTAGAATTATATAGTATGTAACCTTTCCAGATTGGCTTCTTTCACTTAGTAATATACATTGAAGTTTCATTCATGTCTTTTGGTGTCTTGATAGCTCATTTCTTTTAAGTGGTGAGCAGTGTTCCATTTTCTGGATGTACCAAGTTTATTTATCCATTCACCTACTGAAGGACACTTTGGTTGCTTCTAAGCTTTGGCAATATTTGAGTAAAGCTGCTATTAGCATCCAAATATATGTTTTCAATTTATTTGTGTAAAAACCAAAGAATGCAATTGCTCTATCATATGGTAAGAGTATGTTTAGTTTTGCAAAAAATCACCAAACTGTCTTCCAGGGTGGCTGTACCATTTTGCATTTCCCAGCAGCAATGAGTAAGAGTTCCTATTGCTCCACATCCTCACCAGCATTTGGTGTTGTCAGTGTTTTGAATTTTGACCATTCTAATAGGTGCATGCTGGCAAAGTCTGAGGGCAGGAGAAAAGGGGTTGACAAAGGATGGTTGGATAGCATCACCAACACAACGGACATGAGTTAGAGCATAGAGCATATTCACAGAAACAGTGAAAGACAAGAAAGCCTGGCAAGCCACAGTCTGCCAATGAGTTGGACACTACTTCGCAACTAGACAACAGCAACAGTAGGTGTATAGTAGTATCTCAGTCTTATATTAATTTACAATTCCCTAAGGATAGACAATCTTGAGCACTTTTATATGCTTACTTGCCATCTGTATAGCTTCTTTGGTATGATGTCTATTCAGATCTTGCTGTGGATTGAATGCATGTATCCTCTCCAAAATTCCTATGTTGAAATACTAAACCTCCCCGCCTCAAGGTAATGATATTAGGAAATGAGGCTGTAGGAAGGTATTTAGGTCATTAAGGCAGAGCCCTCATGAAGGGAATTCAGTTCAGTTCAGTCGCTCAGTCGTGTCCAACTCTTTGTGACCCCATGAATTGCAGCTCGCCAGGCCTCCCTGTCCATCACCAACTCCCGGAGTTCATCCAAACTCATGTCCATCGAGTCAGTGATGCCATCCAGCCATCTCATCCTCTGTCGTCCCCTTCTCCTCCTGCCCCCAATCCCTCCCAGCATCAGGGTCTTTTTCAATGAGTCAACTCTTCACATGAGGTGGCCAAAGTATTGGAGTTTCAGCCTCAGCATCAGTCCTACCAATGAACACCCAGGACTGATCTTTAGGGTGGATTGGTTGGATCTCCTTGCAGTCCAAGGGACTCTCAAGAGTCTTCTCCAATACTACAGTTCAATAGCATCAATTCTTCAGCACTCAGCTTTCTTCACAGTCCAACTCACATCCATACATGACCACAGGGAAAACCATAGCCTTGACTAGACAGACTTTTGTTGGAAAAGTAGTATCTCTGCTTTTTAATATGCTGTCTAGGTTGGTCATAACTTTCCTTCCAAGGAGTAAGCGTCTTTTAATTTCATGGCTGCAATCACCATCTGCAGTGATTCTGGAGCCCATCATGATTATCGGGGTCTTGAAGATCTTTTTTCTACAGTTCTTCTGTGTATTCTTGCCACCTCTTCTTAATATCTTCTGTTAGGTCCATATCATTTCTGTCCTTTATTGAGCCCATCTTTGCATGAAATGTTCCCTTGGTATCTCTACTTTTCTTGAAGAGATCTCTAGTCTTTCCCATTCTGTTGTTTTCCTCTGTTTCTTTGCATTGATCCCTGAGGAAGGCTTTCTATCTCTCCTCACTATTCTTTGGAACTCTGCATTCAAATGGGAATATCTTTCCTTTTCTCCTTTGCTTTTCACTTCTCTTCTTTTCACAGCTATTTGTAAGGCCTCCTCAGACAGCCATTTTGCTTTTTTGCATTTCTTTTCCATGGGGATGGTTTTGATCCCTGCCTCCTGCACAGTGTCACAAACCTCCATCCGTAGTTCTTCAGGCACTCTGTCTATCAGATCTAGTCCCTTAAATCTATTTCTCACTTCCACTGTATAATCATAAGGGATTTGATTTAGGTCATACCTGAATGGTCTAGTGGTTTTCCCTACTTTCTTCAATTTCAGTCTGAATTTGGCAATAAGGACTTCATGATCTGAGCCACAGTCAGCTCCCGGTCTTGTTTTTGCTGACTGTATAGAGCTTCTCCATCTTTGGCTGCAATTAGTCCCATATAAAAGGGGCCTCAAAAGAGATCCTTTGCCCTTTCCTGACCATGTAAGCACAAAGTGAAAAGACACTACCTATGAGATGTTATTTTGTACTTCTTGATCTCTAAAACTGTGAGAAAAAACTTCTGTCATTTACAAGCCACCTAATGTGAGGTATTTTGTTATAGCAGCAGACTCTACCATCTGGGCCTCCCTGGTGGTTCAGTTGGTAAACAGTCTGCTTGCAATGTGGGAAACCCAGGTTTGATCCCTGGGTTGGGAAAATCCCCTAGAGAAGGAAGTAGATAACCCCTCCCATATTCCTGCCTTGAGAATTCCATGGACAGGGCATCCTGGCGGGCTACAGTCCATGGAGTCGCAAAGAGTTGGACACAACTAAGTGACTGACACTTCACTTAAATGACTAAGACAAGATTTTTCTAATTTTTTAATCAAGGTTTGTTATCATCGTTAAGTGTTCTTTGTGTATTTTGGACAACAGTCTTTTATAAGATAACAGTCTGTGACTTGCCTTCTCATTCTCTGGACAATATTCATCACAGTGAAAAGTTTTTAATTTTAATGAAGCCCAGGTTATCAGTTATTTCTTTGACTGATTGCTTTGGTAATATCTAAAATGTCATCACTATACCTAAAGTTATCTAAATTTTTGCATTTTATATTTAGATCTATTATCCAATTTGAGTTAATTCTAATACTATTTTAAAACAAACTTTTTTATTTTAAAATAGTTTTAGATTTACAGAATAGTTATTGCAAAGATAGTACAGAGATTTCCCATATACTCCATACCCAGTTTCCTCTACTGTTAATATCTTAGTATGATGTATCTTTCACAACCAATGAACTAATATTAATTGATTATTATTACTAAGTGAAGACTCTACTTTATTCAGATTTCTTCACTTTTACTTAATGTCTTTGTATATTTCAGGATCCTATCCAGGACACTACATTACATTTAATCATCATGTCATCTTAGACGGTGTCCTCTAGACTGTGACAGCTTCTTAGACTTTTCTGGTTTGTTGATAATTTTGACAGTTTTGACAAGTTCATGCATTTTGTATGATGTCCCTCCCTTGGGGTTTACCTAATGTTTTTCTCATGATTAGAACAGAGATATGGGTCTGTGTGTGAAAGACCACAGAGATAATGTATCATTTTATCATGTCATATTAAGAACCCATGTCATCAGTATGTCTTATTGGTGTTTATCTTGATCACCTGGCTGATTTGCCAGATTCTCCAGTGGAAAGTATTCTTTTTCCCCATTTCCACACTTCAATACCATTTTTATCCACCCATTCTTCACATTTTGTAACTTGAAAAGCCTAGAAATAAGACTTCTGTAAGTAAATAGCTCCATGATGAAGTGAGGATGGGGAAGAAATAAAAAGGAAATCCTCACTTATTAATTAACCTTGTCCCCACCAGAAAATCATGGAGACCTTCAATATTTAAGTCAAAATGATCGGTTCTTTCTTTTCCTGTGGTCAAGCTGCACAATAATTAAAAGTTGTATTGATACCCATGGAATCATAACTAGAAGACTAAATGTAAATGTCCAATGTGTATGCCTGTGTTGTGCTTAACTGCTTAGTTGTGTCCAACTCTTTGTGACCCTATGGACTGTAGCCCACCAGGCTCCTCTATCCATGGGGATTCTCCAGGCAAAAATACTGGAGGGGGTTGCCATGCCCTCCTAAAGGAGATCTTCCCAACCGCTGAATCTACCAATATGTTTATCTCATAGCCATGAATGGTTCAGCAGATGCGATCAGAATATGAGCACAGGGGCCATAACTTCCTAGTATCTGCGGCTGTGTTAGAGGAGACAGTGCCTTAAACTAGAACTGCATCTTGGAAATACCTGATGCCAGTCTCACCCCCAAATGTGAGGTAATCAGTCCGAGGCCCAATATAAAGGTGGCTCAGCAGTGAAAGGATCCATCTGCAATGCAGGAGATGCATGTTCGATTCCTGGGTGGGGAAGATCCCCTGGAGAAGGAAAGGGCAGCCCACTCTAGTATTCTTGCCTGGGAAATCCCATAGACAGAGGAGCCCGGTGGGTTACTGTCCATGTGATTTCAAAGAGTCAGATATGGCTTAGTGACTAAACAACAATAGGGACTTTCATGAGCTTCCAGATGATTCTGATGCCAGTCAAGACTGAAAACTATTGTCTGCCTAGAGTTATGCGGTGCTTACAGCTCCCTGTCCTATGGAAAGTGCTTTCACTGGTATAGTCAATCTTTTTGACAATCCTTCTCTCTGCTTTGTTATCTGACCAGTTGCTTTATGATTAATACACTTTAATTGTTAAAATATCTGGTGAGTCTGATCCTGCATAGCTAGTATAAGCTGCCATCTCTCCCTCAGGTGCTTATATATTTTATGCTTATCTTTTTCATGATGCAATTAAGTTCTCTAATGGCGGGTGGGGGTTTAGTCACTAAGTCATGTCCAACTCTTGCGACCTCCCATGGACTGTAGCCTGCCCAGCTCCTCTGTCTATGGGATTCTTCAGGCAAGAATACTGGAATGGGTTGCCATTTCCTTGTCTAGGGGATCTTCCTGACCCAGGAATTGAACCCAGGTCTCCTGCCTTTCAGGCAGATTCTTTACCCACTGAGCTATGAGGGAAGCCATTGCTAAAAAAAATAATGTTCCTCCCCCAAATTAATATGTTAAACACTTATTATATATCATATGCAAATATTATATAAGCAAATATTGTATAATTATATATCTTTTAAACATACTTTAATTTATTATCATTTTATTTCCCACTTGGAATGTAAGTTGCTTGAGTATGGGAATCATATGTAACATATTCATAACATCAGACACTATGATCAGTATGGAATACTGAGATGCTTTTTGGTGATAACTCTGTATGTACCTCTATTGCTACTGTCCTGACCTCCATCTTTCATTTCACAGACAAGTTTTTTGAAAAACTTGGAGACAGCTCTGCTTTATCTCACTTCCTGTAGTCTAGAGTTCCACTCCCAGCTTGCTCCCAAAACTGTTTTGACAAGGTAATCAATGGCAAGCTGGTCACTAAATCCAGTGGAAGCTTTATTTTACTTGAATTTCCTACTGCAATTGCCACTTTTGACCCTATATTCCTTCTTAACACACTCTCCTCTCTCTGCCTGTATCTTAATTCTCAGACATTTCATTCTAACACAGAGCTTTTCTGCACGGGTTTTCTTTCGTTGTTGTTTAGTCTTTAAGTCATGTCCAACTCTGAGACCTCATGGACTGTAGCCTGCCAGGCTCCTCTGTCCATGCGATTTCCCAGGCAAGAATATTTGGAGTGGGTTGCCATTTCCTTCTCCAGAGGATCTACCCAACCCAGGAATCGAAGCTGCTTCTCCTGCTTTGGCAGGCAGGGTCTTTACCTCTAAGCCACCAGGGAAGCTATGTTTTCTTTAACCTTGAACTAAACCTCAGCTCATCAAAGTCTACAGTAAGCCTTCTGTGATATTCCAGGCGTGATGGGATTCCTCTTATAATTGTGTTATACCACTGTGCTTTTTCTTCAGTTCGTGATTATAAATTTATTTTCATGATCACTAAACAAATAACTCTCTACCCCACCAGCTCCAAAAGGTTTAAATTGCCAACATTTTTTCGTTTCTACTATTATATTTAAAAGAGAGAGAGAGAGATAACATATAACAAATCATACTTATTTGGAACTTTCAAAACTGACACCTGAAATATTTAAGGAGAAATTTCACAAAGAACTGACTTATTTTTCCCCAGGGTCAGTTGACTGTCTCTGTCCTTGGGCACTGTCTGTCCTAGCAGCTTGTCCTAGCACTTCACTGACCCTTGGATATACAGAAACAGTAGTATCTGAAGATGACCCTTGAGAATATCATGTAAATGATTAGATCTGAAATTTAATTTCAGCAGGAAACTGTGTAAGTCTGCAGATGCAAAGGAGGATGGCAAATAAGCAATGCTGTCTATTTAGTAGTTAGATTTGCTCCATTAGATTCTAGTTTTAACATAAAGAAGGCAGAAAATGAAAGACACTAGTAATATCCAACAAAGAAAATTATGTGCAGGTTTCAAGAGGCACAGTAAGAACTGCTTGAGCTAAAGCAAGAAAGTAACAGCTACATTGTTCAGAAGTAAATGAATGTGTGTCTAATGGTAATGTGTGCTGCCTGGATATAAATATTCTAAAAAAAAAAAAAAAGAACCATGAAACAACCACAAAGAAAATAGAAGAGAAATAAAAGGAAAAAATACCTTGTTGAGTGAACTTGAATGTGAAAAGATAATCAAAGGAAAGAGAAATACTTGCAAAGTAGTGTATAAGGCATCATTTACAAAGGAACACTGGAAAAATTGTAGAACAGAGGTAAGAGAATGTAAAAATAAGAAAGTCTAATGTAGAAAATGAAAGGAAGATTGTACATATTAGGGTAAATGAGAAGACATTTGTCAGATACTAAGGAACAAGATAATAGTGAGTAAGGAGGAAGCTGACTAAGGGATGGGGATGATAATTTAATAAAATGCAAGAAGAGCCAAACGGAATCAGACAGATAGCTCCTATCATGTGGTAGTTAGCATTCATCTGTCACATTATCAATGGCCTGTCCTGGGTGAAACTGATTTTTGTGAATTTCACTTTTACAGTCTAGCACCACTACCCATAGATGGTAATATATTTGTCATTGGCTCCCTTTATGGAGTCTCTCCTGGGTGGGTTTTGACAAGGTGACTCTTCAACTTAATTACTGGGTAATGAAACATGATTTCTAAAAACGTATCTACATGGTATTCTGATATGGATTTTTCAAATATGTTAATTTACTAAAGCCTAAAGCTTCCCAGGTGGCACTAGTAGTAAAGAACACGCCAGCCAGTGCAGGAGACGTAAGAGACACGGGTTCGATTCTTGGGTCGGGAAGATCCCCTGGAGTAGGAAATTGCAACCCACTCCAGTACTCTTGACTAGAGAATCCCATGGACAGAGGAGCCTGGTGGGCTCCAGTCCGTGGGGTTGCAGAGTCGGACACAACTGAGTGACTAAATAGACACAAAGCTTATGCACTTAAAGTATTGCAAAAGCTGGAGCCATGTCCCTCCTCCCACCCAGAATACTTAACTGCTTCATATGTCTTCGCTGTCCTCCAGGATGTTAGCCAAACAGAAGTTAATGTTTGATACTGACAGAATTCACGGCTATGAGACAGAAAATGTATGTCTCATCCCCAGTTCCCTGCGTATGTGTGAGTTCAGATAAGTCACTTAACCTCTTCATAACCTTCCTCCTCACCAGTGTGAAATAGGGATCATGCCCTCTAATGGGAGGCTTCCCAGGCGGCACTAGTGGTAAAGAACCTGCCTGCCAATGCAGGAGACATAAGAGGTGTGGATTCGATCCCTGGGTCAGGAAGAGCCCCTGGAGGAGGACATGGCAACCCACTCCACTATTCTTGCCTAGAGAATCCCATGGACAGAGGAGCCTGGTGGGCTGTAGTCCATAGGGTCGCACAGAGTCAGATATGACTAAAGCGACCTAGCATGTACGCCCTCTGCTGCTAAGTCACTTCAGTCGTGTCCGACTCTGTGCGACCCCATAGATGGTAGCCACCAGGCTCCCCCGTCCCTGGGATTCTCCAGGCAAAAACACTGGAATGAGTTGCCATTTCAAGGCAGGAAGAGTAAACGACATGCAAGAGAGTACTGTCAGCCCTTCTGAACATGCGTATCAACATGGGGTACAGCTGAACCTGGCTGTGGAACCCACTTCTTAGATGCCATAAGTCAGTGCCTTTTGATGCCAGGAATCTCAAATCCCCTCCTCTCCTGGATTACAGCCAAGAGGGAAGCCTGTCTTCTTCCTTATAAGTATTGTGCTGGCCATAAAGATTTCTGCCCACCTCCAAGCTTTACCTTCACTAGCATGGTATTAGGTGTGCAGTCACCTAATTTCAGTAGTTTTGAATTACCAGGAGGCCAGTGACTAGAATGTAGTGTCGTTATGACCACAGGCTCTCAGGCTTGGCTCTCCTCCTAAGTACTCAGCAGTAGCTCTTCAGCAGCAGCATCCTATGAGGCTCTGAAAAATGTCCAGAAAAAAGCACCCAGCCATCCATATTCACTGGCAAGCATGACACCAGGCATATGGCCAGTTTGAATGGTATCGGGAAGGCATATGAAAAGATTTTTTTCCCCTCCAACAGGCTTTAGAACTTCCAAGGGATCATTTGTTTGATTATCATTACATCACTCAATCACCCAACGTCTTTGACCCCCTACAATTTGCCAGGCACTGTGCCTGGCTCTCAGAGGAATAAAAGGAAATAAGACATAGCCCTCATCTCCAAGGATTGAAATTCAACAGTTATGACAAAATACCTAACAAAATAATTACCCACAGCAGTCATGAATAGTGGTAATGATGGCTGTTTTTGAAAATCTAAGAAAGGAGAGTATGGGTCAAAATCATCAAGGATGTCTTCACAGGGAAGATGAGGTTGGTACAGAATCATCTTGGGGTCTGGATTTATTTTGAGATGGGAATTAGGGAGCAATTGTATGAACAATGCTTTTTCTGGGAATGTTCATAGAAAAGTAGGCAATAATATTGGTAAGATTAGTTAGGAAATCATTGCTTAGTCATATATTTGACAGCATTCATTTATATTTGCTATCAGTGAGGCATCATACTAGAAGCCTGATATCAAGCAATGAACAAACAGACCAAGTTTTTGTCCTCTTAGAGCTTACCCTTTAGAGAGGAAGCCAATGCATAGAGATGTCAATGCATAAACAGTAACTCTAAAATGCATGGTGCTATGAAAGCAATATTCTTCTATAGGAAGTTGAGGAACCTAACCTAGGTGCCCTGGGGATGACCACACCAAGAAGAGATACTTATTAAACTGAAAGCTGATGGATGACAAGGATCCAGCCACTAAAGTGTTGAGCAGAAGTTCATTCCAAGTAAAGACAGTAGAATACAAGAAGGCCAGGAGAAGGCAAGAGTATGGCATATTACACATAAGAGGAAGCCAGTGAAGCTGATTGCATGGTCTTAGTAATAACATTTTTGACTTACTTCTGATCAGGGGTTATGTAGAATTCTTGACACCTTAATATTGGAGTGTTCATGTAATTGGTAATTAGTTTGTCAGTGATGATTCTTACATATTTTTATAAATTAATTTGATAAGAAGTCAAGGCAATGAATACTGTCTTGATCATCCAGAATTTTAAAAAGAGTGTTATCAGTATACATTTATTTTCAAAAAATTAGATGCTTTGCACATAGAAAAGTTGGAAAACTTGATGGAATCAATATTTATGGGAATTATTACCTTTGGGTAATATACATAAGATATTGATGAAGCAAAAAATAAGTTTTAGTTCAAATTATAATGTATACTTTCTGTGTAATGAGATATGAGTGCTAGTGATATATTAATTCTTAAGATATTGAAAAATGATCACAATGTAGATCAAATCTGTTATTATAATAGTGTTCAGTGATATGTGAAAATAGTAGTGATATTACAGAATACAGTAAAATCCAGACTAGGCAAACATCTAAAGCAGTTTAGATGGCCAACATCTTAAGCAGCTGACCTTAGGAATGCAAAAGCAACATTTTAAAAATTGTGTGAGTGTACATTTGTGTGGTGTGTATGTGTAAAGAGTTTCTTGACTCAACCTCAGATCTAAAAGTTAAAATAATGTCAATATTAATGTTTTGGAAGAATTAATCCAGAGCATTCTAATATATTAACACCCTCCAAATCATTTTGTATATATATATTAAAGCTATTAATATAAAGATGAATTTTTAAAACTTTCATTGGATTCTTATCCTTTCATTCTTTTATTTGTGATGATAATACTTGGAGGTTAAGAAATTAGATGACAAGAGCTGGACTTTATAATCTACCTTTTATTTAAAATGTTGAAAACTTTCATGAATTAAACCTCTTACTGCCCTGGGAAATCATAAAATGCACTCTAATTCCTGCAGCGCCTCCTGCCACTGTCTATGCTGGCCAGACATTTAGTTCTATTTTAAGTCCTATTTAAAATCCATTTATGTATAAAATAATTTAGATTCCCTGGGCATGTCTAAAATGCAAGCACTCTGGTACAAGATTGTGGAGTATTAATAACCTGCCAACTTGGGTCTTATTCAAATTATATTGAATCAGTTTGTGATTCTTTGATTTATTATCTATAGTTAGATTATCCCTATTTTTTTAAATAGGAAGTCACACTTATTAGCATATGCATACACACAGAAAAATGAAGTGTAAAACTATGACAAGGTGCTCTAAATCTTGTCGCATCTGAAACTTTTAATGTTATACTTGCCCTTTTTATTTGACTCCATATGGTTTATCTTAACCATGAACACATTAAATGGATTCCATTGTGTCAAATGGTATTTTCAGTGGGGATAAGGGTGGAACTGTATGAGGACATTCTTTGTAGGGTTCTGTTTTATTTTGTTGACAGTAATATATGGTCCTGTGATTACCAGAATCTTTTTTGGTGATGTCATATGGGAAAGTTAGCATTTGTTCTTCTTTAACATTTTACTAGATCTTTAGAGTGTTATAAAACAAGCATTCACTACTTAGTAGTTAAGCATTCCCTCTCTTTGTTTAATTAATGTATTGATCGGAACCAAATCTATAGGATCAAGCTTATTGAGACAGACTATCTGTGCCTCTTTCAAGAGATCGTTGCTATGCTCCACACTTTTCAGTAAATAAAATATGGACAAAACTGCAACATGTGGAGACTGAAGCATCCATTAAAGACTTTTGGCAATAGTACCTTAAATATATTTCAAAAATAATTCCGCTTTATTACTTCTTCTGTGCCATTGCGTATAACGAGGGTTTTAAAAAGACCAAATACAGCTCTCTGATTTCCATTTAATGGAAGAAGTAATAAAGTTTAATTGTATACTTGAGCACGGGGCGTCATTTCCAGTACATCTGATCAATAATTCATCGATTGCCTTTGGCTCAAAGTAATATTTGAAACAAAATGCAGCCAGTGGGAGCTTATCTAGCTGTAGCTTCATCATCTCTATTAATTATGCTTTTCCCGAATTTGATCATTAGGCTACCAAAGTGACAGCGGATGGCGAGCAAACTGGACAGGATGCTGAGAGGACCAACATGAGAGCAAACTCCTTAGGAGAATTCATTAAGGACCTGGCCCGGGATGCAGAAGGTATTAGAAAAGTCATAATTTAATCATTGTTTTTCCCAATAGGAAAATAGAAAAAGAAGGATCAATGAAGACTGGAATTTCTCTAGTAAGAGCTGCCCTTTGTAAATTTGAGGGTCGGGTTTTTAAAAAGTGTTTTAATCAAGATATTCTAGGGCATTGTCAGTTGAGAATCCATGGCTTTCAGTGTTCAGTTTGTAACAACAGCCAGTGAATTACGAATTATGAGTGCAAACCAGCAATACATTAAATGCATTCCTTTGGAAACGCTCTGATTCTCGAGAAATATTGTGATCAAATATGATTAAATCAGTTAATGGGTAACTTCCTCTCTGCTATGGTGTTGTTTTTGTATTTAAAACTATTTAAAAGATTCTTGATTAAAAAAATTAATCATTCTGCTCAGTACCTTACAGCAGTAGTTTAATTTCTCAAAATGACTTTTAAATACTTGGTTCTGGTTTTTAATGAACATCTGTTGCTTGGGATTTGGATGTACTGCCTTACCAGAAGCTGTACTGCATTTAGTCCACAATTCTCTAGGAGTTAGCTGTTGGCATCCACCAATCTGATTTGAGAATCAAAGTGGAAGCCATTTTGGGGCAAAAACCCAAATTAAGAAACTCAAAGAAAAGAGATAATACGAAAAAAAAAAAAAAAAAGCCCCCAAAAAACAAAACAACAGTAGTTCTTAAATATCTATTAATACATCGTAAGCATCCATACATGTTGAGAAAAATAGGAAAAAATGTTTTTTTCTTTAAGAAATAAAACAATTTAATTCCTCCACAATGTTATACATTTTAGACATTTTGCTTTCTAATATAGCCAAATAAATCAGGACATGAGAACCTTCAAGGCTTTCAAGATCCTGACAAGTCATTCTTAGGAATCACAGGCTAAGAAGAGGCAGGAACTTCCAGTGATCCCCCACAGCAAGAAACTTGCAGAGTTTTAATCTGAGGCGCCATCTCAGGGCAAACATGTCAGGATCTGGGACAGAAATTACTCCTACCAAAACGAGTTAACTCGTTAAGGTGGTTTCTCCTCAGCTAGATGAAGTTGTTGTGGTTTCCTTGATTTCATTTTCCATTAACGTTGTTTTTATTTGCGTGTGTCCCCCACCCCCCGCAAAAAAAAAAAAAAAAAAAAAAAGAAAAAAATCCCATTGCAGTCAGAGCGGGTTCACTCTATCTGAATACCCGAAGGTGTTAGTACTCTAGGAGCTTTCCTTTTGCTTCCATCGTATCTCAAACATTAAGCAGCCTATTCTGGGATCTCATCTTCATTGTTTCAATCAAACATTGCTACGTAAGAATAAATCCTAATAATACATGTTTTCGATAGACTCCAGTATCAGCACTGCCTACCTCTCTAGGCTGCGCCCTTTCCCAGTTTGTGCATATAACAGATACACCAGCAGGGGGCAGAGTGGAGACAATATATAACCCTGGCTTGGATCACCATCCAATCTATCAAAGAAAAGGGTTATGTATCATGGAAGATGTCCCCCACTCCATAAATTTGTCTATCAGTCAGGTGATCTTATTGTGTCTGTCCAAACGGGATACCTTTTCCTAGTTCCTGTAACATGCCATGTGGATGGCTGTGATCCTGTACCTGAGGACAATGTGACCGTTACTCTCTTCTTCCAGCAGGTCCTAATGAAGATGATAACAAAAATGATAATCACAGCTCTTTATAAAACAGAATCCAGCTGTTAAAATTTCATGAAAATTCAAATTTGAGTATGTCAGAGCTAAGCTAAGTCATTTCTGTTATATATATATATATATATATATATATATTTCTGTTTTATATATACATATATATAAGGGGATTTTAAAAAGAAGAAAACTCACTAAAAGCTTTAAGTATGTTATATACAACATACCTATACCTTTTTTTCCCTCTAGAAACCATAATAACAGTAGATAATCATCAGTATTTTTAGTTTTTATTAGTGGTAGTAAATTGCTGTGGGAAAAGTGAATACTTCAGCCTGGCATTTGTCTATTTCAGTTTTCTTTTTAGATAGATGAAATACTTTACTCATCCTATATTCCATTATAAGTCTATATAGAAATCAACTTCTATTAATCTAAGGCATTCTTATCTCACTACAATTTTATAAAGTCTACTTTGTGCTGACTTCTGACTCAATCAATAGAATGAATAAACTACATTTTATTCCAGGCACTATTAGAATTAATGAGTGAAGGTATATAAAACCAGTAGCATATGTTCTAATATATAAGATGACTTAAGAAATGCTGGACAGCTTTCTTTCCTGTTCCTCGGGTCACAATAGTATTAGCCATTCATGATAAATCTACCCGTTACAGGTTATTTTTCTCAGGTTCAGCATGAAAAATAGCTTTGTTTCTCCTGAGAAACTAACTTATTTGGCTTGTATGTTACAGGTACTGTATGCCTCTTAAATACTCCTTTTGATCCTGGTGATTGGCTGCTAAGATGCTTAACACTAGCTTTAGGATCCACTGCACTGGACATTACAGCTTCCCTTTCTGTCTAGTCACTCTTTGCCTGAAATACATTAACATTTATAACTTTGCCCCATCTCCTTTTATCTTTATCTTGTTTTAAAGATATTTTAACCTAAATTCCCTTTGTAATAAGGTAGAAAAGATAATGAAATTAAAAGATGTGTTTATATTGCAAGTATTTTTAATACCGTTGGAAATATTCTGAAGTGATAGTGAATATCTTGGAATAATAGACACTACATAACACATTTATCTTAAATGTAAAAGCACTCGTAAAAGTTCCAAATTCCATATATAGGAGTAATGGAGCAATGAGACATCTATAAAAATAGTACTTGCTTTCTTAATATAGCATCATTTTGCTAAAGCAGTATTTGTGTACCCTAATGATTTCTTCTGGTTGCTTGCACATTGCTTTAATTTAAAAGAAATCATATAATCCATATTTTCCTTTTCTCCATCATTCTTTTTGTACCACATTCTTCTCTGTAGAAATTTAACTTTGAGATTAGACTACAAGAGAAACAATGTGATTGTATCGCACATTCTGTGCTTCCTTGATAACACCTAGGATCAGGACCTAAATTCAATCAAATTTCCAGAAACAACTTTAAGCAAAACTCATTTATATGTTCATTTAATAATGAAAAAAAACATACAGCCTTATCAGGTTTAGAAAGGGGGAATTATCTGTTTCACTTAAGAAAATAATGTGAATGCAAAGGATGTCAGTGGTTACTTACATGCTACAAGTGATTAAAATCAACTGTCCATATAGGTGTGCACTCAGACCATACGATGGGGCTGTATTATTGGTAGAGTGACGTCTACTACCATCTTTCCTGAAATCTAAAAATAGGAACCTTCTTACGTTTAATCACCCACCATTTTAGCATGACTCCCACATAGTCTGTTGGACCAACGTGCATTCTAATCAACAGTCCGTGCTCACCGTGATTCCTTAAAAATTACATGTCCATGGTGATGTCTTACTAATCACAATGGTAGAATCTTGAGAAAGTTCTTTGTCATACATCAAGGGATGACTATGAAGCAGACAGCCAGAAAGAGACACCCTCATTAACTTCTAGGAATAGCTCCTGAGCAATAATTTCTACCACAGGGCTAAGACTGGCCATATTTATTCTTTAAAACACCTGATTCAGATAGTTCTCTAGATTTTAAGCTATGACTATCAGAAATAACAGGTTGATTGCAGCAACTTTTTAACCAAAGACATTTATCATTAAAAAAGAATTAGAAAGTTGCATTTTCGAAAGGGTAGAAGTAGAGACTGAAACTCAGTTTCTTCCGCTAACCCAAGATACTCAAACTCTAGGTGCATCAAAAATTCCTGGAGCGCTTATTAAAACACAAATTGTTGGACCACACCCTAGAATTTTTGACCCCATAGATCAGTAATGGGACCTGAGAATCTGCATTTCTAATGATCCCAGGTGATGGATCTGATGTTGTTCATTTGAGGACCACATTTCAGAACCACAGCACTAACCCACCATGTCACGGTCCTGCCGCTGGTCTGCTTGGCCTAACTTTGTGCACTTGTTTCAGAAGGTCAGTTCATACCATCTTTGAGCAACTCTGACCAATGTTAATCAGAAAAGTTTCTCCAAGACTAGAAAAGAGATCTGAAAATTCTTTAGATCTTAAAGAGGTCTTAGGATACAGTCTTGAATGATAGAAAATGGTCTCTTGGTCAGCCCATCGCCTTTATTCTGGGGATTGTCTTTGGGACTATTATAGGCATAAGGGCTCAGCAGACCAAAGAGTTAAAAAAAAAAAAAAACCTGCCTTCAATTTGCTAAATTAATGCTCCATAGAACATACTTAGAACACACTTCAGGAAAAGTTGGCCTAAAACTAAGGTAGTACTGTGTACATGTTTCAATGCAACAATTTTTCAAACTTTTATTTGACAGAAAATTCTTTTTTCAAATGAAATCTTGCCCAGAACATCAACCTATAAAAGAGGTTTTTGGCAGAATAGATATTATTTGTAGAATACCTTAAGTGCCTGGAGAATCCTAAGATTCCAAACAGCACAGTTTGAAACCCCATTTAGTGCATAATAAACACAGTTTCACAGGATGGCTGTTATTGCTGAAAGGTATCTTTGAGCCCTAATGTATAATACCTGTCCCTAGGCTGGGGCTCCTTTCCTCATTCCTTTGCACGAATCAACACAGAACTGTGTGGAAGTAAAAGGGCAGTTTCATTTTCAGAGATCTCATCACAGATAGTGTTTCTCTACTCAGGGGTTTAAAATTGCAACTGATTGTGCCTTATCAGCAATGCAGACTTTGTATTTCCAGCTTCCAAGTATTAATGCTACATGTCTCATTTTTTACTGTCTTACCTGAAGAGAGTTTGAGCCACTTAAAAAGTAGAAACACTGTGTTTTAATTACTGTGTCCCCCTAAAAACAACATAATATGGAGAAATATGCCACATTTCCTTGTTTCGTATGGATTGGTGTAGCAACTGCCTCTCTTTCTCAGCAGGAACACCCATGACAAACAGCGTTTCTCTTGGAGATGGTTGAGAAGAGCAGATGCTGGCTGCCACTTTTACATGCAGCATTTTGTTTGCTAATTTCCAAAATTTGTTTTACCCCCTGCAGCTGTAAATGAAAAAGCTGTAAAACTAAATGAAACTCTAGGAACTGAAGACAATGCCTTTGAGAGTAATTTGCAAGAGCTTCAGAATGAGATTGATCAGATGATGACAGAACTGAGGAGGAAAAATCTAGACACACAAAAGGAAGTTGCTGAAGATGAGTTGGTGTGAGTAGAAGCTCTATTATTTTTCCATTTGATAAACTGAACTTTCCAAATTGTTGGTTTGAGTTTTCTAAAGTTTTCCATCTCACGTATCAGTAGGAGATACTTTTTATGCTTTTTATTTTTCATCTTCTTAGTTATAATTTATCTTGCTCTAAAATGGATCAAAGGCGTGTTTATTCCTATATATAAATAATCAAGTAAATTATCTTTTTTTTTTTTTTGGTGCTGTCCCTTCTGCAGTTGGGCTTTCTAGGTGGCATTAGTGGTAAAGAACCCGCTTGCCAATGCAGGAGACAAAAAATGTGGGTTTGATCCCTATGCTGAAAAGGTCCACTGGAGAAGGGAATGGCAACACACTCCAGTATTTACCTGGAGATCCCATGAACATGTAGCCTGGTGGGCTACAGTAGCCCATAGGGTCACAGAATTAGATACCATTGCAGTGAATTAGTATGCACACTTCAATTAGGCTAGTGGGCTTGCTTTATTAATTTCCTGTATTAGGGGCTTTAAAATTGTTGATTTTGTTTTAATGAAAATATTTTTGGATAAATAAAGTTATGAATTTAGCAAGTCATCCTGTACATTTTGTCATCTTGGGAAATATTGAATAGAAGAACTGTCAAATAATACATACTAATACTATGAAATAAAGGTTGAGGATTTCAGGTTATGAATAATGATAGTGATTTTACTAATGCCAATGAATGCCAATGGTTGTATGCTCAATAAAAAGTACATTTTTTTTACATTTACAGTCAACTACAAAGTGATGGTGTTATTAATAATCAAATAAAATCTACTAAACTAGCAACATTAGCAACACCTGAAAACTTGTTAGAAAAGCAAATTATCCAACCCCATCCTAGACCTACTCAATTAGAAACTTTTGGGATGGGACCCAGCAATCTGTTTAACAAGTGCTTCAGGGGATTATCATGCCTGCTAGTTTGAGAACCACTGTTTTTCAAGTATTTAGCCTTTCTTAAAGGATTCAAAGAGTATCACTTTAGAAAAACCATTAAGTTGAATCCAGGAAACTCCTAGAACTCAGTTCAAAGGAAAAGGAAAGTAGGTCAAAATTATACTAGCATGCCAACAGCATGGCTTTATATTGTTTCTAACCAAACATATCAATATTCACATCTTGTATTCAAAGTAACAGAAAAAATATCTCATGGTTAATCATATTTTATTTTTGGTATATAATATACATGATAAAACTGATTTCATCAGCCAGATTTTGAGAATAGCCTGAGTTCCTTTCCAAATGATAATGTTATGTTATTAATAAATGTATAATGTGTGATTTTTTGTGCTTTAATTTTAAATGTTCTTGCCACTTTTCAGCTATCAGTTTTCAACTTGATTTAGCACACAGTCTGCTTTAAATATTGTCATGTTTTTCCATACTTCTAATGTTAGTATCTCTTTGTAACACTGTTTAATACCAATCAACTCTGAGGCAGTGACAGGGACTTATTGTCTCTTGTTGGGGTGGGGTGTTTATAGAGCTGCAGAAGGCCTTCTGAAGAAAGTGAAGAAGTTGTTTGGAGAGTCCTGGGGGAAAAACGAAGAGATGGAGAAGGATCTCCGGGAGAAATTGGCAGACTATAAAAGCAAGGTTGATGATGCTTGGGACCTACTGAGAGAAGCCACAGATAAAATCAGAGAAGCTAATCTCTTATCTGCAGAAAACCAGAAAAATATGACTGCTTTGGAGGTGAGCCCTAGAGTTCTTTCATCTGAACCTGGGAGCGTGGTGCAGGGGTTTGACTATGGCCAGGTAAGTCCAGTGGATACAAGTTGGTGCATGTTTATGAGATCAAGTTTGACAACTCTGAAAGAGGACTTCTAAGAAGCAGGACAGAGAATGATCCTTCCTTTGTTTTTTAAATTAATTATCACTGCCCATATAATCAAGTAAAATTTAGATAACTTAAACTATTTAATTATTTTAAGAACAGTGTGATACAGTGGAATGAGATCTTTGTTGGAAGTCAGAGGTCCTTGGTCTTAATGATAACTGTGCCACTAACTAGAATACAAGCCTGAGCAAGTCAAAGTCCCAAAACACCAGTCTGTCAACCAGACAATGAGTGCATTATACTAGAGTATATCTAGGGTTTCTTCAAATACTACTACCTTGATTTTACAATCTACCCAACATAACCCATGAGCCATGGTTTAGACATGGGCTGCCATAAGTCACAACAGTGTCAAGAATTTTCTAATGGAAAGTGTAGTGAAAGTAAAAGTGTTAGTCACTCAGTTGTGTCTGACTCTTTGCAACCCCCAGGGACTGTAGCCCACCAGGCTCCTCTGACCAAGGAATTCTCCAGGCAAGAATACTGGAGTGGGTAGCCATTCCTTTCTCCAAGGGATCTTCCTGACCCAGAGACCAAACCCAGGTCTCCTACATTGCAGGAACATTCTTTGTCATCCGAGCTACAAGGAAATCTGAGCATAAAAGAGACAGCTAAGAGACCAGAACTTGAGAACATTTAGGTTCTCTTCTTTGCAACACGGTCTATGAAAATGAAACTTTACAATCAGTTCAAGTCTGAGTTCTTTGCTCTCCTTTTCCTCAGCCAAGAGATAGTTCTCTCCTCATGTCGATGTATGGCAAGAATCATCACAATATTGTCCAATTAAAATAAACTAATTTTAAAAAAAAGAAATGATAGGCAGTTTCCACCTGTTTTAGAGCACTCATGAAGCTGGAACTAAAACAGAGCCTTTCAGTCATTCCTTCCTCTCTCCCTCTCTTCCTTCTTTCCTCCCTTCCCTCTCTCTTCCCTTCCTTCCTTCGCTCATTCCTCTCTCTCTTTCTCTCTCATTTATTTCTTAATATTTAACACAAACTGATCACTTCCCAGGAGTGAATTCAGTACTTACGCTGGCACAAACCTGTGTGTGTGTATGTGTGTGAAGTCACTTCAGTTGTGTCCTACTCTGTGTAATCCTGTGGACTGTAGCCTGCCAGGCTCCTCTGTCCATGGGATTCTCCAGGTAAGAATACTGGAGTGGGTTCCCATTTCCTATTCCAGGGGGTCTTTCTGACCCAGGGATCGTACCCACATCTCTTATGTCTCCTGCATTGGCAGGAGGGTTCTTTACCACTAGCACCGTCTGGGAAGCACAGACCTGTACTTGGCATTTAAAAAAATAACTTCCTCGCCAGAAACAAACTTACCATTGTTCTTTTCAAAATATTTGACCCCAATAGATCTGAAGATAGCGCAGAGCCTTTTTCTCTTCTAACATAAAATTTTACCTTCAGCTCTGAGTACTCTGTGGCATTTTTTATGCTCTCAATACTGTTTGTGGAATGACAGTTGAATAAAGAAAAAAGTCTGCATTTTATATCTATTCATTTTTCTCCATTTTCCTTTGGATTAAGAAGTAACAGGATGAATTAATTTTTAAAAGAATTTTTTTTTTCTGGGTCCCTCTCCTGGGACTTAGCCTTGTCATTTTGATGGAGGATTGAGAAGACTCACTGATGTATCTAATCTTAACCAATTTGGAGTCTACTGACATCCTGGCAGCATTAAAGAAAAAGCATCGTCTTGTTAGGCAGGCTGCTGGGCCACCTTTCTATCACAGGCTCCTGCATGATTCATCTTCCTTGGTGACACACCAGTGATGTAACTTACCCGGAGGTACGCCACTCCATTTTATGGCAACAGTTTAAGAAATTAAAATTACCTATGTGGAAAGTATAATAAGCATTTGGGAAGTATTTCAAGAAGAGTTATAGTGGCACAGTAAATGGTGCTTTTAGCTATTCCTTCATTTTAGCGATGTTTAAAACCAAGAGCCATCATTCTTGGGTACCTCTGGAGATGCCTGGAGCTTATGTAGTCAGTATTTAAGTGTAAGTGGTCCTTTTTGTATTTTCATTTTATATGCCATGCTTAACTAAAGGCTTGTTTAAAACTTATTAGAGTAAATAGATAAAGTGACTAAATTAATATGAGTAAGACACAGCTTATTTAAAGCTGCTTGCCAAGGCTGATTAAGACTGATTGCCAAGGTTGATGCTAGACTGGCCAAAAAAGAATCACCTGGATATCTTACTAAAGAGATGGGTGCCCTAAGCATCCACCCAGAAGCTGAGTTACCTGGTCTGGGGTGTGGTCCAGAATCCATATTCTAGAACATTCCCTGTGTTAGTGCAATTTGCAATAGGTTTAAGAAGAGTTGATAGGTTGTATCCATTAGATTGTGTAATTAGTTGTAATTTAAATAAATGACTTCATTGAGTCTATGCCCACAAAAAGGTGATGCAATTAAGACCCAAGGTATTTTTTATTATAAGAAAATAAGCATTTAATTTTTACTCTGTAAAAACATTTATCAAGCCCCTACTAAGTTCAAAGAATGTACTAAACAAAAACTGAGTATATCAAACACTGATATGCTCATGGTGTGGTCCTTGGAACAGCAGCATTAGCATCACCTAGGTACTTGTTAAGAATATAGGTTCTCAGGTCCCCCCAAATCTATCAACTCAGAAACTGGGAGTTGGAGCCCTGCACCTGTGTTTTTTAAATCCTACCAATGATACAGATGCAGCCTTAAGCTTGAAAGTCACTGATGTTTATATGACGAATAAAACACCATCTCTGATGACTTCCAGTGACTTGTACTTAGTGCAAGATCCACCCAATTTAACTAGTCTGTGCCCTACAGAAGTTCTGTTGGAGGTTTGTGAAGAAAGGGCATCAAAATCACACCTGGATTTAGGAAGGGCTTCATGGACCAGACACATGTGCTAAGTTGTGAAGCCTAAGCTCTGATTGGTCAAAGTAGAAGAGGAAGAACATTGCAGAAATAGGAAAATAAATGCAGACACACAGAGGGGAAAAAGGGAAGACACGTGGAGAAATGTCAGTGATGTGATAGGACTAGAAAGACTGCCTATGAACTAGTGAGTGGACAGAAAGCGAACAAAGACGGGGTTCCAGAGCTTGAGTTTTAAGAGAACTGCATTCTGAGACTGAGCTAAGGAATTTGGTTTTGTCCTGAAAGCTATCAGAAGCAATTGAAATATTGGAGTCATGGGTTAAAATTTATTTGGGGGACTTTCTGAGTGGTTCATGTAAACTCAAATATTGATTTTGTATTGAAAATATTATAAGACTAGGAAAGCAGGCATGAATAATATACAACTGTCTGTTAGATGCTTGAGACTAAATAGAAATGATTCCTGGCCTCAGAGAACTTACAAATTCCTAAAATTCAGGCATTCTAGCCTTTCATTGAGCTTCCCTGGTAGCTCAGATGGTAAAGAATCTGCTGCAATGCCAGTGACTTGGGTTCGATCCCTGGGTCCGGAAGACCTACTGGAGAAGGGAATGGCAACCTACTCCAGTATTCTTGCCTGGAGAATCCCATGGACAGTGGAACCTGGGTTACAGTCCATGGGGTCTCAAAGAGTCAGACATGACACACTGTGATTAGTACGAGCTGAGAGAATCAAACACTAAAATGAGGGCATCATAGAAGTTGATAGAAATGATGGTACAGCATGAGCAGAAACACAGAGCTCCCAAAGTGTGATCTTAGGAAATGTCAAAAAGAGCAATAACAGTCATTTGTAAGCTTCATAAAAGTCTGTAGCAGAAGATGGCTCTGGAAATGGCCCAGTTCATAGAAGACTTTGAACACAACCTTCTAGAACAGCACAGGGCTAGAAGGCCATTTTCAGCAATGGAAAAAAGGTGGAGGAGACTGGGGGCTGAGGGACAAAAAGATGATCAATTCAATTCAGCAAAGTAACATGTATTGAGTATTCTGTCCCCAAAGGTACCATTATAACCTCGAACAGGAAGGATTTTGCGGGAAGTAAAGAATGAGTTGCTAGATAAAAATAGACAGGGAGATATCTTTTGTAGCTTCTTAATCCACCCCTCAAAAAACCCCAGCAAAAACAAAGAGTTTCAAACTTAACAAAGCTCTGGAATGAATTAAGATCTAATTAGAAGTTAAAAGTAGAAATATAACAACTTTGTTGTCTAATGAGAGTCACTTAACAATATACTTGTGGTATATACTGGGAGAATTTGCTTATGAAGTTGCTCTGCCGTGTCCAGCTCTTTGCAACCCCATAGACTGTAGACAGCCAGGCTCCTCCATCCATGGGATTCTCTAGGCAAAAATTCTGGAGTGGGTTGCCATTTCCTTCTCCAGGGGATCTTCCTGACCCAGGGATCGAACCCAGGTCTTCCACACTGCAGGCAGACTCTACCATCTGAGCCACCAGGGAAGTCTGGGAGAAAATTCTCTGTAATCACAAGCCCTGTTTTTGCTCCTCAAATGCTCAAAGCTTCCTATCTTAAGTATTTTATATCCTACATTCTTTTCTATCTATTCCCTCTCTTTATTTATTTTATAGCAGTCATCATTAAAAATATATTATACATTAACTTATTCATTTTTACCCTCCAGCCAAGCCATGAGCAACATGTTTTCCGGCCTGCTGTATCTCCAGGGCTGAGAACAGTGTTGGGCACAAAGACAGAATAGAAATGTTCTCTCTCAGTGAATAAAGTATCATAAAGCAAACACAAATAAATGTTATATCAATACTTTAATCAATATTTATGCACTCCAGATAGATCATCTTTCCTTGATACAAAACTAGATTTCATTAGTGACTAATCTGAAATTAGCTACCACTGAAATTGCCTTAATTCCCTAGATCATTCCTGCTTCAGTGTGATTAAAAACACATTGTGATCTTTGCAGAACAATGGGTTCCCTAAAGTAACTCAAATAGAGCTTTTATAATGGATTCTTTACCAGCTGAGCTACCAGGGAAGCCCAGAAAGATTCTAACTCACTGCTTAATTGAAAACAAGATGAATGGAGCTCTTCACCTCACATATGGGTGGAAATATTCTCCCTTCTATTGATAGAGCATTTTAAGTTACCTTGATTCACAAATACAAACAAACCATGTGGAAGAAAGATTCCTGAGAGTCTACCCGTAGTCAGCTTTAAATCGGTTTATATAAAAGCTAAGGGCTAGAATTCATAGTTGTGGAAAAGAATGTCAGAACTTGAAAAATAAGATATAACTTATAACCAGGAGCATCAGCACTACCTCTCTGTTGTTCATGATGGGAGACTGAAATTTCTCTGATTTAGCTGGGGTGGGGAGTAGTTAAATGAAACAGAAGTCATAAGTGCAAACAGAACTATTTATTGAGGAAACTCTTCTAGGTACTGGAGATAGAGTGATACAAAGATTGTTTAAAGAAATTTATATTATAGTAAGAAAATCACTAAACCAATAAATAAGTATATAATATGATCATAAACTGGAGCATACATAATAAGTAACATGTTCTCATCATATTGCTTGATGAATTCAATGTTACCCTTCATCCACTAGGTATGAGAGAGACTAGGCCAGTAGGCTCAAGAGACTATACATTTCATCCCATACTTATGCATGCATGTTGTGATTAATTGGTATTAATGATTGTCATTAAATAACTTGTACTTTTAGCAGCTCTTAGAAGAAGCCATCAAGATGATTCAAGCTATATAAAAAATAAAATATGATTATTTATATTTCTATCATTTATGGCCACTCTATAAATATAATTCAGATAAATGAGTGCTAGGAAAAAGAAAATAAGGTAATTATAATAGTTAACAATTCTGTAGTGTTTACTGTGTGCTAGGCTGTATTCCAAGCTGATTTCTCTCAAATTTTGTTGTGTATATCAGTCACCTGGGGTTCTTGTTAAATACAGATTCCAAGTTGGTAGTTCCCAAAAGGCACTAAGATTGTGCATTTCTAAGAAGCTTCCAGGCGATGCCGATTCTGCTGGTCACTGGGCCATATTTTGAGTACTGAGGGAATATACATTTTCATGAGGCTAAATGAAGGAGGTTTCCTCCCAGGCAGGGAACTGGGGAAGGGCAAATGGTGAAGGAGAGACTCAGAGGCAGAAATAAGATGTGTGTACCAGCAGCAAATTGAAGTGACTGGTGAAGAGGTGGAGAAAGCAGGTGTGCAGTTAGCACTGTCTCGGTGCAAATAGATGCAGTTTCCACAACTGGAAAGTCAGTGCTGTCAGCTGAAGACCCAGACTCTATCCTTAGGTAGCTGTGGTTGCTGTTTAGTTGCTACATCCTGTCTGACTCCTTTGCCACCTCATGGACTGTAGCCTGCCAGGTCCCTCTGTCCATTTCCCAGGCAAGAATACTGGAGTAAACCGTTTCCTACTCCAGGGCATCTTACCCACCAGGGATCGAACCCACGTCTCCTGAGTTGGCAGGCAGATTCTTAACCACTGAGCCACCGGGGAAGCCCATCCTTAGGGAGACTGGGATTCACGTCTTAACTATACTATGTGACCTTGGTAAATCACTTCGCTTATAGAATTTTCTATTCAGTTAAAAGATGATAAACACAGGACCTATAGAGCTAATGTAGAATTAAGTGAGAAAAGCTTATAAACTACCTGGCCCATATTGAAATTTAAATGAATATATAAACTAGCATTACTATTTATCTCAAAAGGCATAAATGGCAAGGCTTAAATTTATAATCAATGCAGTTAAATCCACAGGTAGAAAAAGGTGATTGAAAGAATGAGTCATAAACAGAAAGAAAAAGAAGGCAAAAGTATACTCCAAATGGAGAAACAGCACCATTTCTTTCCCGTTGATTTTACTCTTCTCGACTAGGAATGAGTTTCATGTGGTTTCAAGACAAGCTATCAGTTTCAAAGAAAAATTAGAGTCTGCTCTCTTTTTATGGAACAGTCCATTAAGTTTATTCTTCCATGTGAGAATTTCTCTTTTTTTTTTTTGAAAAGTACATCCCCTCAGTTCCTTTTAAAATCCCCCTTCTTCCAGTTTTTATAGAACTCCCATAGAATAAATCTGCTCACATTTATGCTCACAAAATATTCATTTGGACACAGATTCTGGAATTTAATGTCTAGTTCCAATGTAATTCAGCATACTTCCACATGCTCGGTAATGCATATTCAGCACTTACATTTCAGTTAAAATGGATGTCCATCTTGCTTTAAAAATCTTTTTCCATTCCTCAGCTACCATCACATCAGCCACCATTCTCTTGTATGACTTTCTCACAATAGGAGAGAGAAAGCACCTGTACAGATATTTAAAATAAAGTAAGGCTCAAAGGGTTGGATGGGTAGTTTTTATCATTCTCATGTAATCTCATATTCAACATGACATATCTTGATTGCAAAGCCTTGATCAGACAGCTCAGGAAAGCCAGGAATACAGGGCTAGACAGGGTTTTCCCAAAAGGACATTTTGATGTTTTGTTTATACTGTCTTACAGAAAAAGAAGGAGGCTATAGAAAGTGGCAAACGACAAACTGAGAACACTTTAAAAGAAGGCAATGCCATACTTGATGAAGCCAGTCGTCTTGTAGATGAAATCAACTCAGTTATAGTCGTGAGTATTTTATGAAACCCAAAGTTAAACGATGATAATGATGTAAGTGCTCTTGAATAGGAACCAGTGAGAAATTCAGTAGTATAAGCAAATATTGTTACTTTCTTTTGAGTGTAAAGTCGTTTTTGTCTCATTCTACTGTGGCCATGCACACCCATTGGTAACAATTAGAACTTCACGTTATTCTCTCAGTAATGAGGGTACTCGCACATTCACACCAACCTGTATTTTTTTTCACAGTGATGAAGGGCATTTGTTATTCCTAGTACAGAACCTACAATCTGCTTTAGTATTCATATAACATTAGTTAAACAAGAAATGTAAAGCTACAAACAGACTTTCAACATGCTGTCCCATTCAGTAGTTGCTAATATATGATGACATATGGTAATAGAAGTGCAAATAGTCTAAAAGATCCTAATGACTATCATTTATGCTTAGACCTAGGAAGTAGCATTTTGAAAAAAAAGATTGTTAGGTTCTTCTTGGTATAAATTCCCTTCACATATTTTCTCATCTCTTTCATTGAATAATAGCTTTTATTCTCTATTCTTTTTTTTTTTTTTGCTAGGTTAGTAGATTTTAAGTGTTCTAAAAACCTAAGCATGTGTAATTATATCTCCAAGAGATGCTAATAAATTAGAGGAAGCTGGATTCACTTATTTAAAGTGCCTTCTTTTCTCTACATATCAGTACGCTGAAGACATTCAAACTAAATTGCCACCCATGTCCAAGGATCTGAAAGATAAAATAGATAACCTCTCCCAAGAAATAAAGGACAGGAAGCTGGCTGAGAAGGTGTCCCAGGCTGAGAGCCATGCAGCTCAGTTAAATGATTCGTCTGCTGTCCTTGATGGGTATGTCACTTGTGGTTGGAAATGTCTATGTATCTTGACACTTGTCCAAAAGTTTGACTAGCAGAAATGGTTGAGAGTTGCTTTCAAATCTTGATTTGTGTAATTATTAACATACAAACTGCATAACCTTTCTGTGGAAAAGCCTAATTAAAAGGGTGTGGACAAAGCTCTACTGGAGCAGCATCAAAAGTCTGAGTTAAAAGTGAATTCAAATATTGCATGGTGGGGAGCGAACATTGCCTTAGGCTACACTGAGAAAAAATATTTTGTTCTTTATTAGAGAGCACAGCAGTTGCCTTATTAGCATTTTAAATAGTTATATATAAACACACATTCTGCTCCAAATTTCAGTTTTATAACTTTAATGAAATCAAAACTATTTATTGTTAAAGGGCTGGCTTTTGAAAATGTGGTTGCATTGGTTCGGTTCAGTTCAGTTGCTCAGTCTTGTCCAACTCTCTGCGACCCCGTAGACTGCAACACGCCAGGCCTCCCTGTCCATTTTCAACTCTGGAGTTTACTCAAATTCCTGTCCGTTGAGTCAGTGATGCCATCCAACCATCTCATCCTCTGTCATATCTGTCTCCTCCCTCCTTCAATCTTTCCCAGCATCAGGGTCTTTTCAAATGAGTCAGTTCTTCACATCAGGTGGCCAAAGTATTGGAGTTTCACATTCAGCGTCAGTCCTTCCAATGAATATTCAGGATTGATTTCCTTTAGGATGGACTGGTTGGATCTCCTTGCAGTCCAAGGGACTCTCAAGAGTCTTCTCCAACACCACAGTTCAAAAGCATCAATTCTTCAGTGCTCAGCCTTCTTTATAGTCCAACTCTCACATCCATACATGACTACTGGAAAATCCATAGATGGACCTTTGTTGGCAAAGTAATGTCTCTGCTTTTTAATATGCTGTCTAGGTTGGTCATAGCTTTTCTTCCAAGGAGCAAGCATCTTTTAATTTCATGGCTGCAGTCACCATCTGCATTGATTTTGAAGCCCCCCCAAATAAAGTCTCTCACTGTTTCCACTATTTCCCCATCTATTTGCCATGAAGTGATGGGACCAAATGCCATGACCTTAGTTTTCTGAATGTTGAGTTTTAAGCCAACTTTTTTACTCTCCTCTTTCTCTTTCATCAAGAGGCTCTTTAGTTCTTCTTCACTTTCTGCCATAAGGGTGGTGTCATCTGCATATCTGAGGTTATTGATATTTCTCCCAGCAATCTTGATTCCAGCTTGTGCTTCATCCAGCCCAGCATTTCTTATGATGTACCCTGCATATAAGTTAAATAAGCAGGGTAGCAATATACAGCCTTAACATACTCCCTTCCAGATTTGTAACCAGTCTGTTATTCCATGTCTAGTTCTAACTGTTGCTTCTTGACCTGCATACAAATTTCTCAGGAGGCAGGTCAGGTGGTCCCGTTTCCCATCTCTTTCAAGAATTTTCCACAGTTTGTTGTGACCCACACAGTCAAAGCCTTTGGCATAGTCAATAAAGCAGAAGTAGATGTTTTTCTGGAATTCTCTTGCTTTTTCGATGATCCAGCGGATGTTGGCAATTTGATCTCTGGTTCCTCTGCCTTTTCTAAGTCCAGCTTGAACATCTGGAAGTTCACAGTTCATGTACTGTTGAGGCCTGGCTTGGAGAATTTGAGTATTACTTTGCTAGTGTGTGAGATGAGTGCAGTTGTGCAGTAGTTTGAACATTCTTTGGCATTGCCTTCTTTCGGATTGGAATGAAAACTGGTGATTCCACACATAGCCTTTAAGTCTTTATTTTTCCCTTTCAAACTCCATGAAGGCACTACTATTTCAGTACTGCCCTGCGAAATAATAGCTTATTATAACTGATATTCTTATATGGGTCCATGGGGGATGGGCCACTAGTGAGGTATGTTTGACTAGTAAACAGCCTTCTCAATATAACTGGTTTGCTTCCCCTACAATTTGGGGATTGTTATAATAAAATAGGTATATTAACCCCAAGAATAATTTTCATAAATAAATCTGGATTTAATACACTCCATGTGAAAGGTTCTGTTTCAAAACTTAATATTCTTGATACAAAGGAAAATATTAATGTTTGAAGACCCTGGAAAAAATTCATATATAATTCATTTCATTATAACAGTTCTAGCTTGGTTATTTAGGAATATGAGTTTAAACTGAAAGCTACAATATAATACAATTAGTAGATACCTCACTGTGATTTGGGACTATCATTATTATATTGGCCATGATCATTTGGAAGCCTTATTTGTTATAAGTAAGTTCTTCAAATATTCTTCATTTGAGTACCAACTACTCTGATATGCTCTTTTTGGGTAATCCCTACAGAATCCTTGATGAGGCTAAAAACATCTCCTTCAATGCCACTGCAGCCTTCAACGCTTATAGCAACATTAAGGACTATATTGGTGAAGCTGAGAAAATTGCCCAAGAAGCCAAAGTTCTTGCACATGAAGCCACAGAACTGGTAAGAAACAAATAGTGCTATGTACCGAGGTGAACCTTTTCAAATAAGTTTCCAAACTAAATTTCTCAAATTTAAACAAGCTCCAGAGAATCCTGGCAAATTAGAATATTAGTTTTAAGTTATTTTCAAAGGCTCCTTTTAAATTTTACCCAAAATAAATTCTCAATGTGCTGTAATCATAGCAGAACTCTTCTCAGTTACATACTACTTTCCACCACTAATGAGAGTTGTATTATTATCCCAGATGACAAATAGGTTTGTGCCACCAACTCATAAAGGAAAATGGCCAAACATAAGACTCTGAAAAGGAAAATTTATCACAATTATTCCATATGTCTTCAATAAGAAAGTGCTTTGAATATTAAAACCATTGCTTATAGTCACATATGTAAGTTAATTCTATATAAAGTTTAATAATGTGCACATTTTATAAAACATGCCAAATCATATACTTCTAGACTATTATACTATTTTTATCAGTTGAAATATTTACCTTCAAAGCTATTTTGGCTTCTGTCATTGTTCAAAATAAATTTTCAATTAATATTTTAGAGTTTGGGGGTTCTAGGTATAGCACATTATCTGAGTATCTTCAACAGTGACAATTTTTTTTTCGTTTACATGTAGAGCAACATTTTGTAAACAGGTTATGTTTGGTAAACGTTGGCAATACTTTTTAGGTCAACTTTCATTTCATGGGAATCACACAGTTAGTTACAATGTTCAGAACCATCACTTATTCCTTTGGCTTGACACAAAATCCTCCAAATACATTAGAATTTTGGGAGAAAAAAACCTTGCCTGGACATTTGACTGTGAATGATATACGCAGAAATAAGGGGTGTTGAAGAAACAAATCAGTATTTGCTTTGGTATTTAGCACAAATGCTTTCTTGGATTTCAGAGATAGTAGAGGTATTTGCCACATACTTAGATGGTTTATTTTATGGTCATAGTGAAAACATCATATTCCATCAGCGATTATTACTGTTTGGTTTCTCTGGGATGACTTTACTAATACCGTGTGTTCTGTTTATTTCTTATTCAAAGTCATGACATAATTATTACAAAAACTTACCTATGTTCAGTTATCCTTTCAAAATGAACCATTTTTCATATCTATTTGAAGATCCTAATCTTCAATTTCACCATTTTCATCTGACCTAAGTCTTATTGGATGGCCATGTCCAACATCTAGGACAGTGCCTGACAAATCATTGGCCTGTGTGAGTGAATGCGCGTCATTCTAATTGACATTTTTCATGCCTGTTTACAACATTTTGTACAAATAAAAATCTCAGTATTATCATTGCTTTATTTTTATAAACTTCGTGCATTTTATGGTAAAGAGCTGTTTATTTTCACCCAAATTTACTTCCATCACTTCTGATAGCTTATGGTGAAAGGTGTCAGATTCTTGATCTCTGAAGAAGATTTAGCTTCCAGGGACCAGAGACCAGGCTTGATCACTCAAGAGCTTTTGTGTAGCAGAGTTTTATTAAAGTGAAAAAGGGACAGAGAAAGCTTCTGACATAGACATCAGAAGGGGGACAGAGAGTGCCCCCCTCACTAGTGTTAGCAAGGGAGTTCTACACCTTTTTCATTAGTTATTACAATAAATCAAAAGAATGCCTCAAATTGTAACAATTTTACCAGACCCACTCCCACAATTTACATTTTAGGATAGCATGATTAGAACTTAACAATAGAAAGATCCTACCAGACAAGCTCCCATAATATACATTCTAAAGATAGCAGGATTAGTCAGAAGATTTTCAGGAAGGAGAAACTGTCCTCAAGGAGGATACATTGTTGTTATATAATCCTTAGTACAGAGTTTAAACTGAGTTGTTTGTTGTGTAATCATCAGTTCGAAGCTTAAAGAAAAAACTTTAAGTGACTAAGACTAAGGAATGTAGAGGGGGAAAAAGGTGTTTGTCCTTTCCTCCTCCTTGAGAATTCCAGACCCCTATCTCCGCTTCCAGAGCCCCAGACCCCTTTCTCCTTCTCAGGCATCCCGGACTTCTTAGCAACCTGCCTAGGAATTGACTCTCATTCCCCCCTTTTCTTTTAGGAAAATTATGTTGCCAAAGGAAAGGGGCATCGTTTTCATTCCACAATCACTTCCTGCTGTTGAGGGGTGTGGTCCCTAAAGTTGATGCAACCTATTCTCCTAACCCTCATATTGAGGGTCTCTGATCCAAGGACCCCCGGTAATAGTTGGAGGAGGTGGCGCTCCTAGGAGACAACCATTCAAATGGTTAGAAACAAATCCAGTTATATAGTTACAGATGAAGGGAGCAAACAGTAAAAACAGAACAATTAGAATTAATATGATTAAGATAAGTTTTCCACCATGGGAAGCTAGTTAACATTTCCCAAAGTGAGGTGACTGAGGCTTCAGGGGAATCCATAGCCTGAATCATCTTGTTCATGTGTTTAGTAAAGTGAGTAACATTAGTACTCATATCTGGTATATATGTACAACACTGGGTATGAATAATGGCACAAGTTCCTCCTTGTGCAGCTGTTAGAATATCTAAGGCCAATCTGTTTTGTAAAACCACCTTTCTAATTTGTATTTGTTCAGCATTAATGGCTGAAAGTTAGTCAGAGCATCAACTCATAGCATAACATCTAATCAGTAGTTTCCAGAGAGGGAATGAATATTGTAGCCAGAAAATCACACCAGTGAAATACAGATCCTGCCCAGTGAGTTTTAAGGTGTGGCAGGTTAGGCTTCTCTGGAAGCTCTGAAAATATGAAGCCATGAGTTAAAGTTAGACCTAGGGTGCACCTTCCTACCCAGCCAAGGGGGAGCCACCCCCGTAAGTATGAGCCACGTATCTAGTAGGTCCCATTTGGAGTGAATCAACATGACTGAGGGATCTAGTCCCAATCAGTTCCTGGCCAGGCAAAAGGAGGACTTAACTGGGATTGGAAAACACAGGAATGACTGTATTTTATGTTTCTTGAGGCAAAAATCCCAGTTGTTTCCAATCATTATAACTAAGTTGTTGGCTGACTTCTGGGGATGGCTCTATTTTTTCCCAGCATATGAGAGAATTAGATAGTAGGCATTCCTTTTTAGGAGTTAGCCATATGACCTCATCTCATATTTGATAAACATCAGGTAGAAAACCACCAGATCTAGACCCATTTACCTTCTTATGTGCAGCAAAATAGTCATTAAACCAAGTTAAAACATAATCAAAATTAACAGTTACAGTATGTCCATAGTTACATCACTCCATCTTTAGATTGTTAGATGTCATCAGATCAAGAAGAGGTGTCACATATGATTGTTGTTGGTGAAAGTATTCTCAGAGTTGAAGAAAGTCCTTTCCAAGAAGTGGAGAAACTCACCGTGGGATGTCTTCAATTGATGAGGGGGGGAGTGCTCTGCAGACCCAACAATCAGACCAATTGTGGAATGTAGCATAGGAATGAGCCCAGCACAGGAAGGCGCTGTCTTGAGGGTCAAATGGTCAAACTCAGGACTTGGAGTCAACAGAAGCAAGCCCACCTAGATTCTCAGTCCCATCTTGGTTCCTGGCTCAAACAGCGGCTGCTGCTGCTGCTGCTAAGTCACTTCAGTCGTGTCCGACTCTGTGTGACCCCATAGACGGCCTCCTACCAGGCTCCTCTGTCCCTGGGATTCTCCAGGCAAGAACACTGAAGTGGGTTGCCATTTCCTTCTCCAATCCATGAAAGCGAAAAGTGAAAATGAAGTCACTCAGTCGTGTCTGACTCAGCAACCCCATGGACTGCAGCCTACCAGGCTCCTCCGTCCATGGTATTTTCCAGGCAAGAATACTGGAGTGGGGTGCCATTGCCTTCTCCACAAACAGTGGCTAGTTTGACTCAAAGTCTGGGTCAGGAGTTAACCTCCTGGTAATGTCTGTTGAAAAGCAAGAAGCTGAGTCACATAGTTAATTTTAAGGCTCTATGGCAGTATCTGTGTACAAAAACAGTCTATCATAGAGACAGTCCCTTCTTCTTAGGGGCAGTTTGAGCCCTCATTAAAGCTATGGGGAGAGCTTTAAACCAACTGTCTTGTATTTCCTGAATTAGCTTACACAGGTGTCTTTTAATAATGTCATTAGCCTTTTCAACTTTTTCTAAAGATTGGGGTCTCAAGGAGGAGTGTAAGTGATACTCTATTCCTAGAGCTTTTGACACCCCTTGAGTTATAGCAGCTTTAAAGATGGAGTATTGTTGCTCTGAACTTTAGAATTTAAGATCCCACTCATATCATAAGTCAGTACAGAAAGATTTTGTCCATTCATTAACCTTGGGCTTTAGTTAATACTGCTTTTGATATGAAAATAGGTGAGGGTCATTGAGCTTGATAACAACAGGAACAGCATTTTGTGCTCGACCCACAGTTTTTCCATCAGCCCATACTCTAGGGTTTACGTTTTGTTCCATTAAAAAGAGCTGGTTCCATATTCATGAGAACAGAAGCCTGGACCTCAGTATATCCTTCCCCAGAAGGGGTGAGGGAGACTCTGGCACAATTAGAAACTCATGAGAAAACAGCACAGAGTCCCAGTTTCCACTTAAAGGATGACTTCCCTGGTGGCTCAGATGGTAAAGCGTCTGCCTACAATGCGGGAGATCCAGGTTCAGTCATTGGGTTGGGAATATCTCCTAGAGAAGGAAATGGCAACCCACTCCAGTATTCTTGCCTGGAAAATCCCATGGATGGAAGAACCTGGTAGGCTACAGTCCATGGGGTCGCAAAGAGTCAGACACAACTGAGCGACTTCACTCACTCATCCAGAAAGTCCTATGATGGTAGTGGATAGGGAGGAAAGTGGGCCAGGGGCTTCAGTGAGCACAGAGAAGGTTGCCCCAGTGTCCAAAAGAAATTGGTTGGCCTCCATAGTTATTAATACCCAGGGTTCCTCAGGTGTAATTAGGATGGGAGCTTGTGTGCGGACCCCCGGACACCTTCAGTCCATATTGTCTTAAGAGTCCAACCCTGGGGCCTACACCTTGGAGGGCAGTCTCTTCTCCATCATGGTCCTTTGGAGACTGGACATGGAGCCAGGGACGGCTTAGAAGTATGAGAGCAATCCCGCTTGAGAGGCCCCTCCTTTCCACAGTAACAGCAAGCCCATCCCTTTTCACCTGGGTCCCTCTGGGCATTTTTCTCAAGCTGTTTCAGAGCAGGTCTAACAGCCATTGTTGGGGCGTCAGTCTTTTGCCTGGTTCTTTTTTTGCCTCTTATTTTCCACCTCATATTCTCTGCCATAATATACCATCTGAGCCAGCTGCAACCATTTTTTAAAGACTGATTTGGTCCAAACGCCTGTTTTCATAACTTATAGCAGATATCTGGAGCTGACTGAGAAATCTATCTTTTAAGATCATTTCTCCCTCTGTAATTTCAAGATCAACGTCAGTAAACTTGTGGAGAGCCTCCCAAAATCTATCTAGGAATTTATCAGGAATTTCCTTCTCTCCCTATTCTGTGTCAGCCAACTTAGCATAGTTTAAAGTCTTAGTTTGTGCTTGCTTAAATCCTTCAAGAATACATCTGGCAAAGTGGCTCTGTTATAAAAACCATTTGGCTCCCAGTAGGAAGGAGGGCTATTTCATGTTCCCTCTTTCCCCTTGTCTCACGTTCAAGCCATTCATCTCCAAAAGTAGTAGCTTCCCCCAAAACTCAAGCTCTCAAGTCAGGAGTTAGTGTCTGTCCCAAGACATGCGTTACATCTCTCCAAGTAAGGTCATAACGTTAGTCCTGTAAAGGAGTCTGTGTACCTTTCGGATCCTCTAGATAGTCTCAACTGCAGTTACTGCTTGAATTTCTACTGACACTGAGGCAGCCCCTCCTGGAAGGGTGCCCTAACTCTCAGCCTGTTCAGTTGGGAGCCCCAGATAAAGGGATAAAGGGGCAAAATAAGAGAACAGGAGGCAGCTGAAGCTTTCATACACAAATCTGCACCCTTAGGACATAAGTCTGGCATGTCTCGCGGAGAGATAAAGAACAACACATAAGGCACTTCTACCCATTTCCCTTATTTTCTATGAAATCGGTCTAGTTGTAAAACAGTATCATAATTGAGAGACCCTTTAACAGGGCAGTGTTTCCCATCTTCCAAAGGATACCATGGCCATTAAGTATTACAGAAGAAGATCAGGCATGTCTTTTTAAATTCTGGGGATCAAACTTGTCCCAGCTTTTTTAAAAGAAGTGGTTCTGGAACTGATAGCTCCCATCTATAAGAGGGAAAGAAGCGGCATCCACAGCCTTGGCTTTTTTCCATCAGAAGCGTCCTTCCCTGCTTTAGATGGGGGTGTAGCAGAATCTCCACCAAAGCTTTCTTTCCCTGGTCAGACTTAGTCTGTCCCTTACTGATGCAGGTGTCTTACTCATCCCTCCCAGTTCTTCCACTGAGGCAGGGTGGAGATGCACCAGGGGTAGACCTGATGGTATCCCAGATCGATTTAATTCCATACCACCGAGACCTTTGTTTTATTTGCCAGAGTAATTTCCCAGAATGTTTCCCAAGCTAGGACTACTAGGGGAAGCACCCATCTTACGTGTGCCTGTGCACATTCCTGAGTGTAGTCCTGACTGCGTTAGAATGGGTGAGTCATGGAGACAAATAACAACCAAGATGTCCCTCCTGAGTGTCACCACACCAGTATATGTGATAGCAAAAGAGGTGGTGGAGGGTTGGCCAGAGAGGAAAAGGTGATTTTTGTTCTTGAGCTATTAGGGTCAACCCTTCCAGCTCGTTTCTATAGATTCCACAAAAGGAATATCTAAAGAGTTGAGACAAAAGCCATCAGAGAGCCTCTTCTGGTCCACTAAGAGCTAGCGCTACCAAAGGAAGAAGCCCATTGCATTTCCAATCCCAGATTCCACAATTACTGATCTGTGTCCTCAGAAACCTCATGGTCACCAGCAGTGCTTCTATCCTTATAGATAGGAGGCACAGCCATGACAAAGACTCACTTTCAGGTTACTGGCCCCTGAGACAGGCAGCCAAGAGAGTAACTTCTAGCCTGAGAGATGTTCCTAGGGTTCCACCTCACTCCATACATGCTTCTAGTAACTTTCGGCTCCTAGCAAGGCTAGGTGCTTCCTTACTTGGGGTCTAAGTAAAAGTACATAGTAACAGCATGGATCACTGGTCCCTTGAAAGTCTATGATCCAAAAGATTAGGTTAGTAGTTCTAATTTCCCATGCAATTATGAAATGGTCAAAGAGACCAGGAAAAGCTGACAAAGGAAGGAAAGTTTGGTCCACGCACTTTGCCCATTTCTGGTCACACCCCTCACAGGGACCTTGGGGGTCTCTTGGCATTGGCAGAGACAAGGCTCCCCTTTGGGGGGCTGCCTTCAGTCATTATGAGGCACTGCAAAACCACACAGCAGGGCTCAATGCTTGCATCGTGCAGGACATGTCATTCATTCACACAGCACACCGTAGAGTTAGTAAAGTAAAGCAGAAAATGTGCGTACTGAGAAAGCAGACAGGCTAGAGCTCTGAGTGTTCTTACCTTGTCCTGAAGATCCTGGAAAACCCCCAAGATGATAGTTTATGGTGAACAGTGTCCAATTCTTGATCTCCGAAGATTTAGCTTCAGGACCAGGGACCAGGCTTCATCACCCAAGAGCTTTTATGTAGCAGAGTTTTATTAAAGAAAAGAGACAGAGAAAGCTTCTGACATAGACATCAGCAGGGGGACAGAGAGTGCCCTCCTCACTAGTGTTAGTAAGGGAGTTATATACTTTTTAAATTAGTTATTACAATAAATCAGAAGAATGTCTCAAGGTTGTAAAGATTTTACCAGACCCACTCCCACAATTTAAATTTTAGGATAACAGGATTTGAAGAAGGAAATGGCAACCCACTCCAGTATTCTTGCCTGGAAAATACCATGGACAGAGGAGCCTGGTAGGCTACAGTCCATGGGGTCACAAAGAGTCGGATACGACTGAGCGACTTCACTTTTCCTTCAGGAAGGAGAAACTGTCCTCAAGGAGGATACATTGTTGTTATATAATCCTTAGTACAGAGTTTAAACTGAGTTGTTTGTTGTGGAGTCATCAGTTCCAGGCTTAAAGAAAACAACGTTTTATGTGACTAAGACTAAGGAATGTGGAGGGAAAAAAAGGTGTTTGTCCTTTCCTCTTCCTTGAGAATTCCAGACCTCTATCTCCAATTTGAGAGCCCCAGACCCCTTTTGCCGCCTCAGGGACCCCAGCCTTCTTATCAATCTGCCTAGGAATTGATTCTCTCACTTCACACTTAGGAGATTCATTTTCTTGCCAACATGAAATATTCACTTTTCCTTAGCACTGATGCTTATACCTGATAGGCTAGCCAAACTCAAACATAGAGCTAGGAGAAGTTTTAATGCACTTGTTATTCCGTCCCCATAAGCTGTGTAAAAATAATTAAGTGTCTGAAAAATTTCTAAGTAAAGGCTAAAGAGGATCATTGATTTATTAAATGGCTATCAGCAAAAATGCAGAAGATTGATTTGGTCAGAAAGATTGTTAGACTGTGTTTTGGAAACAGAATAAATAAAGTTTTAATTTTAATAATTCATTATAATGTAGTTCCTATTGTACTAGAAAAGAAATATATTTGCCATTAAATTGAGCAATTACCTAGATAGAACTAGCATTTCATAAATGTAAGAGCTGGTATTATTGCTACAGCTATAGATAAACACAGAAGAGTAAGATTAAGTTTATTATTTATGTATGAAAGAGTCATTTGAATCTAGGCCTGCAAAGAAGAAAGAACGTCTTTAATGAATTAGAAACAAAGGACAAAGAAGCAAAGGAGCAATTTATACAAGGAGAAAAAAAAACCTGTTAGACAAGCAATAAAACAACCAATTATTACTGTGAAGAAAATGGGTGTGAGATAATATGAGAAGAAAAAAAAGCATTGAAAATAACATTGGGGAAAAAATCCCTAAATGAATGGTGGAATAATCTTAAAGCATAATTGACAACATTTTTAAAGCCACTTCACTTTTAAACATCTGCTTGAGTCTACCTATTTGTAATGCACACATGATCAACAATGTAATTGAAAGGAAAATATGAGTAAGAAGAAAGTTGATCCTTTATTTTAATTAAATAGTGAGCAGGTGGAGTTTATAAACAACTAAATATTGTAGTATAGTTGCTATGTAAACAGCAATAACCTCTTATCTTGCATATTTAATTTATTTAAATCTCAAAATGAAATGTTATTTTAAGAACTTGTTGTTGTTCAGTCGCCCAGTCATGTCTGACTCTTTGCAACCCCATGGACTGCAGGATGCCAGACCTCCCTGTCCCTCACCATCTCCCGAATTTTGCCCAAGTTCATGTTCATTACATTGGTGTTGCCATCCAGCCATCTCATTCTCTGATGTCCTCTTCTTCTGCCTTCAATCTCCCAGCATCAGGAACTTTCCTAGTGAGTCAGGTGTTCACATCAGGTGACCAAAATACTGGAACTTCAGCTTTGGCCTTTATCCTTTCAATGAGTATTCAGGGTTGATTTCCCTTAAGGTTGACTGGTTGATCTCCTGGCTGTCCAGGAACCTCTCAGGAGTCTTCCCCAGCACCACAGTTTGAAGGCATCAATTCTTTGACCCTCTGCATTCTTTACAGACCACCTCTCACAACCATACTGGGAAGACCATAGCCTTGACTATACAGACCTTTTAGGCAGAGTGATGTCTCTGCTTTCAACACTGTCTAGCTTGGTCACAGGAACATAAACTTTATGAAAAAATAAACACTACTGCTTTTCTAATGGGCTTCTCTTATGACTCAGATGGTAAAGAATCTGCCTACAGTCAAGAGACCCAGATCCATCCCTGGAACAGGAAGATCCTCTGGAGAAGGGAATGGCAACTCAAAGTATTCTTGCCTGGAGAATTCCATGAACAGAGGAGCCTGATTGGCTCCAGTCTATGGGATCACAGAGTCAGACACAACTGAGTGACTAAAACTTTCACACTTCCAATTTTCTATTAGTGTTGGGTGGGAAAATTACTATCATTGTATTATTGTTATAAAATTATTATTTTCTCTACACACAGTCTCAAAGATAACATCTCATTTTGTACTTCTCATTGGTGGGCACAAGGAAAAAGAGAAGGGAAATATATCACTCTTTCAAAAATAGAATATGAAGATCTAGTAATTTCTTTCTAATCTCAATTGCTTTGATGCTATAAAAAGTCCTCAGACTCTAAAACAACAGAGAATTAAATCTTTAAAAACATTTCCGGATCATAGGTGAACTTAAAACCTGTGTTATCAACCAGATCTGATTTTAAAAGTAGATGAAGAAGAGATTTTATATGCTTTTGGAGCCTTGGGATGACAATAGTCATGGTTTCAGTGGCCCTGGGAGATGAGACCCTCTGCCCTTTTCCACTGGGAAGTTCTTAGAGGATGTACACTTGAATCTGGTATATCCAAACAGCAAGCAACGACGACAAAACAGAAGGCTAATGTAGAATGGATTCTATTGTTCTTGTTCATTAAGATCATGAAGAGTCATCCCATAATAACCACACAATCTCCATCAACCCTGAAATGTTGCCCTCCTTCCTTTCTTAATTTCCTTCCTTCCTTTCCCTTTTTCTCAGAGTGAATGGAATGTGTTCTGTGATATACACTTCAGTGTAGAAAATGTAGGCAGTCCACACCTTCCCTAGGTATCTTGCATAAAAAGAACCACTTTTTCATGTCCCATGGCAACTGAAGATTTCTTTTTTTTTCGTCTGTACCCTCTTCTTTACACTACAATCACTGTTATCATCTAAAGCTCTCTCCCTCTCTCTCACATACACACTCTCTAAGCCAAAATCTTCTTTCTCAGTTAATAATATTCTCAGTCTCCACATTTAGTCTGATCTTCTCTAAGAATCAGCATTAGAAATTGAGAATTTATACTGGCTTTCAACTCCAGTGAACAATGTGGTCTTCCTCTTTATTCTCCAAATCCATGTTCTGTCGGTCAATGCAATTATGCATCATTCCCAGGAGCCATGAGTCTAAATATCTGCAGCATATTTCCCAAATATATCTAGGAGAAAATAATGTAAAATACAGAAGAAGGTGGGGGTAATTTGTAAGTAATTCTTTTTCTCATAAAAAAAATAATAGTGGGACAGTTAGTAAAGAACCAACTGGTGATTGCAGCCATGAAATTAAAAGATGCTTACTCCTTGGAAGAAGAGTTATGACCAACCTAGACAGCATATTGAAAAACAGAGACATTACTTTGTCAACAAAGGTCCATCTAGTCAAGGCTATGGTTTTTCCAGTGGTCATGTATGGATGTAAGAGTTGGACTATAAAGAAAGCTGAGTGCCAAAGAATTGATGCTTTTGAACTATGGTGTTGAAGACTCTTGAGAGTCCCTTGGACTGCAAGGAGATCCAACCAGTGCATCCTAAAGGATATCAGTCCTGAATATTCATTGGAAGGACTGATGCTGAAGTTGAAACTGCAATACTTTGGCCACCTGATGCGAAGAACTGACTCATTTGAAAAGACCCTGATGCTAGGAAAGATTGAGAGCAGAAAGAGAAGGGGACAACAGAGGGTGAGATGGTTAGATGGCATTACCAACTCAATGGACATGGGTTTGGGTCAACTCTGGGAGTTGATGATGGACAGGGAGGCCTGGCGTGCTGCAGTTCGTGGGGTCGCAAAGAGTCGGACATGACTGAGCAACTGAACTGAACTACTAAAGAACAGTGCTGTTTAAGTGTTATGTAGACTTTACAGGAATTAAAGAGTGGGGCGGTGGGGGGTGGCCCAGATCTGGAAAAATTATCCAAGAGAAAAATATACCTAAAATTAAGTAGGTTTAAAACCTTAGACACCTGTTCCAAATAAATACGTGAACTGCTGTTGTAAAGTGACTTCCCACTGTTAATTCCTTAAGATAAGGAGAGTAAAAATCCTTAGAAACTTCACAAGGAGTTTTTTCTTGCCTTTGGGTCGAGTCTAGAGAATAAATTGGATTTTTGTAAATTTACTCTTATGTAGCATGTCAATGGAGAGAAAAACCCTGTTAGAAAATAAGGATACTAGAAAGGAATGTCAGGGAGCTCTGATAACATAGCAGCCTGAGTTAATTCAGATCCTTCCTAATGTGAGAAATTCACAGAAATGTTAGATAAACTCTAACTCCCAAAATTTAACACACATTTTGGAAAGAGGAAACAAAAGGGTAATCTGAAAATAAAAACAAGAGAAACACAATAGCACATCCTAAAGCTGGCACCTTAGTGACTCAATGAATTTGGAACATAAATGTAGATCATATGTCTGGAGATTGGATTTTAAAAGCCCAAGCAGAGAGAGAAAACATCACAAACATCATCCTAAACCTATAAACAAAGGAGTCTTTTTTGACTAATTGAAAGTATGCAAAATTGTCAGACTTCCAAACAATTTTCTTATCAATGAATACTCCCTCTAGACCAGAACATGCCAAGGAATCTTGTTTCTTTTCATGCCCCAGTTGTGAAAAATGTCTCTCATAAGCTGTTAAAACCACAAGCCTACGGGTTGAAGTCCAAATTATACCATATACTTTTACATATGGATTGAAGTTTGCATGGTACAAGACTTTCCAAGCTAAAATTTTAACAGAGGAGGGGAGAGGAATTGGTTCTTGCAACCCTTAGAATGTCTAGAAGGACACAGAGGAGTGGTCTGTGCAGGTACACTGTGAATAATCAACTAGGAAAGAGGGTAGGCAGGCAAAGTATGTAACATGATCCTGAAGTTATTCAAAAATCTGAAAGAGGATATACAATAAAAGTGTTTAAAATTATTGCAGTGTTAAAAAAGAATAGAGAAGAATGATAAAAAGAAAAACTACAGAAGATTATGGAAATGTATAATAGAAGCAAATAAAATTTATAAAAATAAAAAATATATAGTAAGTATAACTAAAAATTGAATGGGAAAGCTAAACAAAGGAGAAAGAGAATGAGTTAATTGAAAGAGTTGAATACATTACCCAGAATGCTACAAGCATGGTAAAATATAAAAGAAGTGTAAAAGACAAGAAATATACCTTGTAAAAATGCAATGTAAATCTATTAGGGGTTCAGAAATTGATAAGAGTGAGAAGAGGGAAGTAGTAATAGTAAAAGAAATACTGAAAATTTTCAAGGCCCGGTGAAAGATAATTTCTCAAAGAAAACCCTTCACGATAAATGAGCTTCCCCGGTGGCTCAGACAGTAAAGAATCTGCCTGCAATGCCGGAGACCTGGGTTTGATCCCTGGGTTGGGAAGATCCTCTGGAGGAGAGCATGATAACCCACTCCAGTATTCTTGCCTGGAGAATCCCCATGGACAGAGGATCCTGGTGGGCTACAGACTATGGGGTCACAAAGAGTCAGACACGACTGAGTGACTAAGCACACACACTTCACGATAAATAAAATTAAATCTATACCTGGAAAGATCGTTGTTAGACTATGGAAGTCAAAGAGAAAGAGAAAACAATATCTTAAAGTAATCTAGGGAAAAAAGACTTTGGGTCAGGCACTGAGTGCACAGCTGCAGCGTCAGGAGCTTTAAAAGATGCTGAATCTCTGCTTGCTTTCTGCTCTGTGCCTTCAGTTCTTGGTGACCATGGCGTTCTGTTTAACTCCTACTTCCTTTTCCCAGAGAAGAATGTCTCCAGAATTAAAAGTTAAGCTAAAAAAAGCCCTCATGAGGACAGAAACACTAATAACGCTAAGAGAATTTCACTTTCACTAGATGCTGCGATTTTCATATAGGTAATACTTGGTATTCAGTAGCTGATCACTAAATGCCAGTTGCTCCCTCCCATCTCCAAACACTGATGCTAGGCATCTGGAAAGGCTAGGATGCTCCAGATTTTCAGAATAGGTGAGATATTTATACTGTGCCCCAAGGAACAGGAAAGTTGAATAGAGAAGAAAATTTCAAAGGAAATATAAAATGTATTTCCCTACTTAGATTGAAATCATCTATGAATGTTTATTTGAATGTAGCTGTCTGGTAAGAATTTTTTTTTTTTTTTTTTTTTTAGTGATTAGAATTAAGTTCAAGGGGTGTGCTGAAGTTTCCTAATCAGGATGTGGGAAGAAGGTAGAAGGTCAGAATTTGAGGATTAGAAGATCTGTCTCCAAGCTGAATGCATATTGTCCATGTACTGAGCTGTGTCAGCTAAAGTATAGCTTTTTAAGAAACTGCACATTTTCTTCTGATCTCTCTCTTGGCTTAATGCCAATAGCTAATAATCCCCAAAACTTAAAATTTATTTTTTATTTTATGGTTTAATATTAAGTCTCCAATTATCCTTCTTTGATGCAATTGTGGTACTTGTAATATGTAACTTCTGAACTGTTTATTAACATGAAATATTAAGCATGTCCACATTTTCAATTTTTTTTTGTTTTTAAACCTTTTTTTAAGCCACATATTTATTGTACTTAATATATAGAGGCATTATGAAACGCATAGGAATAAAGATAAATAGAATTCTGGCCTGTCCTTAAGTTTTTATTATTTGTCATGTTAGTAAAAATAATACTTTCCAACTTTTACTACATTATTTATTCTTTTCCTTTACTATATTTTTTATTTTCTTTTTCTTTTTATTATTCTTTCTTTTAATATTAATAGTATTATTTCTAGTAATCTCTTCTTTTTTATTAGTTTTTGAATCCGTATGTAGCTAGATTCTTTTGATACCACTGCTACTGGTCAATAAGTCATAGAATCAAATACTGTGAATTTTGCCATAGTATGATTAAACATTAAGGTATTTCTAATGAGTATTTGTTTAGAAATGTGGTCATATCTTCTCTTCAGTCTGTCTTATTTAATATTTGCTTTGTGTAATTGGATGAACCAAAATACATAAAGAACACTTGCATGGTCATTTTTGAGTTTTTATTTCCTACATAAAGAACGGCAAATATTAGCAGAACACACATTGCAATCAAAAGGCCCAATAATATAGTGTCAGTCAAGTTTTAAACTTTAACTCACATATACCTTGTATTTTATTCTGTCAGCCATTACTTAGAAGTTATTCAAACAGTAATTTTGACTTCTTATTAATATCTATAATCATTGGAATTTAAATTCTATACCAGTGTAGTGTTAATGGAAAAACTAGTGTAATCCATAATAGGTTTGACAATTGAATCTGTCAATAAAGCTGGTGAGAATTTTTTCTCCATCAGCAATTCAGCAACTTATCTAAGAACTGACTGATTCGTGCAAGAGCAAATATGAAAAAGTCAGTGAGGGCCTAAGTTACACAGAAAAATATTGAATCTGTGTGTGAAAATGGTATTCCTTAAGCCAGCTAACATGATATACTCATCTGAGTAAATAACTGTAAAAAATCTATTGGAAGCAGAGAAACAAGCTTCTGTTTTATTACCCAGAATTTGACATATTTGAAAATTCAGGGCATAAATTGTTAGAAATGAAATCAAAGAGTTTGATTAGTCAGCAACACAGAAATTCTTTGGGGTGATGCTATAATGCAATGTAAATTTAAACTAATTGTATTCAAGACAACATTGGTCTCAGACCTGCTACTTGAGATTTCCACCAACAGGAATAAATACAAGAATAAATATCGGACAAATCAAGAATGAAATTGCCATGTTGAGTCTGATTCTGGACATTAAATGGAGAGAAAGGCATAAGCCCTCTAAGGATGTTCTCTAAATCAGTAGACACTTCTCCATTGTCTTTACTCAGAATCAAGACTCCTTGTGGTGCCCACCAATGCCACCCTCAATAGCTTGTCTAGACCCTCCCTCATGGCAACAAGTCAGTGGCACCCAGAGGTGCTGGAGCAATGGTTCTCATGCTGTGATTGGTGAAAACCTGTTTTTACTTAGTTATTATACATGTTGTTTTTCAGTCTCTAAGTCATGTCTGACTCTTGGCAACCCCATGAACTGCAGTATGCCAGGCTTCCCTGTTCTTCACTGTTCCCCAGAATTTGCTCAAACTCATGTCTATTGAATTGGTGATGCCATCCAGCCATCTCATCCTCTGTCACCCTCTTCTCCTGCTCTCAATCTTTCCCAGTATCAGGGTCTTTTCCATTGAGTTGGCTCTTTGCATCAGCTGGCAAAAGTATTGGAGCTTCAGCTTCAGCATTAGTCCTTCCAGTGAATATTCAAGGTTGAATTCCTTTAGGATTGACTGGTTTGAACTCCTTGCAGTCCAAGGGACTCTCAAGAGTCTTCTCCAACTTGCATGTGGGATCTTCCCAGACAAGGGATCTGACTCGTGTCTCCTGCATTAGCAGGTGAATTCTTAACCACTAGTTGACCAGAGAAGCCTGAATATACTTTTAAATCCTCTCTTGATTGTCTTTCTTGGTGTTATCCAGGTGCAAATTTGCAGTCATGAACTCTAAATTCTTATGAGTAAGTTTTGGAGATTTTCTATTCCATCATTTGGTCTCCTTTCTCAGTTGCTTTCAATCCTCCAGAGGCTCATCTAACCCCTGTCCCATCTTAGGATATTATGCGATGCCAGAATCTACAGCCTTTTACCAGATTTCTGACCAGAGTCATTCCTTTGGGTTGTTTCTGAACTCATTTTTGATTTAGTGTGTCATTATAGTATCCTAGAGATTTTTGATATATAGATTATTTTAAAACATTTAAAATCAATACACGATGATTTTCTTATTTTAAAACTGAAAGTGATCTTTTATGACAAAAGCAGTTCATATCCATTATACAAAAATAGGGAATACAGGCAAGCAAAAGGAAGAAAATCTCAAATGTGTATAATCTCACTAACCACAAATAATCACTTTTATAATATTGTTTATCTGTCCATGTCATTTCCTGTACAAACGGTTTTTGTACAAATGGATAACTTTTGCCTAACTGTTTTTATAGCTTAATGTATCTAATTAACATCACATACATTTTTTTCAATATTCTCAAAAGTTATATCTTTTTAAATGTATACAGGACTAGAACACCATTTTTTCTAAGAACTTATTTTATTATAGTAAGAAATTTCTCCCCAATTTTTGGCAACAGTCTAGCATGCCCAAATATAAATTTCTTGACATATATTTTACATAAACACATTGTGGCTAATTACCGATCCTTACATATACCTCTGCACATTTTGGACAGCTTTCTTTATTTAAAAGATTTTAAGTTTATAATCATCTAAGTCACATATTATCTTGACAAATTATCCCCTTTGGAAATGTGCAAGACTTGTCTTCTAAAGTAAATTATTTCATAACAAAATAAGTTATAAACCATGCGGATGAATTTTCAGCTAATACTTTCTTTAGAAAACAAAAACAAACAACAATTACACATCTCTCCTTAGTGCCAAGTTTTTCAATGAATTCAGAAAATTTCTCTCTAATGAAGTTATTTGAAGGCTGCTAAGAAAAATAAGAATATAGAAAGAAATATAAACAATAACTTTTAAATTTACTGATTTAAATAATAAATCAGTCACATGTGGGTTTACCATCCTGATAACTGCAGGTCTCACCTTCATATCTTCTTCCCCTAAGTGCACCTCCTCTGACAACAAACACCTAGATATTTCTATGCTCCATTGTGGTAATAATCATTTTCTGTATAAGGAATTTTTCTACTGTACTGCACCACTACACTGCACTTCTGTTAGAGAAGGCAGAGTCATTCCGTCTTTGAATATCAGAGATTACTCCAGTGCTTAAAAGAGCTGCTGCTGCTGCTGCTAAGTTGCTTCAGTCATATCTGACTTTGTGCGACCCCATAGACAGCAGCCCACCAGGCTCCTCTGTCCCTGGGATTCTCCAGGCAAGAATACTGAAGTGAGTTGCCGTTTCCTTCTCCAGTGCATGAAAGTGAAAAGTGAAAGGGAAGTCATTCAGTTGTCCGATTCTTTGCGACCCCATGAACTGTAGCCTACCAGGCTCCTCCATCCATGAGATTTTCCGGGCAAGAGTACTGGAGTGGGTTGTCATTTCCTTCTCCTTGAATGAGCTATAAACTTTTATTGGGTAAATCAATTGATTCATTCATCTATTAATCAATGACATGGTGCCTTAACAAGTCACTATGAATATTTAACAAATAGTAGAAAGAAGAAAACTAACATGTATTCAGTTCAGTTCAGTCACTCAGTCGTGTCCGACTCTTTGCGACCCCATGAATCTATAAAAGCCAATTAATTAAATACCAAGCCTCTGTTAAATCTTTGTAGACTTTATCATTTTATTTTTTCTTGTATTTTTTGTTCTCTAATGATTAAAATTATCTCACACTTTCCATAAATGATTTATTAGCTAACAAAACATGTAGCAACCTACATATACCACTAGATCCTATTTTGTGTGATATAATAAAAGATTTTAGATAATTTATATATACATATATGTATATACACACAGACAGAACTTATTTATAAAAATACAATCTCTAAAAAGCAGGAAATAAACTATCTTGCAGCTCTAAGAACCTCATTTATATTTCACATATGCTGTAGACAACGGCTCAGAAACTCAGATGTGGTGCTTATAAATATGTATGAAGTATAATTAGCTTGGAAAATGCTGCTTCATCAACAGTCCTGATATTGTTGATGTGCTTCAGTGACTTACTAAGCAGTGTTGGATAAGGAACTCTCCAGAGTCCAACAAAGTGAAGCAGTTCTCTCCATCCACACCATGTTAGTGTCTTCCATTCTGTCATTATATGACAGACCTGTCTTTTAAACCTGGACTGTTGGTATGTGGCTGTATGCCATCAGCTCTTTACTGTTTTGGAGTGCTTCTTTGCCCTATACTTATTAAAGAATTAAATTTGTGTTTTAGAACCCTTACATACATGTGCAGATGCACGTGTGCAAAACACCACACACAGTTCAGTTCCAAATGATTTCGCTGGTGAATCTACCAAACATTTAAGAAAGAAGTAGTAAATTCTTCAGGGAATTGAAGAGGAGGAAATATGTCCCAGTCATTCCATGATGCCAGTATTACTATGATACAAACCAAAAACATTATGGAAAAAAAGAAAATTATAGATCAATATCCCTCATAAACCTAGATGGAAAAATTCTGACAATGTTAAAACATAGAATCCAACCATTCATTAAGATAATCTACAAATTAGAAGAATGTATTTGCAAATTACATGTCTGATGAAGGATTTGTCTCCAAATTATACGTAAATATCTTTCAAAACTCACTAAGAACAAATAACCCAATACAGACTTGTACAAAAAATTTTAACAGACACAGCCAAAGAAGATGGTAAAAAGCACATGAAAAAACACTCAGCATAATTAGTTGCAAGGAAAATGCAAATTAAAATCCAACTGTTGTACACACCATTAGAATGTCTAAAATCTTAAAAAACCAACTATATCAAGTAGTGACAAGGATATAGTTACATTTGTAACTCTCACCCACTCCTAGTGAGAATTTAAAATAGTACAAGTAATTTGGAAAACATGTTGATTGTTTCTTAAAAGCGTAAACATATATCCACCAGATATTCTAGCCACGCCACTTAGAGGTCCTTCATTCCAAGAGAAATCATCATATGTTTGTACAAAGATTTGTATACAAATGTTAATAGCGACTCTATTTAGAATAGCCAAAGCTGATACAATCCAAATGTCCATCAGGAAGTGAATGAATAAATAGATTGGGGCATATTCATGTGGGATTTCCCAGATGGCACAGTGGTCAAGAATCCGCCTGCCAATGTGGGAAATGCAAGATATGCCAGCTCGAACCCTGGGTCGGGAAGAACACTTAGAGTGCAAGATGGCAACCCACTCCAGTATTCTTGCCTGGAAAAAATTCCATGGATAAAGGAGCCTGGCAGGCTAGAGTCCATGGGGTCACAAAGAATTGGACATGACTGAGCAACTGAACACACACACGTAGCTATGTAAATATAAAAAAGATCACATTTTGATACACACACAACATGGATAAATGTAAAAATAATTACACTGAATGAAAGAAACCAAACAAGAAAAAAAGAGTACTACATATTGGATGATTCTATTATATAAAAGTCCGTAAAATACAGACTAAAAGTGTTGGAAACCAGAGCAGTGCTTACGTGGAGATAAGGAAGGACAAGGAGTGGAAGGGAGGGTATGAAAATAAATGATGGGTATATTCTCTACCTCAATTGTTTGACAGTTTCATGAGTGTATAAATATCAAAACTTATCAAATTGTAAAATTTAAATATGATAAGTTTATTTATACCTCACTAAGACTGTTGAAAAGTGTAAGAAAGTAGAAAAAAATGAATATTTCCCATCACTCTTCCTGCTGCTGCTAAGTCACTTCAGTCGTGTCCGACTCTGTGTGACCCAATAGACGGCAGCCCACAAGGCTCCCCCGTCCCTGGGATTCTCTAGGCAAGAACACTGGAGTGGGTTGCCATTTCCTTCTCCAATGCATGAAAGTGAAAAGTGAAAGTGAAGTTGCTCAGTCATGTCTGACTCTGAGCAACCCCATGGACTGCAGCCTGCCAAGCTACTCCATCCGTGGGATTTTCCAGGCAAGAGTACTGGAGTGGGGTGCCATTGCCTTCTCCAATCACTCTTCCTAGTCCCTCCAAATTTCCACAGCTCAGACTTTAACTTTTTTCCATGTTGTCTGGCCCTTCTTTTCTCTCTCACCTTGTTTCATTAATTTTCTTATGCACAGCAAGTCAACTCTCTTTCCTTCCTTCACCCCCTTGCCTCTTTTGCATATCCAAGATCAGCTGTAAAATGTTGGTTGTTAGATTCTCACCAGACCATGTTCCTGTAGAAAGGAATTCATATCTTAAGACTCTGGGGAAAGCTTGCTCCCTTGCTTGCTTGCTTTGTCTGGCTCGATCTAGTATTATGAATGAGCCGTGTTATCTTGATGGCTCAGGATCATCACTGTCAATATTGGCATCTACTGAACCGTTTTGTCCTTATCCAAATAGATTTGGATTGCTGAGATTTAAAAATTCTCCAAGCTGGTTTTCTTTCCTCATTGTCAGTTTGTCAGCTGTCCCTTTGGCTGCTATCATGTGCTTATTTAGAGAATCTTCATTCTTCTTTCTTTGTAATTTCCTTTCTCTAATCTGTTTTGATTCAGGAAACCTGTAACCAGGGAGTAAGAATGGCATATAAATTTGGAACAAATGTAGAAGCTGAGTGGGTAATGGAGCCTTATTTTTTTGAGTAAGGTACATTGGATTTGTGCCATTGATATTGACACTCTTACCTTTTTTTCAAAATAAATGACACTTAAATAATGTTACTGTATCTAATTCCCTACAGACACCATAGGACCAAGCATTTCTGAATTCTCAATTGAAGAAAGTGTCCATTTCCCACAGCATAATTTGTCAGAGTTGTCAGGCAGCTCTTTTTGCAAAGGCTAGATATAAATGCACAGATTCTTTTTATTTATGTAGATGTTTCCAATGTATCCTTTTGTAGATATCATAGTATTATTTAGTCAATCTGTTTTATAAGCAATAGATTATTTAAGTGAAAGCTGTTGGAATAACACCTTAAAATAAATTTTACCACAACAGTAGCAATCTGTAATCTCTCCTAGTTTAATGTTCAAATAGTATGATAAAAAATGCTATTAAAGCACTGGAAATGAATAGTATTATGTCTAGGCTAACCTGAGTTCAGATTTATAACTTCAATAGTAAGTATTTAGCATTCTCTAGCTTTTCTTACACTCTGAAATACTCTTCCAATTTAGAATTTACAAGATCTAAATTTGTAAGATCCTATTTGATTTATCTTTTGGTATGTAATGATTCTTGAAGTGCAAACATTATTAAAATGGATAACTAAACATTTATTTGAAGCAATCCTTTTCCCATATCACTCTCTTATCTTTGTGTCAGCTCTCTTAGTTCAAGCCTCAACAAATCCATCTTTGCTAGGAGATGATTGTGGCTCAGAGACTGTCATTTAGAAGGTTTTATTTTGCCCTAGGACTTGTAGGTGCCTTCAGAAAAGGAATACTGTTCTTCCTCATTTCAGTACCTAGGGGACAGGAAATGCTTCCTCCAGTTACCCCACAGCTTGAATGAAATGCACTTAGGGATAAAGTCAAGGATGTGCTTAGTTCTTAATTTGCTTGACCATTTGACAGCACTTGATAGTACTGACCAGTTACGACGTTGCAACACTGCCAGTCATCACACTCTGAGCCACTTCTGTAAGTCTTGATTTCCATGATATCGTGCTCTCCTAGGTTCTCTTTGTCCTTTCTGGAATCTCAATCACCCTGCTAGCCCCACTTTCTGTACCTGCCTTTAAATAAATGTTGGGATTCCCAAGGGTTCTATTCTAGACTTTCTTCTCATCTCCTCACTTTAATCACAAATACGTGCTGATACTGTATTATTCTGCATACGTAGTTCAGAATGCTTTCCTAAAGGTAAATGGTGTACCAACTGCCTGCAAGATAGCTCTACTTCTTCATTGTTTGGTTTTAGAAATATGACACTTCTTTTTCTGCCCACAGGCCACAGGTCCTCAGGGTTCATTAAAGGAAGGTGCCAAAGGTTCTCTTCAGAAAAGCTTTGGGATTCTTAATGAAGCCAAGAAGTTAGCAAATGATGTAAAAGGTTAGTGTGATCTCTTTTTATTATTATTTTCAGTGTAATTGTAGTTGTAATTGGTAGGATATTTTATCAGATTATTGGAAAAATGTAATTGTTGCACCATGGTTGTTATGATTATTTTTACTATCTAGATTTAGTGAAAGTGAACTATCTTATCAGTTTTACTGTATTTTGCCTTCACACGTCATTTTGTACTGAGCATTACTTTAGAATTTTTAAAACTAATTTCTGTAACATCATTTCATCTGTATCTTAAGTATAGGAACTTTTAATTTTTAAAGTATGGTAAATTTTAAAGAGCATCAAATGCCACCTTTTTTGATTTTAGAAATTATGCTCACAAATGAATGAATAAGGCAGATGCAGCTTTCGATTTAGTGGGGCACATGGTGGCTCAGACAGTAAAGCACCTGTCTACAATGCAGGAGACCCAGGTTCAATCCCTGGGTCAGGAAGATCCCCTGGAGAAGGAAATGGCAATCCACTCTAGTACTATTGCCTGGAAAATCCCACAGACAGAGGAGCCTGGTAGGCTACAGTAGTCCATGGGGTCGCAAAGAGTCCATGACTGAGCGACTTCACTTTCATATCTCAAAAAGTTTTTGCCTCTTAAATACATTTTTGTGCATTTTATTCCTAATTCAAAGATCAAAGTGCATGAAATATCTGCCTTGATTATCATATGGGTTTTGCATTAAAAATTCAATACAGCCCACATTCTAGATAAGTTATTATATTTATTATTTCATTCAAATATCTCCTGTTCTCATGTAATTGCCCCTGTTTCTGTCTTTGGTCTCATTCTTTCCCCTTTTCTGACTTGCATCCAGCTCCCCAAACTTACTGAGATATTCATGTTCTCTGAAAAATTGCTGCCATTTCAAACCTCCAAGTTCTGCAGTGTTCATTCTTCTCTTTGGAACTCCTCACCATCCCTTTTTCCCAGCCAACTACCTTCTACCAAACCCTCAAGATTTAGTCCAAATGTTATCATCTCCAGGAGGCCTGGCACCCCATCTGAATTACATGTCTCCTCTCTGTGCACCCCTTTCTCATAGACTTGTCAAATCATCACAGCCATAGACCTAGCATCCATTTTCTAGAGGACAGTAGCAGGATCTTCTTTTTAGCTTTGTATTTTGGTGTATAGTATCACAGTGACTATCTCAATTCAGAAAATAAGCATATTTTTAAAATAAAGGAATAATGTTGGTCTTTACTAACATTAGAAAGAAAAGAGATGTTTATCATTTATATTTGCCAGTGCTCTCAATGAATAGTCTTTTATTTCCAAAATAGACTGGTATGGAATTACATGTTTTGTCTCCATTATAGATAGCACTCTGATAGTAAATTCTTTGGATTGTGTATCATAGGTAAAATATGACCCCTTATATGTATAATCCAATGCAGGAAATTCTATTTATTACAACCTGAAAAATAGCTATAGAGTCAATCCTGTTTTCCTAATTTGGCAAGTTGGGTTATATCATTACTTGGTCATCATGCCTTTCCCTCCAGTGCACTTGCCCAGAGCTGAGATCAGGGTGAGGTGAGACAGGTTCAGCCGCACAAGTGCAGAGTTAGATTCTGTTTCTATTTAAAATTTTTAATATTTTGCTCATATTGATCTTTTTTGAATTAAATGTGATTTTAAAAAAATACTACATAAAAACGTTTTATCTTAAACACTGAGTTTTGGGGGGCCCTTTTGAATTTCACACCTGAGGTGAATGCCTGAGTCTCCTCACCCTGCTCTCAGCCCTGTCCTTGACTCTATTTCCCCACAAACACTGGTGTTATAAAAATGAAAAAAGAATCTAATATTTTAAGAGTTTTTTTCTCCAAGGGAAAAAGAAATCTAAGGACAGGTATAGTAGCCAGGGTTAGGTGACAGAAAGTTTCATTAGTTTAAATGCCCTTTTTTGTACCTCAGGTAGTACATTATTTAAAGTAATGAAAACCCACAAACTACTCAAGTAATAATTCCTCCAGAAATCCACGCCAAGGCTCTGACGGAGATGGGAATGTTTTCCTGCTACATTATGACATTCCCCTGATTTGTGGCCAATTACACAAGTTATAAAATGGCTCTTAATCAGGGAAATGCCATATATTACCACCAGGAACTGCTGAAATAGGCCCTACAGAGCAAAATACTTGACAGCAGCTATTAAAATAGAGATTTAGTCATTTCTCTCTCTATGGTGCCTGGAGTTAGAAGGAATAAAAATGGTGAGGCAGTATACCCTCCATATTTCTAATGTGTTACTTGGTTCTAGTCAGTACAATACAGTTAGTCCATGAGCTTTAGTCATGTATAACTTGGAGCTGCTCCCTGCCATCTTTATGCTGTTCTTGCCTTCAGAGAACCTGAACTTGCCAGGAGCAGTTTGTTTGGCCTTTAAGTTTTGAGTATACATTTATTAAAAGTAAATTTGCCCTTGTGCACATTTGCCATTTGAGACCAGTCTGTATCAAATTGATTGAGTGTCCATGGACATAAAAATTGTTTTGTTGATGGATATGGGGCTTGATACAAATTGATGACCAAAAAAGCTAGAAGATAAATTGATGCCACTGGGTAAATTAATACTGCTTTGCAGATTGACAAAGGATTTTGTCCAAAAAACAAAATAGCCAGGTGAGGCTCTCATGGAATGTGTACAGGGCAAGGACTGAAGTTGAGGATGAAATATTAGAAGTGTGAAAATACTAAAATTATATAATTATATACCTTATCTTATATAGAGTAACTTTTTAATTTCATTTGCCTCTTCATTTAACCCTACTTTTCAACTTTGCTTAAAATAAGTGAAATTATTTAATTAGTTAGGAACAAATAGATAACGTCTCTATAAAATGAATGACATGCACATTGAATAAAAAGATGTATTCTCAAGCCCAAGGATATGGAATCAATGAGCTGTATGACATATGATGTTGTCTAAAACACAGAACAGTGCCAGAATTACCCCAAAATTAATTTCAATCAAATTAATCCATATTTTCCTTCTGTACCGTGAGCCTCCAGATGCTGAGTCATTAAGACCAGACAAGTGTATCAAAATGGTTTTGTGATCATGAATATAACACACTTGCAATTACTAACCTGTTAAGAGTCTGTGTTATTATTTCAGATTAGATACAACAGAATAAACAGGAATATTGTAGTGATATTAAACTGAAGTATGATTTAGGAATTAAAATTTGCAGGACACTAATCTTCTCAGTCTGCTGGCTTTCTGAATAAAGTAGCTATCCCTCTCTCCCAATAATAAATAAATAAAAGTATTTTTATATTATTAAAAACAGACTCCTGTTGGGAATTCCCTGGCAGTCCAATGGTAAGGACTCCATGCTTTCACTGCCAAGAGTAGGGATTCAATACCTGGTCAGGCAACCAAATCCCACAAGCCACATAGGACAGCCAAAATATTATACATATACATATATACATACATACATACATACATACATACATATATATATATATATATGTATAGTGGTTTAGTTACTAAGTCGTATACGACTCTTGCAACCCATGGACTATAGCCCGCCAGGCTCTTCTGACCATGAGATTTTCCAGGCAAGAATGCTAGAGTGGACTGCCATTTCCTTCTCCAAGGGATCTTTCCAACCTAGGGATCAAACCAGGGTCTCCTGCACTGCAGACAGATTCTTTACCAACTGAGCTACCAGAGAAGTAAGGTGAGGTAAGGTGAGGTGAAGTCACTCAGTCGTGTCCGACTCTTTGCGACCCCGTGGACTGTAACCTACTAGGCTTCTCCGTCCATGGGATTCTCCAGGCAAGAATACTGGAGTGGATTGCCATTTCCTTCTCCAGGGGATCTTCCCGACCCAGGGATCGAACCCGGGTCTCCCGCACTGGAGGCAGACACTTTAACCTCTGAGCCACCAGAGAAGTACCAGTATGTATGTGTGTGTGTGTATATATGTATATATATATAATATATATTTGGAGAAGGAAATGGCAACCCACTCCAATAGTCTTGCCTGGAGAATCCCATGGACAAAGGAGCCTGGCAGACTATATATAGTCCATGGGGTCACAAAGAGTCAGACATGACTGAGCAACTAACACACACACACACACACACACACACACACACACATAATATATATTATGATATTTATATTATATTGTGTATATATATTTGCATAATTTTCATACTGCCATTTGCCAGAATCCCCAAAGTATGCAAGTGAAAGACAAAAAAACCATTCCATTGACAAAAAAATAATTTTGGATTAAATGGATAAATCCAACCCTGGATCCCCTAGCCTATTGTAGTCCGAGAGCAAACTAATCTTTTCCTTTATGAATTACTGATTCCTCATGCAGAGTTTTAGTTCCTCCTTCAGTGTGTGAATAGAGAAAATTGAGAAATTAAAATAGAGTTAGACTCGGTTTCAGAGTTTAAATGAGAAGTGGCAAAATAAGGGCCAAACACGGAAGGACAGAAACTATTAGAACCAGAGAGTACTGGCCTTACTTAAAGGTATTTAAATTACATTTGTTTTAGAATACCTTGCTGGCCAAAACAAAAGGAGCCTGCAAACCCATACTCAGGCTTTGGAGCTTGTCCTAGAGGAACCACATGGAGTTTTTGATGTCTGGTTATTTTGGTTTCTCATTCAACTAGCTGAGGAGAGGACTGTCCTCTATCCTGATATCTTAAGACTTTGCAGATGATAGTGAAAGTGAAGTCTCTCAGTGGTGTCCAACTCTTTGCAACCCCATGGACTGTAGCCTACCAGGCTCCTCGGTCCATGGGATTTTTGAGGCAAGAGTACTGGAGTGGGCTGCCATTTCTTTCTCCAGGGGATCTTCCGACCCAGGGATTGAACCCAGGTCTTCCACATTTCAGGCAGATACTTTAATGTCTGAGCCACCAGGGAAGCCCAGTAGACATGCCACCAGACAAATCCCTCTTTTCTCCTCTCCTCAGGCTTCAGCTATAATCTGGTATTGGGAGGAAGAACATGTTCAGTTGCAAGCAAATGGCAATTGAGGGCCTAGCAAGCACTGAGCCCAAGGCAAACAAGAACTGATTTGGCACTTTTTATTTAGGACAAAGTTTCCCGGGAACATGCCTTCCTGTAAACACAGGCCCTATTTACTGATCTTAGAGGTTCCCTTGCATGGTACATGTAAGGGATATGTCTGGGCAAAAGAGGAAATCAGAGGTAGGACACATCCCAAACTTGTGACAGCTACTGGGAAAAGGTAAGCATAGGAAAAATGTAATGGAAGAGGGCTAGGTGTGCCCCAGCGTGAAAAGACTGGGTGGAGCAACCTCATCAAATCAATTGAAAGGAGGCCAGTGACAAGAATGGGATTCTGGATTTCACCCAGCTTTCTTCCTTCCTCAGCTGCTCTTCCTTCAGTACGAGTGTTGGGATCCTGCACTCAGTGGTGGGGTTGATGGGGGCAGGTTCATGTCAGTGGATGAAAAATTACAGTAAAGTGACTTGAGATAAATTTTACCTCTTATGTTCTTAAAACAGTCAAAGGTAAAAACATAATATAATATAATACAATTAATAAATTATGTAGAGTAATCAAGGGCTTCCCAGGTGGCTCAGTGGTAAAGACTCCAACTGCCAATGCAGGAGACATAAGAGATGCAGGTTTGATCCCTGGGTCAGGAAAGAAATGGCAACCTGCTCCAGTATTCTTGCCTGGGAAATTCTATGAACAGAGGACTCTGGTGGGCTACAGTCCATGCGTTCACAAAGAGTTGAACATGACTAAGCAACTGAGTTCGCATGCACAGAGTAATCACATATTATAAAATGTAGTAAATTAACCATTTTTGTATGTAATTGAAAGTGTTAGTTGCTCAGTCATGTCCACTCTTTGCAACTCCATGGACTGTACCCCGCCAGGCTCCTCTGTCCATGGGATTATCTAGACAAGAATACTGGAGTGGGTAGCCATTCCCTTCTCCAGGGGAATCTTCTTGACCCAGATATTGAACCCAGGTTTCTGGGTTGCAGGCAGATTCTTTACTATCTGAGCCACCAGGGAAGCTGCAACAGAATCATTTAAGTCAAAGAAATTCTGTTTGAATATACTGCATACATATAGTACAGCCAACACTTTAACTAGCCCAAGTTAATGTGATTCCAAAGATGATGTTTTTAAGCACTGCTGGATAAAAACACTGGTCTTTTGCCATGGTGTAGAGGTGACTCATTGACATTCATGGCCCTAACAAAGGTTTGATAAATGAGTGAATGGATGAGCATTGCAGGAATCTCTCATTACCAGAAAGGTCAAAATCAAGGTTTTTCACCTCATACAGATCCCTTACCTCTTCCAAACGCTCTGCTTTAGAACTGTGGATAAAGCACTGCAGAAGTTAACCTGCTCTCTAATTCAGAAGGAATGCTGGGCTGAATGAGTTATAAGCTGGAATCAAGATAAGCAGGAGAAACGTCAACAACTTCAGATATGCAGATGATACCACTCTAATGGCAGAAAGCAAAGAGGAACTAAAGAGTCTCTCGATGAGGGTGAAGGAGGAGAGTGAAAGAGCCAGCTAAAAACTAAATATTAAAAAAATAAAAATCATGACACCTGGCCCCATTCAGTTCAGTTCAGTTCAGTTCAGTCGCTCAGTCGTGTCTGACTCTTTGCGACCCCATGAGTTGCAGCACACTCGGCCTCCCTGTCCATCACCAACTCCCAGAGTTCACTCAGACTCACATCCATTGAGTCAGTGATGCCATCCAGCCATCTCATCCTCTATCATCCCCTTCTCCTCCTTCCCCCAATCCCTTCCAGCATCAGAGTCTTTTCCAATGAGTCAACTCTTCACATGAGGTGGCCGAAGTACTGGAGTTTCAGCTTTAGCATCATTCCTTCCAAAGAAATCCCAGGGCTGGTCTCCTTCAGAATGGACTGGTTGGATCTCCTTCCAACCCAAGAGACTCTCAAGAGTCTTCTCCAACACCACATTTCAAAAGCATCAATTCTTCGGCGCTCAGCTTTCTTCATAGTCCAACTCTCACATCCATACATGACCACTGTACTACATGGCAAATAGAGGGGGAAAAGATGGAAGTAGTGACAAATTTCCTCTTCTTGGGCTCTAAAATCACTGTGGATGGTGACGGCAACCATGAAATCAAAAGACATTTGCTTCTTGGCAGGAAAGTTATGACAAACCTAGACAGTGTGTTGAAAAGCAGAGACATTACTCTGCCTACAAAGGTCCATATAGTCAAGATTATGGTCTTCCTAGTGGTCACTTACTGTTGTGAGAGCTGTACCATAAAGAAGGCAGAGTGTCGAAGAACTGATGCCTTCGAATTGTGGTGCTGGAGAAGATTCCTGAGAGTCCCTTGTACAGCAAGGAGATCAAATCAGTCAATCATAAGGGTAATCAACCCTGAATAATCATTGGAAGAACTGATGCTGAAGCTGAAACTCCAGTATTTTGGTCATCTGATGTGAACAGCTGACTCATTGGAAAAGTCTCTGATCCTGGGAAAGATTGAAGGCTGAAGGAGAAGAGGGCATCAGAGGATGAGATAGCTGGATGGCATCACCAACACAATGGACATGAGTTTGGACAAACTGCAGGAGATGGTAAGGGACAGAGAGGTGTGCTGGTGTGCTGCAGTCCATGGAGTTGCAAAGGGTCAGACAAAACTGGGTGAGTAAACAGCAACAATTCAGAAGGAGCCTCTACAACAAAAGATGAAACATGATGGTTACTTTGTAAAATATTTGTATAAAAACATCTTAAAAGAGAAGTCATTCCTCCATTTTTTGATTAAGAAGCAAATCAAAAGTGATACTGAGTTTAAGTAGTAGCTCATAAGACAAATTTCATGATAATGAAAATTTTATTTGCAAAATGTTATCTATATGGTAATTTGCAGTAGTTCCATTTAACTAGACCCCTTCAATATTAAAAACAATTCTACAAACTTCACCCTTATGAATGAGAGATTCTCTCAAGGTATTTATTTCTGCTTTGTTAGCCACTCTAGTATTCTGGCCTGGAGAATTCCATGGACTGTATAGTCCATGGGGTCACAAAGAGTCAGAAACAACTGAGTGACTTTCACTTTTATGTGAGAAAAAAGTTAAAAATTGCATTTGAGGAACTTAATTAGATATGTTTGAATAGTCAAAATAGAACATTCCCATTAAAATATATAAAATCATTCTTATATTTAGTTGATAATGGGGGCTATATATTAAGAACATATAAAAGGAAACTAAACAACTTTAGATTCTAGATGATCCACTTTAAACACAGGAGAAAGTAAATCATGAATAACATTACTGAAAACTGGCAAAAATACCAAAGCAGTTCTCAACCCAATGTGAATTACCAAACCAATGTGAATTATTTTGTTACCTTTTAATAACTGCATAAAATATCCAATACTTTCTCATACATCCTTCAACTGATTTCTCGTATCAGTCATATGAAGTTATCTTCATTTTACACATGTAAAAATGGATAGAAATGACATTTGAACCCATATCTTCCAACTCTAAGTCCTATAATTATTTCATTGCACTATACTACTTTCTCTAATGGCTAGAATAAGTAAAAGAATGCATCATCAATGATCAAAGAAATACTTGTAATAGCTTTATTTTGAACTATTACATAGTTCAATATTACCAGTTCCAAGTAAGCTAAACGCTAATACATTTAACACAGCAACAGGAACATGGTCAACATGAGTAACAGTACTATTGTTAATGGAAGTGACTCGCAAATGTGTCTAGTGATTTTCATTCTGAATACATCTGCCTCACTGAGGGCTACACAACGAAGGGAACTGATGTTGTCAGGCGTGTTCACAGTCCAGCCTGGCTGCTCTGCTTCTTTCCCCTCAGTTTATGAGCTCTGTCTCTGCCAAACTCATTCCTGGACATTTGTCTTCTAATGTGTGGGGAGTGCATGAGAAAGGGAGAGCTAAAATTAGAGCATGTATATGTAGCCTTTGAGGTTCAGTGGGTTGGTATCTTGAGAGAGCATAGGTGACTTAGCCATAGCTAATGGGTATGAAAAGTGAGGAAATAAGGAGAGAAAGGTGTGCAAGGTAGCACTGTGTGGATTATAATTTGGCTCCTTTTCTTGTTTATCAAAAGTTATGAGTTGGATTGGATTTATCTTAACTACCAATAATTCTCTCTTTGTCCATGTTACCATTCAAACTGAACCACATGGGTTCTTTCTTTCATTTTAATTATAGAAACCTCTGCCTCGGGTATCTCCATTTAAAGGCAGCCTTGGATCATTTATTTTCCTAGGTTTGCATGGCTAACATTTTATAAGTTTTCCATTTTAAAATCTGCAATTGTTTTCTGCACACAACTTCTGTTTATCTGAAGAATTAGACTGATAAAGTGATAAAGTGTTTAGACTTGGTTTGAGAAATTCCAAAAGGTACTTCAGAGAAAAATGATCAGGGTATAAGAAAGGATAAACTAAGAAGAGAATAGAGTCAAATCCTGAAACAAAGAAATCAGAATAGGCTCAGAATAGTCCCATTTTGACTTTCTAGTAGAGAAAGCAGAGGAACAAAATTACTGCTTTGAAACTTGAAGAATGGCAGTAACAATGTTCCTCAAATCAGTCTTTGTTCTGAATAATTGGCCTGATTGTTCAGCCAGTATTTGTTATCAGAATTCATAGAATAGTATAAACCAAGTGATGCCCTTTAAATTAATGGTTTTCTCAGTTATACATGAATATCTTGCTTGCCAGCACATTTTAAATGTTTCATTGTTTAAAAAGTCAAATCCAATCAAGAAACTAAGAAATGAAATTTGTACTGTTCCATTTCCTTAATTGATGAAGACTTCTAAATTAATTTCAAAAGAACAGCCTTTAACTATTCTCAGGGAATTTGTATGGATATCACAGTCATAGTGAGATTGTCTTTATTTCAAAAAATATTTTTTCCATAACCTATTCAAAGATTTTATTTTAGTACAGTGAAAATAACAGAAGTATTAAAAGAAAGATAAATTGTGATTGACAGAGGAGAAAATCTAATTACTTGGAAAGTATATTTTGAAGGACTAGCATTGCAAATAATATCTTAGTGACTGAAACAAACATATTGATGTTTTAGAGCCATGTTTTTCTGGAATATTTTATGCTTTATTTTTCTATGATGTTAGGTCTTTGGCTTGGAACCTAAAAGCAGATGCCTCCAACAATATTATGTGCTTATATTACTGTGGTATAACAGTGGTGTAATTTGTCTGCCTATAAAACCCCAATATGAAATGGAATGGATCATTAGTTAATATGTTCAGTACTCTTTATCACATCCAAAACACTGATAGTTAAGAATCTTCCATCTATCTTCCCTTCCCTTTGCTAGTCTTCCCAGATGAAGCCAATAAAAACAAAGATTGTTCCCTAAGCTGCCAGTGGCTTGTTTTGTTCCTCCAAGAAGCCAGATGCACTGTCTCTACAAGGGATGGACACACAGTCCAATCAAAACTCTTCTGCTCTGTTCAGTGAGATGTAGTCTCTCCTGGTCTGCCCACTCTAGGTACCAGGAAAGTGATGAGAGCGACAGCCGGTGTTGGTAGATAACGGTCTTCAGCATTTCAAGTTACTTTTTTTCTTTAACTTCTTTAAATGAAAAAACAAAAATATTTGCACAGAGAAAACAAATTAACCAGCACAACCAGGTATAAAATGCAAGTACCTTATTTAGTACATCATTCTTCACACCATTGTTATCTTTCTTGTGTCACTCCTGGTTTTTATCTGCTATAAAATACAATATTATATACAAACTAACAACATTTGAACATGTTAAAAAATTAGTGGAGAGAAGCTGGACAATTTATACTAGTAATATTACATTGTCTGATATCCCCTGTGGATGAGATGGTAAAGACTATGCCTGCAGGGGACGAGACCCATGTTCGATCCCTGGGTCAGGAAGATAGCCTGGAAAAGAGAATGGCAGCTCACTCCAGTATTCTTGCTGGAGAATTCCATGGGCAGAGAAGTCTGGCAGGCTATAGTCCATCAGGTTGCAAAGAGTCAGACACAACTGAGTGATTGACATTTCCACTTCCACAGTAAATGATATATTTTAATGTTAAAGAAAGCATGCTAAAGTAGCAAGAAAAAATACCTATATAAAGTCTACTTAAAGTAATTTATAAAATTTTATTTTCTCTATTAAAAAAACAAAAATGTGCCAGAGGCTATTTTTTCATTCCTTTGATTTTTATTTTTTTCAAATATTACTAAGTGATGTTTAGTAAAGTTGGGAGATTCTGCTTGACAGACATATCTATTTGAGATTTTTAAAAGCTAATTCAGTGTCCATTTTGATAATAAAGTTTTAAAAATAATGACATTAATTTGAGTGACATCAAGAGGGTATCATTATAAATGCAATAAAAGAACAAATCTTTCAAAGTTTTTCTCCATAGAAAACCATCAAATTAAGTCAAATAAAGATTAGATACCAGAGAAAATATAATTGTTAAATATATTTGTGTGTCACATGGACATATAAATATATATTTTATAATCTGATCTGAAATATATTGTATACAGATGCCAATAAGTTAAATCAATTTTCTTATTATTAAATAATTTTATATTAAAATAACCTGAAATACAGGATGCTCGGGGCTGGTGCACGGGGATGATCCAGAGAGATGATATGGGGTGGGAGGTGGGAGGGGGGTTCAGGATTGGGAACTCATGTAGAAAGAAAAAAAAAAAAAAACAATAAAATAACCTGAAATTGTATAATATTGCTTTTATGTGAAATCTAGAAAAATGATGCACTCATTTCTGATGAATGCATGAAATGAACTCATTTGCAAGGCAAAAATAGAGACACAGACAAGAATAACAGCTGTATGGATACCAAGAGAGGAAGCAGGAGTGGGGTGAATTGGGAGATTGGGATTGACATATAGACACTACTATGTATAAATTAGATAACTAGTGAGAGTCTACTGTATAGCACAATGAACTCTACTCAACACTCTGCAGTGATCTAAATGGGAAAGAAATCCAAACAATAGGGGATATATATGAACATATAACTGATTCACTTTGCCGTCCTACAGAAACTAATACAACATTGTAAAGAAACCATGCTCCAATAAAAATTAATTTTATAAAATAAAATAACCTGAAATTGTATATCCATCTGTAAGTTCACAGATGATTAAAATCGTTTCATCCTTTTTTGTTTCCTGTTCACAGAAAATGATGACCAACTGAATGGCTTGACAGCCAGATTAGACAATGCCAATATCAGAAACCGGGATCTCCTGAGAGCTTTGAATGACACTTTGGACAAGCTAGCAGCTATTCCAAATGGTAAGAATTTCGGACACTGCAAACTATCCTAATGGAAATAAACGTTTAAAAAATGTTCCAACTTCTGCCTGTATTTCCTAGCACTATATTTGTACCATTGTCAGGCTATTAGATAATGGTTTTCTTACTTATGAATTCTTTGTAAGAGTGAGAAACTAAGAAACAGTTTTCACCATAATGTTTATCGTTTGTTAACTGACATTTGTAGGAATAAATGACAAAAAAGAAAACAATAGACATCTTGTTATTATATTGTTCTTCCACATTTCAGCCCAGGAAATCTTACATTGGTGGGAAAGAATAAAATCATACAGACACTATCCTCTAAAATGTTGATTTACTGCCACAAAATTGCAGTTTATTACAGTACCTACAGGGCTTCCCAGGTGGCCTAGTGGTAAAGAACCCACCTGCCAATGCAGGAGACATAGAAAATTCAGATTTGATCCCTGGGTCAGGAAGATCCCCTGGAGGAGGGCATGGCAACCCGCTCCAGTATTCTTGCCTGGAGAATCCCACGGACGGAGGAGCCTGACGGGGCTATAGTCCATGGGGCCACAAAGAGTTGGGCACAACTGAAGCGATTTAGCACATACACAGTACCTACAATAATAGATGAGAACCAGCTGCCTTTCAGCACATTTTTCTTGGCAAAAACATTAAGATGTTAAAATTGAACCATGTCTATAATATCTTTTTAGTCATTACCTGTTACTTAGAGTTAATGTTTGTTATTAGTTACTGAAAGCACTATTGTTTTGGGGATAATATTTTTATATTTTAATAGCATGATACAACAGTAGCAAGAGTTGCTAACATTTATTAAGCAAGGCTTATTCAGCATGTTTATGTTAAGCGTATGTTACCCTCATACTAATCCAACAAGGTGAACAGCATTATTATCTCCACTTTACAACAGACAAACTTAGATGGGACACTGAGGACCGTTGTTAAAAGAGACATAAGATTCCAACCTCACAGTTTAACATCAGGGGCTGTGATCTTAACCCCTAACCTCCAACATATTAGTAGGCACATAAATATATGTACAACGTACCTTTTTTATAAAAATTATGGTAAAGGAAACACATCTATACCAAACAGGAACTATTAAAACCTTAATGATTTTTTTCACTTTTTTAACATTAAAAAGCCCAAGTGACTTTACTGATTTTCATGTCACTTCTTCAGTAGTAAATATGTTCATAGCAAATATCCAATACTGATAACAAATATAAATTGTTTACACAAACACATGGTCTAATGTATCTGAAAAAGTCTCTCTCTACCAAAATTTAAATACATTCGTTGCCTCCCCCCAACCCTGGAAGTGCACATTAAATGTTAAAACTACTTTCGATGAAGCTATATGATTCAGATGGATAAACTTCTCTCTTTAATATGTTCAGCAGCAAATCACAATATCGCCTTCCACAATGAACTTTTAGAATAATCACGTTGCTATTTTAAGGGCTAATCAGGTATTCATAACGAAGGTCCCTGAGAAAATTCAATTTCACTGAAAATGTACTTCATTTGCTGTAGCTGAATGAGACAAAGTTCAGCCTTTGCCTCGTGCCTGAGTGCCTGAGGTCAGCCAGACGCAGCCTCTCTTTGACAAGCATGGATTAAGCCACTAACTCCAGACCCTTTGTTTTGTTTCTCATACTGTCTTCTGCTTACAGACACAGCTGCTAAACTGCAAGCCGTTAAAGACAAAGCAAGGCAAGCCAACGACACCGCTAAAGATGTACTGGCGCAGATTAAAGATCTTCACCAGAACCTTGATGGCCTGAAGAAAAATTACAATCAACTAGCAGACAGCGTAGCCAAAACAAATGCTGTGGTAAAAGATCCTTCTAAAAACAGTAAGATCTCCTTTCTCACTTTGATTATTGCATTTATTTCTTCACACTCTAAAAGTATCCTAGACTCATAGCTGCTAGAGCAGGAAGGTGCCCTCAGAGTGATGCTGTCTGCCCTCCTCCCTTTGTAGACTGGCCCCAGGAATGAATGCCTACGGCTCCAGAACTGGAATACAAGACTCCCAGCTCCTCACTCAAGCTTATCTTATTCAAATTTCATCCATTAAGAGGAAATTAAGAATTCTCAAAGCCTGCATGGTATTTGGCATAGGGATGCCAAGTACTTTTTAATCCTTTCGTATAATTGAAAATGCAGTTATACTTGGGAAATTATATCCTCATAGTTGTTGAAATTCCATGGAACCTAGAGGTCAAGGAGCACTCTAATTAGCAGGCCTATTAGAAGAGAATACTAAATGGGATCAACTTGAACACATTCAAATTTGGGAACTACTGGTCTTTTATTACTTAAGATTCTAGTTAGTTAAACATTACCAGGAAATTAAAATATTTATCTAGTTTACCAAGAATATTTCTTCATGTCTTTTGTATATTGCATGAAACTATATTGAGTTAAATATGGATTTACTGAGAAAATGTGGGAGAACTAAATATAGTAATTTAAATTATTAAGTAATAAGCATTATAATTTTTAATACTGTTTTACTCTTTCAGGTGATAAAATGCTATCTTCATATGTGCTTGCACCAAAGGAGATGCTTGATTCTTTGTACTTTACAGTCTCAAGCGATTAGCCTTCTTTATATAGAAACAGTGTATTTATTGGGAATTAAAACATTTGTAGAGTGTAATAACAAAAACACAGTTATTGATGTTATACAATGTATAATCCAGATTACAAGCGCTGTTTGACTGGCGAGTGGAGCCTGATTTTTCAGCATCTTTGCCTCAGATCAAAGGCTAAAGATACTTTGAAATCACAGATACTACTAACCTAACTCCTTCCTGAGCAAGGAGGAGTGCAAACATAGCTAAGTGCACTTCAGAGTTAGGGAAAAGGATTTCACTCTCATTATTTCTTTAAGAAAGGAAAAAAGACATAGTTTTTCAGTTTTTATTGCATAAACCCAGAGTTAGGTTCCCCGGTGGTTCAGATCCCGTCTGAATAACTGGTTCCCAGGCATGCCAAATCACAACATCCAACCCCTCCCCCAAAAAAGAATGAAAAGAAGTTTTAAAGTAAATATCACTCTTTTATGTTATCACTTTATTCATTTTCAGACTGATTCTCAAATGAGAGTGGCCTTATATAATATTTATCTCCCTTTTGTGATTATATCATCTATGAAAAGAAATAGTTAATATCTATAAACACTAATTACACGGGGTCTGTTTCTATCTTATTAGAACATGATAATAAAACTCCTTTTAATATGAACAGTGACCTGCTAAGTGACATGCTTTGTGGATTTTTATTTGATAACTCTTGTTTGATTTAAAATGGAGTGACTTTGTAATTAGCACCTGTTGTGAAAAGTACTATTTTTCTTGACAGTCACTACTTTAAAATATCTATGAAAAATATTTTCTCATGAATTTTCTATTTCTTCTCTTTTACTTCCATATGAAATTACCTGCAGAAATCAGTATGTATATATTTACTTGTGTACCTTTTAGTAATTTTTATGCTTGATTGCTTATTGCAAAAAGCTTCAGCTTTGCATGTTTCCATGTTTTAGTATAGCTTTAAACATTGGATAGCTCTTCTTTCCAATGTCACAGTAAGAATGCTAGATATGGAAAAGGAATTAGTGTGTGAATGAGTGTTTGATAAATTAGTGAAATATATTATCCATATTAAAGTAGAACATTGAATTCTTCCATAGATTTAACTGAATTATGATGCTTCTGATAATACAAATGCAGTCACTGAAGTCCAAATGACTTCTTTCTAGCAGAATTAAAGTAGATCAAATCAACACTGTTGTTGATGCTTTTCCCCTGAAGTTCACTCCCCACTCCTTACAGCAATTATTCTCAACTTCAAGAGAATTATACTTGGAGAAGCATAAAATAGAATTAATAAAATTAGATCTTACCAAATGAGCAATCACTGAGATATAAAAATTTTCTGTCTTAAACACCTCATAGTTTAAATTCCAAGTCAAAAATAAAACTACAGATTAGAAAATAATAAAAATAAAACTGAACATATCTAAACCTGAGAAATATGACCAAGTCTATCCTCAGTGGAAAATGAGTGCAATTATATTACTAAAAAGCTTTGAAGTAAACAAGTTAGGGAATCAACTCTAAGGGTCAGACAGAATAAATAAAATAAAAAAGATGAAAAAGTTAATAAATTAGAAGACAGAAAATAATAATAGATGTGATACATTCAAGAGATGTATCTTTAGAAATATAAAGATAAAATATTTTAGATGCTTGACTTGCTTAAATAAAGGAAAATGTAGAACAAATAGGCAAAGTTTTGCAGGAGATATAACTAGATAAGAGAAGAAATTTAGCACCTAAGAGAGGACTTTGCAAAACTCTAGGCTAATAAATTTTAAACTCTAAAATAGATAGCTTTCTAATAAAACATTGTTATGAAAATCTATCTTCAGAAATAATTTTAAAATCTACACAAATAATCATAGGAAAAAGTGAGAAGTTTCCAAATACTACAGCATAAGCAAACACTAGACTCAAAATCACAGGTGATTTATTTTTAAAAACCTTCAAGAAGATAATTTCTATATTAATTTGACTGTTCCAGAAGACAGAGGGGCAAAAATAACAAGGGATAAGGGGACTTCCAGGTACCATTCTTAAAAATTTGGTAAAAACTTCTGGGAGCTTTAAAAGAAAGGGATCTATTACTTGTCTAAGCCTAAGTAGTCCCTGCATAACCATTTTTTCATTTCCATGAATCTAAGTCTAAATCCCTTTTTCTCACTTCTAGAATGATTTAAAGAAAATCAGAGTAATATTGGGGAATTAAAGGAAGGGAGAAAATGGACAAATGGTTTATTTAAAGTGTAAAACTGAAGGGATAACTATCTTTATGCTGACTCCCTATACAATTACGTAACAAGAACTTTGAACTCAATAACCCTCATTTCAGGAGAAAATAGTTCTTGATCTAGCAACTCTATTAGTTAAGGTTGAAACTCCAGTACTTTGGCCACCTCTTGTGAAGAGTTGACTCATTGGAAAAGACTCTGATGCTGGGAGGGATTGGGGGCAGGAGGAAAAGGGGACCACAGAGGATGAGATGGCTGGATGGCATCACTGACTCGATGTACGTGAGTCTGAGTGACCTCCGGGAGTTGGTGATGGGCAGGGAGGCCTGGCGTGCCATGATTCATGGGGTCCCAAAGAGTCAGACACGACTGAGCGACTGAACTGAACTGACTGAATAACAGACCTATGTTCTTTTTAAACATCACTAACAATCACTAACTAACGCTGTCTGGGGAGGCCTTACAAATAGCTGTGAAAAGAAGAGAGGCGAAAAGCAAAGGAGAAAAGGAAAGATATAAGCATCTGAATGCAGAGTTCCAAAGAATAGCAAGAAGAGATAAGAAAGCCTTCTTCAGCGATCAATGCAAAGAAATAGAGGAAAACAACAGAATGGGAAAGACTAGAGATCTCTTCAAGAAAATTAGAGATACCAAGGGAACATTTCATGCAAAGATGGGCTCGATAAAGGACAGAAATGGTCTGGACCTAACAGAAGCAGAAGATATTAAGAAGAGGTGGCAAGAATACCTGGAAGAACTGTACAAAAAAGATCTTCATGACCCAGATAATCATGATGATGTGATCACTAATCTAGAGCCAGACATCTTGGAATGTGAAGTCAAGTGGGCCTTAGAAAGCATCACTATGAACAAAGCTAGTGGAGTTGATGGAATTCCAGTTGAGCTGTTTCAAATCCTGAAAGATGATGCTGTGAAAGTGCTGCACGCAATATGCCAGCAAATTTGGAAAACTCAGCAGTGGCCACAGGACTGGAAAAGGTCAGTTTTCATTCCAATCCCAAAGAAAGCCAATGCCAAAGAATGCTCAAACTACCATACAATTGCACTCATCTCACATGCTAGTAAGTAATGCTCAAAATTCTCCAAGCCAGGCTTCAGCAATACATGAACTGTGAACTTCCTGATGTTCAAGGTGGTTTTAGAAAAGGCAGAGGAACCAGAGATCAAGTTGCCAACATCCGCTAGATCATGGAAAAAGGAAGAGAGTTCCAGAAAAACATCTACTTCTGCTTTATTGACTATGCCAAAGCCTTTGACTGTGTGGATCACAATAAACTGTGGAAAATTCTGAAAGAGATGGGAATACCAGATCACCTAACCTACCTCTTGAGAAATCTGTATGCAGGTCAAGAAGCAACAGTTAGAAGTGGACCTGGAACAACAGACTGGTTCAAAATAGGAAAAGGAGTACGTCAAGGCTGTATATTGTCACCCTGCTTATTTAACTTCTATGCAGAGTACATCATGAGAAACGCTGGACTGGAAGAAACACAAGCTGGAATCAAGATTGCCGGGAGAAATATCCATAACCTCAGATATGCCGATAACACCACCCTTGTGGCAGAAAGTGAAGAGGAGCTAAAAAGCCTCTTGATGAAAGTGAAAGAGGAGAGTGAAAAAGTTGGCTTAAAGCTCAACATTCAGAAAACGAAGATCATGACATCCGGTCCCATCACTTCATGGGAAATAGATGGGGAAACAGTGGAAACAGTGTCAGACTTTATTTTGGGGGGCTCCAAAATCACTGCAGATGGTGACTGCAGCCATGAAATTAAAAGACGCTTACTCCTTGGAAGAAAAGTTAAGACCAACCTAGACAGTATATTCAAAAGCAGAGGCATTACTTTGCCGCCTAAGGTCCGTCTAGTCAAGGCTACGGTTTTTCCAGTAGTCATGTATGGATGTGAGAGTTGGACTGTGAAGAAGGCTGAGTGCCAAAGAATTGATGGTTTTGAACTGTGGTGTTGGAGAAGACTCTTTAGAGTCCCTTGGACTGAAAGGAGATCCAACCAGTCCATTCTGAAGGAGATCAACCCTGGGATTTCTTTGGAAGGAATGATGCTAAAGCTGAAGCTCCAGTACTTTGGCCACCTCATGTGAAGAGTTGACTCATTGGAAAAGACTCTGACGCTGGGAGGGACTGGGGGCAGGAGGAGAAGGGAACGACCGAGGTTGAGATGGCTGGATGGCATCACGGACTCGATAGATATGAGTCTGAGTGAACTCCGGGAGTTGGTGATGGACAAGGAGGCCTGGCTTGCTGCGATTCATGGGGTCGCAAAGAGTCGGACACAACTGAGCGACTGAACTGAACTGAACTGAACTGAACAATATAACTCATATTTGTGAGCATGAGTTCAAAATATTACTTACTTCCTTTTGCCCTCATTTGATTTCTTTCTAAAGAGTCCACCAGGGCTTCCCTGGTGGCTCAGAGGTTAAAGCATCTGCCTGCAGTGTGGGAGACCTGGATTCGATCCCTGGGTCGGGAAGATCCCCTGGAGAAGGAAATAGCAACCCACTCCAGTACTCTTGCTTGGAGAATCCCATGGACGGAGGAGCCTGGTGGGCTACAGTCCATGGGGTCTCAAAGAGTCAAACACGACTGAACGACTTAACTTTAACTAACTCTGCGCTCATTTGATTTTTTCCTAAAGATTCAGTCTCAGATCACTCCTAGTTCATCAGGGCCAATAACCTTGGACCTTAAGCAGTTTCACTTTTTCATCAGAGTCACAGTGACAGAAAACAGAACAGTATATGCTTGGTCAGATAATAAATGACGTAGTTTGGATAAGACTGCCAGCATGCTAGGGACAGAATAATTGATTTTCCATGTATCATGTACCCGCCCTGTGAAAAGTACAAGCTGGAAGTCTAAGGATCAATAATAACCTTCAATTGTTTTAGGGTTAAACCCCTTTCTAATTTATCAATATTCAACCTCCTTTAAACTTTAGGTACAAAAGTGACAGTTTAATGTGATTCAACCTAATGTAGAGAGCAGGAGAATCAACTATTTTTCAAAACAAAAATGAACTGCAGCGTGAAAGATTTAAAGTATAACGTCGGCCTTCGGTCTGAGCGTTGCTCAACATTAAAATGTTTTTCAGAAGACATTTTAATAGCTTTTCTCTTTAAGATGTACAAAGAAAGACAGTGAGAAAAAGAAAAAAATAACTAATTTTGGGTGAAAACCCTGATTTAAGTACAATTCTGGCTTGGACAGACTTGGTGACATTTTAAAGATGCTTCCAATTCCTTGATTCTTTGACTAAATTTCTGTGCTATAAAGGTTAGTTTGGGGACTGAAGCTAAAAATTAGCATTGAATTAAGCTAATCATATTCTTATCTTTAATGCTGACTTGCATATTAATTCCAAAGCCAAAGGTGTCATCCTTCTTTCTCTAACATCATCTCCTCTGGCCTGCTTGGGTCCCAACTGAAATATTTCCATTTGCTACCACAAACTGCTTCAACTGCCATGGCCTTGCCTTTTCCTTGTGGATAAGATGAAATCCTTTCAATTATTTAGTTAAGCATACTGCTATGTTCATTTCTGTGTGAGTGTGTCTGTGTGTGCAGCATGCGTGTGTGTGTGTTTGTCCATGTGCATGTGTCTGGGTGTGTGTATGTGTGGGTGTGCATATGTGTGTGCCTGGGTGTGTATATGATGTGTTTGTGCCTGTGTCTGGGTGTGTGTGCGTGTGTGCGTGTGTGAGATGTGCACTCATCTTGTTCTGTGCAGTTGCAGATGCAGATGCCACTGTGAAAAATCTAGAACAAGAAGCTGATCGACTGATAGACAGACTTAAACCCATCAGGGAGCTTGAGGATAACCTGAAGAAAAATATCTCTGAGATAAAAGAACTGATAAACCAAGCCAGAAAACAAGCTAATTCCGTAAGTTCCTTCTGTTTTCAGTATTAATAAATGATTGTAATGTTTGTATTATTCCCAGAAAGAATACTTTCCCCAGTGTATCTTGTTGAATGAGCTTTGGCCCTTTTCTTTTAATTTGAAGCTATTTGTGGGGGGAGGTGGGGAATGGAAGATTAGATTTTTTCCCATATATTTCAAAAGACATTTCTTGAGAAGAATAATCACCACTTACTGTTTTGGAAATGAAAGTTCTGATATATTTTATTATAATTTGAATAGAGTTAATACAGATTGCAAGAATGGAAGCCTTATTTTTGTACACTAAAAAGGCATGGATTAGAACTCCTTACTCTTGATGAAAGCAAAAAAGGCCAACCAATGGGGTTGAAGAAAAAAATGAACAGACGAGGTTATAAGGAATAATAGCAAAGATGAACCATTGTTTTCTATGTTTTTTTTTTTGGTTTGAGTCCAAGCAACCAAAAATTAATTTGGTTACAATTTCTATACTTTTTTGGAATAAGAATAGGAAGCACTTTACTTGTCTCAAAATTTTGCTCTTTATTAACCCAGTTATAAGACTATAAGGATAGAGGCAAAACTTTCTGGAAGATAACAGCTTAATGAGCCAGACAGAATTGTAAATGCCAATCTGAAACTTTAATGAAGTCATCTTATGATTCTTCTAGAAATAGAATGAATATCAGTTTTCATATTATCATGCTTAAACTGAAATCTGAAATCTTTGTAGATAACCAAACCTTCCATCTCTAAATTAAACTTCCTCTAGGATTAATTTGATCTCCTTTCAGTCCAAAGTACTCTCAAGAGTCTTCTCCATCACTGCAGTTCAAAAACATCAATTCTTCAGGTGCTGAGTCTTCTTTATGCAACTTTATGCAATTTTACATCCACGCGTGACTACTGGAAAAGCCATAGCTTTGACTATATGAATCTTTGTTGGCAAAGTGATGTCTGTTTTTTAATATTTAAGTTTGTCATAGCTTTCCTTCCAAGGAGCAAGAGTCTTTTAATTTTATGGCTGTAGTCACTGTCCACAGTGATTTGGAGCCCAAGAAAGTAAACTATGTCACTGCTTCCACTTTTTCCCCTTCTATTTGCCATGAAGTGATGGGACTGGATACCATAATCTTATGTTTGCATGTTGAGTTTTAAGTCAGTTTTCAAACTCTCCTCTTTCACCCTTATCAGGAAGCTATTTCATTCTTCTTGACTTTCTTCCATAAGAGTGGTATTATCTGCATATCTGAAGTTGTTGGTATTTCTCCAGACAATCTTGATTCCAGCTTGTGAATCACATTTTTAGCCACAGTTTTTTATTTAGTTACCAAGTGGAAAGATATGGACATTTTTATTATTTCTTCATTGTAAAGAAGTTTTTAAATATGCCCATATATTCATCAATTATGTGTGCTTCCTCATCCCATCCCCACCCACTGGGAAGAAAGATAAAATTCTGGCATATAAATATATAAAACCTGTCCCAAAATACAAAATTACTTCACTTAGTATGATATCTCCAGGTCCATCCATATTGCTTCAAATGACATTATTTCATTCTTTTTAATGGCTGAGTAATATTCCGTTGTATATGTGTACCACTTCTTTATCCATTCCTGTGTCAATGGACGTTTAGGTTGCTTCCATGTCTTGGCTGTTGTAAGTAATGCTGCAGTGAACTTTGGGTGCATGTGTCCTTTTTAACCATGTTTTTCTCTGGATATATGCTCAAGAGTGAGATTGCTGGATCATATGGTAGTTCTATTTTTAGGGGTTTTTTTTTTTAATTGGAGGATAACTGCTTTCCAATATTGTATTGGTTTCTGCCATACATCTTCATGAATCACTCATGAGCATACCTGTGTCCCCTCCCTCTTGAACCTCTCTCCATCCTTCCACCTTTTTAGATGGTCCATCCCACCCCTCTGTAGTCACAGAGCACCAGATTTGGGCTCCCTGCATCATTAATGGAATATCACTCAGCCATAAAAAGGACCACAGTTGAGTTTGTTCTAGTGAAGGAGATGAACCTATGTTTAGTTTTTTAAGGAACCTCTCTACTGTTCTCCAAAGTGGCAGTACCAATTTACATTCCCAACAGTGTAGGAGGATTCCCTTTCTCCACACCCTTTACAGCATTAAAAAAATGAAAGAAAGGTATAAAAGTAATGCTTGAAAAAAATCCATTTTCCATGCCTTTTAAGGAAACTTTCAACTACTTTTTGAAACTGAGGTTAACAACAAAGAGCCTTATTTTTCTTAAGATGTTAGAAATTTGTAAGCAACCAAATTTTTTTCCAGTGGGTTTTGTACTCATTGAAGAGTACACTTTCCTAGTTTAGAAATATATTTGTAATCTGGCATGAGTGTCTGGATATGACCAAGAAATTGAAGATATTTAAGTTGATTTCTTTTGGTTTGTTGGCTCTGAAACTGAGCGGCTGACATTCTTTTTAAATGAATGGCCTAGTTAACTGGATGAAAGAATGCAGTGAAAATCCAATAGATATAATAATGGAATTCTCAATAATGTTTAATTGAGTTCATGATGATGAATTGGTAAACAATGTTGTGAGAAATGCCTTAGAGATACCTAATTCTTACTGATTTTTGTTTAGAAGTCTTATTAAGGGTCAACTTTAGAAATAATCATTGATACAGGACTTTCCTGGCAGTCCAGTGGTTAAGACTACACTTCCAATACAGGGTACTTGGGTTCAATCACTGGTCAGGAAACTTAGATCCTATATGCTCCCTGATGCAGCCAAAAAAAAAAAAAATTAAGAAATAATAATTGATAGAAAAAGTAACTTGAGGATATTTGTATTTCAAAAGTCTCTCCCCTCTTATGAGAGGGATTATATGTCAGAGATTTCTTCTAGAGAAAAGAATAGATACTGCCCTTTGATTTACTTGTTTTAAAATAAATAAAAGAAACATTTATAATTGGTAAACAAAACACAAGGTATTTAAATGGAGAAATCAGTAGCTATCAATGGGTTACCAACATTTTTGAGCAGATACTGAGGGTATATTCAAAATTGTAAGCCAGAGAACAGAAAGTCTAGAGAGTTTCTGTAAAAATGTGTAAGAGTTGAGCAATAAATAATTTTACAAGATTAATTCCTGGTGTATTGGGTATGCTGCTGCTGCTGCTAAGTCGCATCAGTCGTGTCTGACTCTGTGCAACCCCATAGATGCCAGCCCACCAGGCTCCCCAGTCCCTGAGATTCTCCAGGCAAGAACGCTGGAGTGGGTTGTCATTTCCTTCTCCAATGCATAAAAGTGAAAAGTGAAAGTGAAGTCGTTCAGTCGTATCTGACTCTTAGCAACCCCATGGACTGCAGCCTACCAGGCTCCTCCGTCCACGGGATTTTCCAGGCAAGAGTACTGGAGTGGGTTGCCATTGCCTTTTCCGGTATTGGGTATAACAACACCATTTTGTTCAGAGAACCATAAAGTTTCAATAAGTAAAGTTGCCATAAAGCAGATGAATTGTAACTCCTAGAGACGTTAAACACCCTTAGTTCTTAAATGGCTGCTCTCTCAGACTTTCAATCCTCAGATGAAATTTCATCAGTTGAATTAGGCTTTTGTACTGGGCTCTGTCTAATACACTTTGAGAACCCCCTTTTCAACATTCCAGTCATGTAATACCCCTATCATTTTCACCAAGTATACCCAAGCGAGGACAGAAACTCATTGTAAGCAGTCATGAATTTCACCCACATCCAGTCATTTTGTCTCTAAACAGTAACTGAGAAATTTTACTATTTATATGTTGCGTTCTTTATAACACATATGCATGCATGCTTGTGTGCCCAGTCCCTCAGTCGTGTCCAATTCTTCACAACCCTGTGGACTGCCACGCTCCTCTGTCCATGGGATTTTTCAGGCAAGAATACTGGAGTGGGTTGCCATTTCCTCCTTCATGGGATCTTCCTGACCCAGGGATTGAACCTGCATCTATGTCTCCTGCATTGCAGGCAGATTCTCTACCTGCTGAGCCACTGGGGAAGCCCTATAACACATATTAGTTATTTGAAATAACAAAAGAAATAACCAAAATAACTTTAATCCAAATAACAAAAGTGAGTTATTTGTGATTATACTAGCCATAGTATACCTCTACTGTCATTGTTTAGTCACTAAGTCATATCTGCCTTAGCTTTTGTGACCCCATGGACTGTAACCCTATGGGATTTCTGGGAGTGGGTTGGATACTCCAAGAATACTGGAGTGGGTCATCATTTCCTTCTCCAGGGGATCTTCCCAACCCAGGGATCGAACCTGCCTGCATCTCCTGCATTGCAGGTGGATTCTGTATCACTAGGGAAGCCCTGTATAAGCTCTAGGGCCAACCCTATAAGTCATTATGAAATAAAGATAAAACAAATTACACACATAGTTACTTTTGATACCTAATCCAGCCCCATCAGGAATTTGGATATGATTTCCTGCCAGAGATAGTTCAATCTGTTACTCAGTTTGACTCATGAGTTCCCTTCAGACCTTGACTTCTTCCCTTTGATCTTTTTATGATGTCAGTGGCACTTACAGCCCACTTCAGATATTGAATTTGCTCAGTGACAAGATCTTCTCTGCTGATGGTTTTGGTTCAGTTGCTGCAAATTCCTAAAAACTCACTGTATCCTATACCTCTTCCTGAACATCAAAAACATCTGAGAACTGCCTTTTCCCTACCTGCCCTTCACTCGATTACCTTTCTCTTGCTTCACGTTATCCTTTTTTAAGTCTCTAAGCCCCTGGATAACCCTTTGTATAGCTGCTACTTATCATGTAACACCCTTTGCCAACCTCTACGGCACATCTGCCTTATAGTATTAACTTCAGAGTAAAAGTTATCCGTTTTCTGGCTCTGTTTCTCTGTAACTGATCTTGATTCATGTACTCGTAGCATTCTGTGTAGAAGGGAAATCCTGTCATTTGTGAAACAAAGAACTAACCTCCTAACTGAAAACCATATAAGCAGGAAGACAAAATCTCCAGCACTTTAAGGCAAATACTCTGGTGACCAGAGTAGACCTCAGTACTGGGCTCCTCAGTTAGCAATCTGGGTCCCATCCTTAGGGGAAAGGTAAGGGCAGGCAGAGCCATCTAAGCAGCAGGCTTCTAGATGATTCCAGCCCAGGCCTCACACAGAGCTCCGCTAGGGTGAGCCCCTGTTTCTTCTCAGCACACTCTTTCCTTTACTTGGGGGTACAGTTTAGAAAGCAGATTAGGTGAAGAAACAGTACAAATATATGGCTTACACTGGATCTGTAGGAGATTCAAAAGATCTGCTGTATCCCCAAGAGTTCTCATATTTTAGGGAACCAAAAATCTCTCCTTGGCTTTCTCTTTTGAATCTAACCAATTTTGAATCCAGCACATCCTCTGTGTGGTCTGCACCACCCTTGGGAGGGGTCTTGGTGCTGTCTTACACCATCCCTTCTTAGACACCTCCTTGTCTCACCAGAAGAAGGAGACTGGTTTGGTGTCCCAGGCTATCTCCCTTGGAGTCTGCACAGCCCTTTTATGGAGGTAACAGTGATACATACCCCTTGGCTTCTCCCAAGTGTGAAAGTGCTATAACGAATGAAAAAATGAAAATTCACCCCCAGTGAGGACTAAGAGGCTTCTGGAAGCCAAGAATTTAAATCAGTGGTGTAGAGACGTATTATATGTGTGGCTACCTCCTACTTTGAGCACTGACACTAAGAAAGTAGCAGAATCTTTCTCTGAGTCCAAGCAACTACATTGCTGTCCTAAAAGCACCCCTTTGATGGTACAGAGAAATGAAAGAAAATTAAATGGAATAATCACCTAGTGTTATTTGTGATTGAAGAAAGGCTTCCTAAATGTAAGTAAAAACTGGTATGAACAGTGTCAGCTCTATTCATATAGAAATTTCTTTCTTAGTAATTTATAGTAATTTTTGAAGTACCAGTCAAAAGAAAAAGGAGCTGTTAAATACATTAGTGATGATAGCCACTGGAAATTGTTTCCATCCCATTTCCTGGAAGCTTAATAAAAAGGTATAATTTATTCTGAAATATATGTTCAGAGTGAAATGATTAGATTCTTCTTATTGTTGGAACATATAGAACAAAATCTAGTTGGCCTCTTTCAACTGTAAGAATATGAGAAGGTTGGTAATTTCCTCTCAAAAATTAAAAGAAAAATGACTTCCTATTTTAAGTGATACCACAGTCACTAAAATTTGAATTGTAAAATTTCATTAAACAACCTGAATGAAGATCGGTACCATTAGCTTCACGTAAAATCATCTTTTGAGAATGTTCTGCTCTTCATAAAGGAATAAGGTATGAAGGTAAGAATTTGTTAGTTGTATGCTTCCAAAAATAATGATGTGTTAGCAAGCCATGGGACTGTGAACAGCTCATTGTCAAGATGCTGGTGGAAGGGTGCTTTTCTGGGCCCTCATTAATGAGTATAATGGTGTCTGCATATGGGCATTTAGTGATACTATTCAATGATGGAAAATAACTTCAAAGAAGAGATGATGATGGCTCTGTGGTTGTTTGGAACTACTTCAAACTTTCTGAGAGATTGAGTCTTGGTTCTTTGTACATTGTTTTTCTTGAAGATCAAAGTATCTGTATCTTCGGGAGGTGACTGCATTCGAACATACAAGCCAGAAATCAAGAAAGGAAGCTACAATAATATCATTGTCAATGTAAAGACGGCTGTTGCAGACAACCTCCTTTTCTATCTTGGAAGTGCCAAATTCGTGAGTCTAACATTCAACTTTTCTTTGGCCCACTGTGTATGTGTGCAGTCAGGTTAATTCTGGTAGTGTGGAAAATGTATAGCATCTAATGACATTGTCCCAAAATTAAATAAGGTAGCCTTTCAGATTTGAAAACCTCAGACTCTTACCTCACAAAGTTCTGACATGTCAAGTTAGAAAGCAGTTGAAATGAAAACTTTTTACAGTGCTTAGGCACATCTGCTTTCATGGGTAAGTACACCAACATTTATTTTTGAACTATATTTTCAGATCCAACTATTCAAGAAGAAAGATTAATAGGGATAAAGGTTTGTTTTTTTTAAAAAAAACTTTTCTCTAAGAAATTACAATGAACGTTCATGTGAAATGAAATGGAAAATTGTGTACTAATTTCTTATCAGTGAAAACTCTTCTGATTGGTGTTGAATTTATGACTCAAATTGAAATAACAGAAATTGTATCTAGACAAGCGCACCCCAAACTTCTAGTTTCTTTCAGTTGACCCATGTGACTTTATATGCATGGAGTCCTTCCAAAATGAATGACTTTTCAACAGAGCACTTACCGCATAAATCAATACTTGGAATTTAGGTGAGAAATTCTGGATCACTTTGGGTGAAAAATCATATCTGGCCCCTCAAGAATGTCAGCACCTGTGGCGAAAATGATGAATTCTGAACCCAAATATTTGCTTTTGTCTCCAGGATCAGTGTGAGAAAAGCATTTGTCTCAATGTTAGACCTAACTAGAATTGGTTGAATTAACACATTTGCCTCAGCACTGTATCATGCATGTGTATGGACATCACATTATTAAGATACAGTAATAAAGTTATTTATTGTTTAATAAATAATAGTAAACCATATTATTTGGGGATTTTTATTGTGATGCTTCTAATTATTTCACAGATCTGTAAATGGCACCCATTGAAAAGACTCTGCTGGCCTCCTTTTTCATGGTGCCTTGTATCTGATGTCTATTGTTTTGTTTCTGTGCATTAGATTGACTTTCTGGCTATAGAAATGCGTAAAGGCAAAGTAAGCTTCCTCTGGGATGTTGGATCTGGAGTTGGGCGTGTCGAGTACCCAGATTTAACTATTGATGACTCATACTGGTACCGTATTGAGGCATCGAGGTAACTATCTCAGTAGAGATTAAGATCATTGACAGAATTTTGAAGTAGCTTCCTAGACTATATGAAAATTTTTATTTCTGTTTCAAGAGGGTAGTTGTGTAGGTATGTGACAGATATTTTACATTGCATACAGATATTTTATATTGCATACATGTGTAAGTGTGTGATGGTATCTTTGTAGAATGTGTTAGGAGCTAACAAACCTTCAAGATACTGAACAGAGTGACCCGTCTTTTCTGGCCCCCTCATTTGATTGTTCCATAGAAACATTCAGGTTAAGTTGTTTTCTGTCACCTGAAGAAGTACTGAGACTTGTCCTCATTCAATACAATCCAGAGCATAAAAGCTGCCTTTTTTTAAATTTTGAGCTGTATGGGCTATTTGTATACTTGGGAGAGTAATCCCTTGTCTGATGTTTTAACGTATATACTCTATGTATAAAATAGGTAATTATTGAGAACCTACTGGACAGCACAGGAAACTCTACTCAGTGCTTTGTGATGACCTAAATGGGAAGGAAATCTAAGAAAGAGGGGGTATATGTATATGCATAACTGATTTACTTTGCTGTACAGAAGAAACTAACACAACATTGTAAAGCAACTGTACTCTAATAAAAATGTTTTATAAGATAAAAAGAGGAGCTACTATTGGTGCCTATCTTTGGTGCAAAGCTCCTCTTCTAGTCTACATAGCAGCCTTGGCTTACAGAGTAGTTATCTAAATGCTGGCATGAATATATAATATCAGGTCCACACTATTTAAAATGGAAGGAATAGGAAATTGATTAATTCTATCTTTGATGCTTTAATTAACTTCTAATAGTGTGCAGATTATTTGTAGAATCCATTCTTGTCCTTGATACTTGCTCTTCATTTCTCATCTTCTTTTTCTAATTTTCAACTGCCTACTAAATACAAAACAGCTGAGAAGTTTTGTTAAACGCCAAGGGAAGTTGATCAGAGTGGGGTAAAGAGGACTTAAAGATCGGTGATTGTTGAATCTAGGTTATGGATACATAGAATTTCATTCTATGTGTGTATATGATTTTTCACAATTAAAAGTTTCTTAAAGAAACTTAATAAGAAGAAATATCTTTAATTCCTTTTAAGATCTTAAATAAAACTGTGTGTGAGAGAGAGAGAGACAAAGAAAAGGAGGAGAGAGCAATAGATAAAATGCTTGCATTTGTGGTGGTAGGGGGGATTAAGTACTTTACAGGACTTAAGAATGCTTATATTTGCAAAGTACAGTTCTTCTATTAGAAGATATGTATACTGTTAAACAAGAACTTTTTTGATAAATTCATTCTATTTTTCCATGTATTTCAGTTAATGCTGCACCCTCAAAGATAAAAAGCTTACCAAAATGAGACAGCAGGGAGAGAAAAACGACAGTTTTGTTACAACTGCTTATCTCAGAAAAGAGTTCAGATTTTCATGTTTAACAACACATGGGAACCAAACAGTTTAAAAAAAGAATGAAATATAATAATAATAGCTTCTGAAATTCTGTTAATTGAATCTAAATGTGAAGTTCTTCTATGCAATTTGTATCCACAACTCTGAAGCCTGGATGTTACAGTGTACACATTAAGATGGTTTGCCAAACAGTAAATGATGCATGATTCCAGGAACCACTACAGCAAATTTGAATCCAAGATATAGTCAGGGATTTTTAGGAGAAATTATGCAGCTTATAATGCAGAAGGGTGGCTTATTCAGAGTTCACTTGCTGAATTAAATTAGGCAAAAGCTAAATGAAGTAATATAGCATTATTTAAACAGTCCATGTAGGTAAATGGCACATTGTTTTGAAGCAAAAGGGAAAAGACTCTCCATGTAACCAACAGTCATTCCACTGGCTAGTTGCTACTATGTCATTTCCTATCAATGGACACAGTCAGAATCAAGGTATATTGCTCAGTGGTCCTGGTTGAATTTGATGGTAAACATACAGCAGAGATCAGACTCTGGATTTTGATTTGCAGTTTAATGCATCTGGAATATTTGAAGCTAAATTCCAAAACAAGTCTCTACATTTTATATGTTTTAAATCTGAAGTGATCAGAAATGTGATACATACTTCATTTTTCTCTATTTTCTTTCATTTCATTCCAACACGTACCCTGGAAGAACTGGGAGAAATGGAACTATTTCCGTGAGAGCTCTGGATGGACCCAAAGCCAGCATTATGCCCAGTACATACCATTCAGCATCACCTCCCGGGTACACTATTCTAGATGTGGATTCAAATGCAATGCTGTTTGTTGGTGGCTTGACTGGGAAATTGAAGGTAATGTGTTTCTCCCCATCCATCTCTGTAGACAATTCCTGGCATGATGACTTTGGGCAAAGACAGGACACAAACCTGCAAAAACTTGACAGCTTTTTACCTAATTTGTTTTTATGAAAACATGGATATATTTTGAGTAAGAATTTTCTTCCTGAAATATCCAATCTGAAAATATAATCTTTTTAAACCTATGTGTATTTACTCACACAGTTATTGTTTTGCCCTAATCTGTGGCATCAATTTTTTGATATTACTTTAGTTACCTCAAGAGCAAAGTGTTTTTTAATGATACCTCATTTTCTGAATCAATTTATGATTTATTGATATGAAGTGCTATAAAGTTCAAACTCACATCTAATTAAAAGATTTATGAATACCTTGGGAAATATCACAGGAGCCATAAGCCTTCAAATCATGATCTGATTTTTAAAGTTTTCAAGTTGCTCTTCTCATTCTTATCAAGTCATGCACTTAATATTCATAATTGCTTCATGACAGGTCCTTGTGCATTTCAAATTGTAAAGTGCCTGCATTTTAAAGAAGCTCATGTTGATTAAATGGAATTAGGTGTTGGAAAACGACCTGTGGGTGAGATGTAGGAGCACAACCAAATATAATGGGTAATCCTGGGCTTGTCAGAATCATCCTGGGATAAGATTAGTCAGAAAATGTGAAAAGCCAGGGTGACCCCAAATTTATGAGAAGTCAGCCTTCATATAGAGGGAGGTTGTTTTGTTTGCTTTGTGTATGAGATGTGATTCTAAAGTATTGGAATGGATTCCATAACTACACACTAAAATCACCCTCTCTTCTTAGAGCTGCATATCAATGTATATGGTACATAGTAATATACAGTCATATTGCCAATTTCTTTCCTCCTCAGAAAGATAAATACAGGGGTAGCACACAGTTATATTCGCCTGCAATGTAGGAGACACAGGAGATATTCATTCCTTCCCTGGGTTGGAAAGATCCCCTGAAGGAGGAAATGGCAACCCACTCCAGTATTCTTGCCAGGAAAAGCCCATGGATAGAGGAGCCTGGTGGGCTACAGTCCATGGGGTCACAAGGAGTCAGACACAACTTAGCAACTGAGCATGCGCACACACACACACACACACACACACACAAAAAAAAAAAGAAAGAAATTTTGAAATTAAATCCAGGCTGAATTCCCTGCTCTATCACTTGCTAAAATATGACCTTAGGCAAGTCACTTAACCCCCTGGGCTTCAATTTCCTCAACTAGAAAAGTAAGATAAAAATATCTGCACTGCCTGCATACTGTAGGATAATATGTAGTAATAAACTCATAACATTTATATAATCCTTACTATGTGCTAAGTAATGTTCTAAGTAAATTTACATGAATTAACAATTTTCATAACAACACCAAAATGTAGATAGAAGCCTCATTTTATACTTAAGAAATCTATATAAGAAATAAATTAAATGATTCACCCAAGATCTCATGGCAGTGAGTGGTGGAACTGGGATCTGATAAGAATCTCTATTCTTAACCACCATCCCTTACTACCACAATGAATAGTGAGATTATATGCATAAAATTTATAACAAATGCCTAAGATATGGTGCTATGCGCTGTCGCTTCAGTCATGTCTGACTCTTTGCACCCTATGGGCTATAGCCCACCAGACTCTTCTGTCCATGAGATTCTCCAAGCAAGAATACTGGAGTGGGTTGCCATGCCCTCCACCAGAGGATCTTCTCAACCCAGGGATCAAACTCAGGTGTCCCATATTGTAGGAGGATTCTTTACCATCTGGTTCAGTTCAGTTCAGTCGCTCAGTCATGTCCGACTCTTTGCAACCCCATGAATTCCAGTACGCCAGCCTCCCTGTCCATCACCAACTCCCAGACTTCACTCAAACTCACATCCATGAAGTCAGTGATGCCATCCAGCCATCCAGCCATCTCATCCTCTGTTGTCCCCTTCTCCTCCTGCCCCCAGTCCCTCCCAGCATCAGAGTCTTTTCCAGTGAGTCAACTCTTTGCATGAGGTGGCCAAAGTACTGGAGCTTCAGCTTTAGCATCATTCCTTCCAAAGAACACCCAGGACTGATCTCCTTTAGAATGGACTGGTTGGATCTTCTTGCAGTCCAAGGGACTCTCAAGAGTCTTCTCCAACACCACAGTTCACAAGCATCAATTCTTCGGCACTCAGCTTTCTTCACAGTCCAACTCTCACATCCATACATGACTACTGGAAAAACCATAGCCTTTACTAGATGGACCTTTGTTAGCAAAGTAATGTCTCTGCTTTTGAATATGCTATCTAGGTTGGTCATAACTTTCCTTCCAAGGAGTAAGCGTCTTTTAATTTCATGGCTGCAGTCACCATCTGCAGTGATTTTGGAGCCACATCTTAAATTGTACCTTAAATAATAATTATTATTCAGATGTCACTAGGCATAAAGAAACTGATTTATGCCAGTATGAGGGGCAAAAAGTAAAGGCAAATGCAATCTATAGAAAATCTTAATCATTTTGACCAGGAGTTTCAAGGTTCCTGCCATACCATTATATGAACCAAAAACTGAAACAAGTAACTATATTGTCATGTTAACGAAAATTCACAGGAGCAGGAAAATATCCCAGTTATAATTTTTATAGTGCAAGAGGAAAAACAAAAAGCAAGTAGAATTCACAAATAGGATAATCAGCCTTTGAAAAATTAAGGGAAGCTTCCACAGATAACAGAGACTCCCAAGGACTGTTCTTGACTTGTAAATGTCAGTGTCTGACCAACATTTCTTCTCCATGGCAATGCCCCACTTGATCATAGCAGTAGCAAGATGTACATGTTCATGACTTTAACCTAAATTATAATTACAACTGTTTAACTGCTCCATGACTATCTTCTTATATTTGTTCTAAAACCCAAACATGTCAATTCACTTTTTCCTTTCAGGTTACTCAGATAAATGTGAATTCACTTTGGCAGAGTGTTGTAGAATTATAACATTATCAATGCCAAAATGAACAGTTGTTTAAATTACAGCAAGTTTCTCTAGAGAGAATTGGATCATTCTCCTCCTTCTTGACTGTTATATACCAATAATTGACATGTACACACTGCTGTGTTTAAAATAGATAACCAACAAGGACCTACTGTGTAGCAGAGGGAACTCAGCTGAATATTCTGCAATAACCTAAATGGGAAAAGAATTTGAAAAGGAATAGATGTATATATATATAACTGAATCACCTTGTTGTACATCTGAAACTAACACAACATGGTTAATCAACTATAATGGATGTGCTCAGTCATGTCTGGCTCTTTGTGATCCATGGACTGTAGTCTGCCAGGCTCCTCTCTCCATGAAACTCTCCAAGCAATAATACTGGAGTGGGTTGCTATTCCCTTCTCCAGAGGATGTTCCCAACCCAGGAATCGAACCCACATCTCTTACTTCTCCTGCATTGGCAGACGGGTATGCTCCAATATAAAATAAACATTAAAAAAAAAGACCTTTCCCTTTAAGAATGACATTAAGGTTGTCATTCAACAAATATTTATTCTTCCCTTATTAGATGTCAGGCTCTGTGCTGTGTATGCCCCCAAGCAACAACCACAGGGTCCCTTCGCTTACAAATTGACTCTGTCCCTTCATTTTCCTGCACTAGAAACCTACTTGAATGTAAAAGGAAATGAAAAACTGGGGACAGCAGTATCATAGGGTAATCTATATGCAAGCATTTGTTTCCCATTGTCAATATCTACTATTTCTCATATGGAGAAGGAAGTGGCAACCCACTCCAGCATGCTTGCCTAAGAAATCCCATAGATGAAAGAGTCAGACACAAGTTAACAACTCAACAACAACAACCCTTTCTCATAATCTCTGGAAAGAAATCATCTTAGTGGTGTAGGAGCTCTAGCATTTATTAAATACCGTCTCTGTGCCAGGCATTGAATGTGGAACCATAAATAAATTATCTTATATAATTGTCCTAATAATCCTATGTTACAGACCAAGAAGAAAACAGAATCTCAAACAGAATAAGCAGTTCATTTAAAGTCAGAAGCATAGAGTGTTTATTTACTAATGGTGATAAACTGTATAGCACAGAATAACCAGGATCTGAGGATATATTATTATACAGTTAAAAAATGAATATGTACACAACCAAGATTTTTACAGAGTGGATAATAACTACTCAAGATTCTTCTGCTCAGATAACAACTCGAATGAATACTGTAGGACTTCCCTGGTAGCTCAGTGGTAAAGAGTCCGCCTGCCAACGCAGGAGATGCAAATTCAATCCCTGGGTTGAGAACATCCCCTGGAGAAGAAAATGGCAACCCACTCCAGTATTCTTGCCTGGGAAATCTCATAGAGGAGCTTGGTAGGCTACAGTCCATGGGATCTCAAAGAGTTGCATGCAACTAAATAACTAAACCCCAGGTTCAATCCTTGGGTCGGAAAGGTCCCCTGGAGAAGGGAATGGCAACCCACTCCAGTATTCTTGCCTGGAGGATCCCATGAACAGAGGAGCCTGGCAGGCTACAGTCCATGGGGTCGCAAAGGGTTGGACACGACTGAGCGACTAACTTACTTACTTAAGCAACTAAACAACACCAGCATGGATTCTCTAAGGTTTTTTGTGTGTGTGTGTGTGAAATTCTAACAAATATGTTTCTCTCTGCAGAAGGCTGATGCTGTACGTGTTATCACATTCACTGGCTGTATGGGAGAAGCATACTTTGACAGCAAACCTATAGGACTGTGGAATTTCCGAGAAATAGAAGGCGACTGCAAAGGATGTACCGTCAGGTTAGTTAAGAGGAGGGCTCTCCGAACGTCTGTCTGGCCTGTGCGTCACAAAAGCTTTAATTTTATTGTGCAGTGCTGCCTGATCATGTGAATGATAAGCAAGAAGTTTGAAGTGATTGTGTTCAACAGTAGATTTACCAGGAAGTGAAGTAACCTCAAGTCCTCTCCCCAGTTTGCATAGGTATTTTCCAAGGCCTTGGGAAGTACCCTAGTACTTTGACATGGTCATATGCTTTTGTAAAATTTGCAAAGGTGAGATATTTCAGGGCTTCCCAGGTGGCTCAGTGGTAAAGAATCCACCTGCCAAGCATGAGATGAGGATTCGATCCCTGGCTTGGGAAGATTCTCTGGAAAAGAAAATGGCAACCCATACCATTATTCTTGTCTGGGAAATCCCATGTACAGGGAAGCCTAGCAGGCTACAGTCCATGAAGTCACAAATTGCTGGATGTGACTTAGTGACTAAATAACAATAGCAAAGTATTTTAGCCTCAATCAGTTAAGACTGCTATCTCTTTCCACTCCACCTTACCTTTGTGTTCAGGAAGTGTTGGGTCTCTGTGGCTCTTTTATAGTCATATTTCAGTTTTACTTAAAGAAAGCTCTCCCTAGCTGATTAAACTGCAGGCCCCTCAGAGCCTCGATTCACTCTGTTTATGTTTACAAGAAAATAGAGAACCATACTGCAGGTTTTGTCTCCTACAGTATTTATGAAATGACACGTAGCATCCTGTAAGTGTTTCAAGTGGAAACCCATCAGACTTGAAGATTTTAAGTGGGAAAGGAAAAACAGAGGTCAAGATAGGCCAGGAGAAAGTTTCATAATAACCATCATTAATTATAAGATAGAGGTTAGAATGTTGAAATTCAAAAACATTTATCAAGCATATAAAGCATATATAAATATTCTTATATAAACCTGAATAGAGTACATAAAAAATTAAGTAAAAGTAGAGGATTTCTCTCCATGGACAGAGGAGCCTGGTAGGCTGCAGTCCATGGGGTCGCGAAGAGTCGGACACAACTGAGGGACTTCACTTTCACTTTTCACTTTCATGCATTGGAGAAGGAAATGCAACCCACTCCAGTGTTCTTGCCTGGAGAATCCCAGGGATGGGGGAGCCTCGTGGGCTGCCATCTGTGGGGTCGCACAGAGCTGGACACAACTGAAGCAACTTAGCAGCAGCAGCAGCAACAGATAAAAACTTAAAGGCCACTGATCAACTGAGCCTACAACAATTTTAATTATATTTAGTTAAAGCTATAAAATGTAAATTTAAACCTGGAAGCTTAATCAACACACATAGTAACTCTAAAATAATTAGGTGCTAAGGAGCTTATATTTTTTATTTCTAATATAAAGAGAACATGTACATTGCTAGGACCTAAATTCTCCATTAATGTCGCAGAGAGTACTTCACATTTTATTCTCAATGTCTCTAGAGTTTTATAGAAGAAAGTAGCCTCAAAATATTCTCTCCCAAAAAGTTTTAACTTTCATCTTTCTATTTGTTTGGTTTTTTTTTGTCATCATGAACTTTTCAACTTGGCATTGAAGACAATTTGAAAGTCTGATCCATTCATGGTTTATAGTGGTTTTGTTCATAATCTTTGACAAAATCTAATATAGAATGTTGTCTGTAAAATGATTTCAATACAAGGACAATGAGGTCTACATTATCATTCTGCTACTCACAAAGCAACACCAACTTTTCCATAAACATTTCAGTAAATTTATAATTTTCAAAAATTTATTGTCAACCAAACATCTAAAGCATTTAAATATCCTTTCAGCCATGCATATTATGTAAGACTATAGCATCGCTAATTATCAATTCTGCAAAGATCTCAGGCCTTCATGTCCTCCTTTCCCAATTTTGAACCAGTCTTGTTCCATGTCCAGTTCTAACTATTGCTTCTTGACCTGCATACAGGTTTCTCAAGAGGTAGGTAAGGTGGTCTGGTATTCCTATCTCTTTAAGAATTTTCTACAGTTTGTTGTAATCCACACAGTCAAGGCTTTGGCATAGTCAGTAAAGCAGAATGAGGTGTTTTTCTGGAATTCTCTTACTTTTTCTATGATCCAACAGATTTGATCTCTGGTTCATCTGCCCTTTCTAAATCTAGCTTGAACATCTGGAAGTTCTTAGTTCAAGTACTATTGAAGCCTAGCTTGAAGGGTTTTGAGAATTACCTTGCTAGCATGTGAAATCAGTGCAACTGTGTGATAGTTTGAACATTCTTTGGTGCTACCTTTTTTGGGGTTGGAAGGAAAACTGACCTTTTCCAATCCTATGGCCACTGCTGAGTTTTCCAATTTACTGACATACTGAGTGCAGCACTTTCACAGCATCATTTTTAGGATTTTAAGTGGCTCAGCTGGAATTACATCACCTCTAGTAACTTTGTTCTTAGTAATTCTTCCTATGGCCCACTTGACTTCACACTCTAGGATGTCTGGTTCTAGGTGAGTGATCACACCATCATGGTTATCTGATTCATGAAAATCTTTTCTGTATAGTTCTTCTGTGTATTCTAGCCACCTCTTCTTAATATCTTATGGTTCTGTTAATTCCACACCATTTCTGTCCTTTATTGTGCCCATCTTTGTATGAAATGCTCCCTTGGTATCTCTTGAAGAGATCTTATCTTTACCATTCTATTGTTTTCCTCTGTTTCTTTGCATTGCTCACTGAGGAAGGCTTTCTTATCTCTCCTTGCTATTCTTGGAACTCTGAATTCAAATGAGTATAATTTTCCCTTTCTCCTTTGCCTATAGCCTCTCTTCTTTTCTCAGCTGTTTGTAAGGCCTCCTCAGACAACAATTTCGCCTTTTTGCATTTCTTTTTCTTGGGGATGCTCTTGATCCCTGCTTCCTATACAATGTTACAAACCTCTGTCCATTGTTCTTCAAGCACTCTGTCTACCAAATCTAATCCCTTGAATCTATTGTCACTTCCATTGTATAATCATAAGGAATTTGACTTAGGTCATACATGAATGACTTAAGGGTCTTCCCTACTTTCTTCAGTTTAAGCCGGAATTTTGCCATAAGGAGCTGATGATCTGAGCCACAGTCAGCTCTAGGCCTTTTTACTGACTGTATAGAGCTTTTCCATCTTTGGCTGCAAAAAATATAATCAGTCTGATTTTGGTATTGACTATCTGGGGATGTCCATGTATAGAGTCATGTCTTGTGTTGTTGGAAGAGGGTATTTGCTATGACCAGTGTGTTCTTTTGGAAAAACTCTGTTAGCCTTTGCCCTGTGTCATTTTGTAATCCAAGGCCAAACTTTCCTGTTACTCCAGGTATTTCTTGACTTCCTACTTTGGCATTCCAATTCCCTATGATGAATCGGACATTTTTTTTTTCTCTCTCTCTCTCTCTTTTTTTTTTTTTTTTGTATTAGTTCTAGAAGGTCTTATAGATCTTCATAGAATCACCCAACTTCAACTTCTTTGACATTAGTGGTTGGGGCTTAGACTTGGATTACTGTGATATTGAATGGTTTTCCTTGGAAATGAACTGAGATCATTTTGTCGTATTTGATATTGTACTTGAGTACTGTATTTCCAACTCTTTTATTGACTATGAGGGCTACTCCATTACTTCTAAGGGATTCTTGCCAACAGTAGTAAAATGAAATAAATTCTCCCATTCCTGTCCATTTTAGTTCACTGATACCTAAAATGCCAGTGTTCACTCTTGCCATCTCATGTTTGACCACTTCCAATTTACCTTGATTCATGGACCTAACATTCCAGGTTCCTATGTAATATTGTTCTTTACAACACTGGACCCTACTTTCACCACTAGATACATCCACAGCTGGACATTGTTTCTGCTTTGGCTCAGCCTCTTCATTCATCCTAAAGCTATTTCTCTGCTCTTCCCCAGTAGCATACTGGATACCTACCAACCCGGGAGGGTCATCTTCCAGTTTCATATCTCTTTGACTTTTTCATACTGTTCATGGAGTTCTCAAGGCAAAAATACTGAAGTGATTTGCCATTCCCATCTCCAGTAGACCATGTTTTGCAGAACTCTCCACCATGACCTGTCCATTTTGGGTGGCCCTGCACAGCATGGCCGGAGAAGGCAATGGCACCCCACTCCAGTATTCTTGCCTGGAAAATCCCATGGACGGAGGAGCCTGGTGGGCTGCAGTCCATGGGATCACTAAGAGTCAGACACGACTGAGTGATTTCCCTTTCACTTTTCACTTTCATGCATTGGAGAAGGAAATGGCAACCCACTCCAGTGTTCTTGCCTGGAGAATCCCAGGGACGGGGGAGCCTGGTGGGCTGCCGACTATGGGGTTGCACAGAGTCGGACACGCCTGAAGCGACTTGGCAGCAGCAGCACAGCATGGCTCCTAGCCTCACTGAGTTGTACAAGGCTGTGACCCATGTGATCGTTTTGGTTAGCTTGCTGTGGTTGTGGTTTTCCTTCTGGAGGCTGTGAGATTATCATTTATTAATTTTAAAAGAATAGTCACTCTTCCTAGTAAATATATTGAAAATGAATAGGAAAACTCTAGTATAATGTTAGCTGTTGAAATTTTATAGACTGTGATTGGAAAGATTCATTTTTCCCCAACCTCAAAGTCACCAATTTGAAGCCAGGTTTACCTGGTTTTTGGTTAATGAATTAAACAAAATAGCCTGATCTACAACTGTATGTTTTGTTGCTCTTATACAAAACTCCTGCTTGTAGATTTGCCTGTTGCTTGAACAGAAGAATCTCTTGCAGGGTTGGAGTGGGAATAGGCTTTAGAAATCGTCCACTGATCTAAACCTCTCATATCAGAGTGGAAACACTGAGACCTGGGGTGTTACGTGACTTCTGAGATTCCACATCAGACTCCAGATTACCTGCCATCTACTCTGCTGTTTTTTCCATTATGTGTTGAGGAAATTAATAAATTAAGGCCATAATAACATCATTATACAAATGTGACATGTTTTTTATTCCAGTACTTATTCTGACATCATGTAGTGAAGTTTTATGTTTTTTTCTTTTCGAGTTGTAAGTAACAATGCTTTGGGCCAAAGCATTTGGGAAACTGTCAGTGGTGATCCCTACACCCTTTCTGGAGTTTTTGTTGATAGCATGGTGGTACATAATGCAAAATCCAAGTATTTGAGACCCTCATGGACCTTCTATTTAGTAGAGTCTACATTATATTTTCTTATCTCTAACATCATGATATTCCAGATTTTAATGGATTTTTAATAATGATGAAAGAAGACCAAACTCATCATTTATTCACTAAATTTATTCACTATAAATTATATTGTTAATAAGCTGATTTAGTCCCGCAAACCTTTCAGTTAACACTTTCATGAATATTGAAAAAGCATCTTTTAAGCTTTAAGCTACAGTAATTGTAAGTTATATCTAAACAGGTATAAAATCAGATTGATATATTTTTGTATGTGCTTAGTCGCGCAGTCGTGTCGCAAAGAGTCGGACATGACTGAGCGACTAAGCACATACAAAAATATATCAATCTGATTTTATACCTGTTTAGATATAACTTACAATTACATGATTGTGACGAACACAGATAAGACTCTTCCCTTCCTTTTGTCTTCAGAGTTTTCTCTCTCTTCCAGAAACAGAGAGGAAGCCAACTTGTCTAAAATGCAAAACAGTTATTCTTCCACAAGCCCATTAATGTCTGTACACTATTATTTTTCTCGTTATCCAAGATTTCATACAAATAATAGTCTCAGTTATTGTTATTTTACATTACTGTATTTCTCAATAGCTCTTCTCTACTCTCAAGTTAATACAACAGTCCAGTTTCACAGATTCAAATATAAACTAAGATGCAGATATTTAAAGTTTAAAAATATCTCCACAGTCAAAACTTATGCTGTTAACATCAGTTAGGTAAGATAGATAGATGATAACTTTTCTTTTGAAAAAGAATTCTTTCTAAACGTTATATTTACAAGACTTATCTTAGATATTTATTAATTATTCAACCAGTACTGATTTAACATGTATTCTCTGTGAGGCAATTTGATTTACTAATATCCCCCTCATTCCACAAATATTTACAGCTTCTACTATGAGCCAAGTATTGCACTGGATGCTGAGCTTGTGCCTGAAATGGAGCCTGACCCGTACGCACTACTCAGCTTCATGGAGCTTACATACTGGGGAAGAAGACAGATCAACAAATAAACACAGTTAGAGGAGCCCTTCATTGTCTGAATCTAATATGTCCCAGAAAATCCAACTGAATAGCCAGAGTTCAGAGGATAGGAGTCTATATTCCATCATGGCTTTTCCGCTTACAACTTTTAAGTTAGCACCTTTCGACCACCTTCACCCTTTTGATCCAACCCCTACTCCCTCTTATGTTATGTATTTGGTAAATGTAGTAATGCATTCTCAGCATGTTCCAAAATCCCACTAGTTCACACTACTAAGATACACTTAAACACCAACATAACTATCCATTAGGCACCTCAGCAAAAGGATTTAAAACATCATTGACCTAGTTATTGAACACCTAATGAAGTCCAGGTGAGAGATGGTGGTTCCCTGGTCTGATGGTGGCACTGGAGAGAAGGGGAAGGATGGAAGATGTATCTGGGATTGTTCCTGCCCTACAACAGTCTACAACCCAGACTCACAAGATATAGAGTGTGATGTATTGAAAATGGATGGACCCTGTAGACATCGTCTGATTCATGCGAAATGTCTTTGTTCAGTCCACAGGTGGAAGATAGTGAGGGGACCATTCAGTTCGATGGAGAAGGCTATGCATTGGTCAGTCGCCCCATTCGTTGGTACCCCAACATCTCCACTGTTATGTTCAAGTTCAGGACATTTTCTTCAAGTGCTCTCCTGATGTACCTTGCCACACGAGACCTGGTAAAGATTTGCACAGTTGATCCTTCACAATTGAGGATATGGTTTGCTTCTTTTTTTGTAGGGTTCCAGTGCAGTTATCAGTTATTGTTCAGAGGAGTCTGGGATGAGTGTGCATAGCCAAGAGTGGTGCATAGTATTTATGTATTTCCATCAATAACTTTAATTACATATATAATTTAAGTATAATTTATTTTCAGAATAACTGCCTTATAATTCTTTAAAAGAAACACCCAGTAAAGATTCCCTCTGTATAGAAACATGCAGCAGAAAAACACACTTCCTTAGCCTTCTTCTAAAGACCTTAGTGAAAAGGTGGTTCTAAATATCCTTATTATTTTTCCCAGGTCAGTGTTTCTTAGTAACTTCTTTCTGGGAATATCCTATTTCGTTTGCTGAATACATTTTCAAAGGAACCCACTTTTTTACTCCTATCATGAAAGGATACATCCTAGCAATTCGGCTTTGACCATTTACACCATAACATCACACCCACAAACATTCATAAAATACTAACACCGATTCTATTTCCAAAAATGGATTTCTCTTACAGATCAACACATTCAGTAATTTAACCATAAAGCTCTATTACAAACCCCACAAAGTGAATACCCATATATTTCTCTGTGTATCTAATCACTGGTGTATTTTTCCTCTATTAATAGAAGGATTTCATGAGTGTAGAGCTCACTGATGGGCACATAAAAGTCAGCTATGATCTGGGTTCAGGAATGGCTTCCGTCGTCAGCAATCAAAACCATAATGACGGGAAATGGAAATCATTCACCTTGTCAAGAATTCAAAAACAAGGTGAGTTTTTATAGTAATAATGCACTCTGAGCCTTAATCATGCTATCCAAAGCTCCCACGTATCTAATCATGAAGAAGACCCTGTCTGTCACTTTAGGTACTCACAAATTCTGTGAAAAAGTGATACAGTCATTTCTTTGGCTTAGATTACAGGTGGTTTGGGTTAGACATGACTGATTGAAGAGCCAAATGGTTCTCTGTCATTTTCTTTTGAAAGTGAGAGCTTAATTTGAAAGCATAAAACGACCTTACAACTTGTAAAATTATATCCTGTAGTAGATTTGAAAAGCTTGTATGCTTTCCTTTTTTTCCCGTTTTGCCAATGTTTCCTTTAAAATGGCCCACAGATAGAATTCGTACAGGCAACAGAGCACAGCTACCAATTCTTAGCTTTTTGAAAATGCCAAAAATGTGTATGTGGACAAGCTAATAATTGATTAATAATGATGTAACATTTTTATGGTTCTAGGACATTTTCAAAACACTTCCCAAACATTATTTCATTTGTTCATGTATTTTGTTCTGGTTTAGAGAAAAGAAAATGTAGACTCAAGCTTATATGTGGTCCCAGACGCTTATACATAAAATCTTACAACCAAGACAGAAATCCAAGACTAGTAGGTGTCAGTGTGCTGCTATTGTTATCTTAGTATAATTCCCCTAATTCTGGGTACTGTGGCATTGTTTGTATCTGCAAATTAAACTTTGATTCTTCTGTTTATATTATTAGGCTTAATTCATTTTGAATATGACAGTGTGACATTTCACAAAAATTTAGGTATAACCTTGCACCATCTTTCATTCCTATATTTAACACATATCTGCCAAACACCTAGTTAAGTACTGTGCTGTGCTTACTAGCTGTTTGGCAGATACAACTACAGTCATGTCATGGACTGTAGCCTGTCAGGCTACTCTGTCCATAAGGATTCTCCAGGCAAGAATACTGTAGTGGATAGCCATTCCCTTCTCCAGGGGATCTTCCCAACCCTGGTCACCCTCATTGAAGGCAGATTCTTTCCCATCTGAGCCACCAGGGAAGACCAAGCATATTGGAGTGGGTAGCCTATTCCCTTCTCCAGGGGAATTTCCCAACAGAGGAATCGAACCAGGGTCTCCTTCATTTGAGGGGGGAATTCTTTACCAGCTGAGCTACTAGGGAAGCCCAGTAATTATTAGGCAAGAACAAAGTGAAGTCTGTGATAAGCCCCTGTCTTTAAGGAACTTGCAGTCTAAAGGGGAAGACAGACAGGTCAATCAGCAGTTAGAGAGTAAAAAGCTAATTAGCATATGGAGATATGTACTGCTGCTGCTGCTGCTGCTGCTGCTGCATCGCTTCAGTCGTGTCTGACTCTGTGCGACCCCATAGACAGCAGCCCACCAGGCTCCCCTGTCCCTGGGATTCTCCAGGCAAGAACACTGGAGTGGGTTGCCATTTCCTTCTCCAATGCAGGAAAGTGAAAAGTGAAAGTAAAGTCTCTCAGTCCTGTCTGACTCTTAGCGACCCCATGGACTCCAGCCCACCAGGCTCCTCCGTCCATGGGATTTTCCAGGCAAGAGTACTGGAGTGGGAGAGAAACACTCAAGTTAGATCCAGAGGTCAGGGGAGTGCCCTGATGAACAGGCAGGAGCTGAGGAATTTTGTGGGTGAAAAACTCCTTTGGACAATTCAGAAAATTGAAAGTTGTGTGAAAGCCTGGAGGTCTCAGGGAGCATAATATTAATACAACATCATATATCATTTTCCAACTGTTTTTCCTTGGAACAAGAAACCCTGGAGAAACTCCTCAGTTTGGACAAAAACTGGTTTTGCATTTGTATCATTAATTGAAATAGCTGTCTGTATACATTTTTCCCAAGCAAGAGAGGCACAAGGCACATTTATAGACTCTGGACAGTAGCTCAGAAAAAAGTTTAACTCTAATCTGACATTTCTACAACTTCTCTGATCACCAAAATCCTTCCATACCATATCAGCATTTGGCTGAACACACTTTGGGAAATGCTTTGGGGACTATAAGTGAGTCCATAGGCTAAGAGGATGAATAGTGGCAGAGAATGATCAGATAAGGCTGGAGATGACAAAGCCAGTTTATAAAAGGCCTTATGAGCTAAACTGGACTTCCCAGGTGGCGCTAGTGGTAAAGAACCTGCCTGCCAATGCAGGAGGCATTAAGACACGTGGGTTCCATCCCTGAGTCAGGAAGACCCCCTGGAGGAGGGCATGGCAATTTACTCTAGTATTCTTTTTTTTTTTTTAATTGAAGGATAATTGCATTACAGAATTTTGTTGTTTTCTTTCAAATCTCAGCGTGAATCAGCCATAGGTATGCATATATCCCCTC